>NC_090450.1:469559826-469862857 GCF_031143425.1 Pleurodeles waltl
CACGTCTTGGGTGCGATGTACGAGAATAAGGTTGCAGGGAATTTATGCAAGTGAGAGTGAGACAGAGAGTTGGTGTCTGGTGGGTTAGTGAAAGTGTACACGGCTGTTCAGGTATTGTGGTCCTTTGTTGGGTAGGGCTTTATACGTGTGAATGAAAAGTTTGACTTGGTGGCTCTTATGAATGGGAGCCAGTGAAGATCTTGTGGTGCAGAATGGAGCTTCTAGTATGAGTTTTGCAGCGGTGTTCTGGATGATCTGGATTCTGTGTAGGAGTTATTTGGAGATTCTAGCATGGAGAGTGTTGCTGTATTCCAGAATGCTGGTGATGAGTGATTGCATGACAGTCTTTCTGGTGCTCTGAGGCAAACATTTAAAGAACTTATGTAACATGCATAGGATGTGAAAGCAGTAGGTGCAGACTGTGCCAACTTGAGCCAACATCTTTAGCATGTCATCTTAGATGATACCTAGATTTCTTGCGTGTTCTGTGTGTGTTGGTGCTAGCTCTGATTGTCATCAGGTGGACTCCCATGGTGAGGTCTTGTTGCCAAAGACCAGTACTTCTGTCCTGTCGGAGCTGAGCAGTAGGCAATTGGTTTGCATCCAGTTTGCTACCATGATCATGCAGTTGGTGAAGATGGTTATGGTTGTGTTGGCTGCTCCCCTATTCCAGATTCCAGTTGTACAAAGGCACTGTCCCAGTCCTCCTACTACACCTGCACCCCTGTTCAAGCCCTGGTGCTTCTGCCAATAGTTTCACTGTTTTTGGCTGGTGTAAGGAAATGCCTCCTTGGCATGGTTACCCCCTGACTTTTTGCCTTTGCTGATGCCAAGTTATGATTTGAAAGTGTGCTGAGGCCTGCTAACCAGGCCCCAGCACCAGTGTTCTTTCCCTAACCTGTACCTTTGTCTCCACAATTGGCACACCCTGGCATCCAGGTAAGTCCCTTGTAACTGGTACCCCTGGTACTAAGGGCCCTGATGCCAGGGAAGGTCTCTAAGGGCTGCAGCATGTCTTATGCCACCCTGGGGACCCCTCACTCAGCACAGACACACTGCTTGCCAGCTTGTGTGTGCTGGTGGGGAGAAAATGACTAAGTCGGCGTGGTACTCCCCTCAGGGTGCCATGCCAACCTCACACTGCCTATGGCATAGATAAGTCACCCCTCTAGCAGGCCTTACTGCCCTAAGGCAGGGTGCACTATACCATAGGTGAGGGCATAGGTGCATGAGCCCTATGCCCCTACCGTGTCTAAGCAAAACCTTACACATTGCAAGTGCAGGGTAGCCATAAGAGTATATGGTCTGGGAGTCTGTCAAACACGAACTCCACAGAACCATAATGGCTTCACTGAAAACTGGGAAGTTTGGTATCAAACTTCTCAGCACAATAAATGCACACTGATGCCAGTGTACATTTTATTGTGAAATACACCCAGAGGGCATCTTAGAGATGCCCCCTGAAAACATACCCGACTTCCAGTGTGGGCTGACTAGTTTTACCAGCCTGCCACACACCAGACATGTTGCTGGCCACATGGGGAGAGTGCCTTTGTCACTCTGTGGCCAGGAACAAAGCCTGTACTGGGTGGAGGTGCTTCTCACCTCCCCCTGCAGGAACTGTAACACCTGGCGGTGAGCCTCAAAGGCTCACCCCCTTTGTTGCAGCGCCACAGGGCATCCCAGCTAGTGGAGATGCCCGCCCCTTCCGGCCACGGCCCCACTTTTGGCAGCAAGGCCGGAGGAGATAATGAGAAAAACAAGGAGGAGTCACTGGCCAGTCAGGACAACCCCTAAGGTGTCCTGAGCTGAGGTGACTCTGACTTTTAGAAATCCTCCATTTTGCAGATAGAGGATTCCCCCAATAGGATTAGGGATGTGACCCCCTCCCCACCAGGAGGAGGCACAAAGAGGGTGTAGCCACCCTCAGGGCTAGTAGGCATTGGCTACTAACCTCCCAGACCTAAACACACCCCTAAATTGAGTATTTAGGGGCGCCCAGAACCAAGGAAGATAGATTCCTGCAACCTGAAGACGAAGAAGGACTGCTGACCTGAAGCCCTGCAGAGAAGACGGAGACACCAACTGCTTTGGCCCCAGCCCTACCGGCCTGTCTCCCCACTTTGAGGAAAAACTGCAAAAGCGACGCGTCCCCCAGGGTCCAGCGACCTCTGAAGCCTCAGAGGACTACCCTGCATCTAAAAGGACCAAGAACTCCTGAGGACAGCGGCCCTGTTCCAAAGAAACTGCGACTTTGCAACAAAGAAGCAACTTTTAAAGACCCCATGTTTCCCACCGGAAGCGTGAGACTTTCCACTCTGCACCCGACGCCCCCGGCTCGACCTGCGGAAAACCAACACTACAGGGTGGACTCCCCGGCGACTGCGAGCCCGTGAGTAGCCAGAGTTGACCCCCCTGAGACCCCACAGTGATGCCTGCAGAGGGAATCCAGAGGCTCCCCCTGACCGCGACTGCCTGCTTCAAAGAACCCGACGCCTGGTAAACCCACTGCACCCGCAGCCCCCAGGACCTGAAGGATCCGACCTCCAGTGCAGGAGCGACCCCCAGGCGGCCCTCTTCCTAGCACAGGTGGTGGCTACCCCGAGGAGCCCCCCCCCCCTTGCCTGCCTGCATCGCTGAAGAGACCCCGGGTCTCCCATTGAAACCTATTGCGAACCCGACGCCTGTTTGCACTCTGCACCAGCCGCCCCTGTGGCGCTGAGGGTGTACTTTCTGTGCTGACTTATGTCCCCCCCAGTGCCCTACAAAACCCCCCTGGTCTGCGCTCCGAAGTCACGGGTACCTACCTGCTGGCAGACTAGACCCGGGGCACCCCTATCTCCATTGGAGCCTATGTGTTTTGGGCACCACTTTGACCTCTGCACCTGACCGGCCCTGAGCTGCTGGTGTGGTAACTTTGGGGTTGCACTGAACCCCCAACGGTGGGCTACTTTGGACCCAACTTTGAACCCTGTAAGTGCTTTACTTACCTGCAAAACTAACCAATACTTACCTCCCCCAGGAACTGTTGAATTTTGCACTGTGTCCAATTTTAGAATAGCTTATTGCCATTTTTGCCAAAAGTGTACATGCTATTGTGATGATTCAAAGTTCCTAAGATACCTGAGTGAAATACCTTTCATTTAAAGTATTGTTTGTAAATCTTGAACCTGTGGTTCTTAAAATAAACTAAGAAAATATATTTTTCTATATCAAAACCTATTGGCCTGGAATTGTCTTTG
Source organism: Pleurodeles waltl (assembly GCF_031143425.1). Lineage (NCBI taxonomy): Eukaryota > Metazoa > Chordata > Amphibia > Caudata > Salamandridae > Pleurodeles > Pleurodeles waltl. The sequence goes on from NC_090450.1 coordinate 469,563,069, forward strand.
AGTGTGTGTTCCTCATTTATTGCCTGTATGTGTACAACAAATGCTTAACACCACCCTCTGATAAGCCTACTGCTCGACCACACTACCACAAAATAGAGCATTAGAATTATCTCTTTTTGTCACTATCTTACCTCTAAGGGGAATGCTTGGACTCTGTGCATGCTATTTCTTACTTTGAAATAGTACATACAGAGCCAACTTCCTACAGCTGGTAATATTGTTGGGCACTTATTGGGGTGTGACTGCTTTTACTGACTTTGCCTAATGTATTGTCTGCTGTTTTCTGCTTTTCTCTTTTTTGCTGTTTTGCTGAGCACGTCTCCCTCATGCTGACTTTCGCACAGCCCAATCCCCTGTCTTCCCACCTCCCGGACAGCCCTGTCCACCTGAGCAGTAGGCAATTGGTTTCCTTAATGGAGGCCGCAGCATGGCTGCACCTCCGGCAAGCCTGGTTCATCCGTGCCCGGACTGCGCACAGTACCAGGATCCCTGGCCCCTTGAACTCCGGTAAATACTCTGCTGAAGAATTCCTTGCCCTGGAACCCGAACGCAACAACAGCTGCTGCCTAACATAACCGTGCTTCACAGAAGGACCATTCTCCTGCATCCACTGCAGATTCACCATCACCCCAACATCGATCACCATTACATTGAACAACGCCACACCCAACCCAAATGTAGACACCACACTAGTCCAACTCAACTGCCTCCGGATCAATGCCAGATCACTCAGCAAACACGCCACCAAAATTTGGGGAACCCTCTCCACCATCGCCCCGGACATGACCTTCATCACGGAGACCGGGCTCACCCCTGAATCTTCCCCAGACTTCACCACGGCAACCCATAGTGGCTACAAGATGAAGCACCATGACCACAACAACAGACGTGGATCATCAATATAGAATCTATCACATACACCATTACCAACAATGACACCACAATGATTATGGAACACATGAATTTCCAGCTGCACACCGACACCAACACCACCATCAAAGATACTGTCACATACAGACCACTAGTACCAAGAACCAGCCTCAGCGATGCCATCACCAAATTCTTCACCTCGCTCTTTGTCAAATCTGAACACTACATCTTCCTGGGTGACCTCAATTTCGAACGGGATGACTCCTCAGACACAAAAACCCACTGACCTCCTGGAGAGACTGGACAACATCAGCGCAAGCAGATAGTCACTGCCCCACATGCAAAGCAGGACACACACTAGACACCATATTCACGTTCAACAACAGAATCAGATAGAGACACACATCGGAACTCACATTGACGGACCACTCCATCATTCAGTTCTCCCTCACCGGCCCTCTAATCACCATTCCCAACTAACACAGTACCCCATACTGCAGCTGGGCCAAGGTAATTCAACAGCAATGGACCAATTCCCTCATCACTCACCAGCCCAGCATAAACTCCATTATGGACCAAACAGTAGAGAATTTCAACACCTGGATCACCAACGCAGTCAGCCATGTTGCCCCCACAAAGCCACCCAAGCCACACAGGCCCACCAAATGAGCAATCCATTACACACCAGAACTCAGCGCATCAAACCACAAATGCATAAAGCTGGAAAGAAACTGGGGACAAGCTGAAACAACACTGACCGTACTGTCTACAAGACAGCCCTCAAAGACTACCACCACCATCTCAAAGCTGCTAAAAAGGAGGCCCTGATGCTCCGGATGGAGAACAGCTCTCTTAAAACCAAGCAACTCCTCATCACCATCAGAGAATTTGCTTGCCCATCAGCCACAGAGAACTCAATCCGACCTTCACATGAACTCTGCAACACCCTCACTGATCACTTCCACAACAAAATAACAGCCATCTACAGAAACTTTGACCCCAACCCTTCAATCTCCTTAGTAGCCCATCAACCGCAACTACCAACCACCTGCTCACTGCATAGGAACAACTAAGCACACACACTGACAACGACCTCCCTGATGAACTCCATCCACTCAGGACCTCCAATCAACCCATGTCCCCATTGTCTCTTCAACCTCGGCCTCACCGAGAACAGCCCGCCACCATCCTCAATGCTTCCATAACCACAGCCACATTTGCCAGCGCATGGAAACATGCAGAGGTGAGACCCCTCGTAATTAAACCATTGGCTGACCCTAGCAAGCTTCAAAACTACTGCCCCACCTCCCTCCTCTCGTTCCCAACCATCCCCAAGGTCCTTGAAAAAGACATCAACCTCCAACTCACCAAGCATCTGGAAAGAAACAAACTTTCGGCCCTTTCCCCATCGGGCTTCAAAGACAATCATAGCAATGAGACAGCCCTTATTGCAGCAGCAAAGAAAATCCAAGCTTTTCTTGGACAGTTAGCCGCCATCATCCTCCTGGACCTCTCTCCAGCTTTCAACACCATCGCCCACCACACACTCATCAACCGACTACACCAGATTAGAATCACCGACTAAGCACTCAAATGGATGGCATCCTTCCTCACAGGATGCACAGAGGGAGTCAGCCTCCCTCCTTTCACCTCTCAACCCAAGCATACCATCTGCAGAGTACTCCACAGCTCATCTCTCAGCCCCACCCTCTTCTACATCTACATAACACCTCTCACAGGCATTGTCATATCCCACCCCATCAACATTATCTCCTACGCTGACAACACGCACCTTATCCTCTCAGAAGACCCCACTTCAGCAAAGACCAACTTCCACAACTGCATTACGAATGTTACAACTGCCAACAGCCTGAAACTCAACACAGAAAAAACAGAAGTGCTGATCTTGGGCAGGCACACTGCCCTCTGAAATGACACCTGGTGGCCAACACAGCTCAGACCGGCCCTGTTAGACCTGACATGCCTTAGGGTGGTCACCCCTAACTTTTTGCCTGCCTTCCTCCACTTTTTGGACACTGTTTTTGCTGGCTTTTAGACTCTGCGCACTTTACCACTGCTAACCAGTGCTAAAGTGCATATGCTCTCTCCCTTTAAACATGGTAACTTTGGATCATACCCAATTGGACTATTTAATTTACTTATAAGTCCCTAGTAATGTGCACTGCATGTGCCTAGGGCCTGTAGATTAAATGCTACTAGTAGGCCTGCAGCACTGGTTGTGCCACCCACTTAAGTAGCCCCTTTACCTTGTCTCAGGACTGCCATTGCAAGGCCTGTGTGTGCAGTTTCACTGTCACCCCGACTTGGCATTTAAAAGTACTTGCCAAGACTAAACCTCCCCTTTCTCTACATGTAAGTCACCTCTAATGAGTGCCCTAGGTAACCCCTAGGGCAGGGTGCTGTGTGGGTGAAAGGCAGGACATGTGCCTGTGTAGTTTACATGTCCTGGTAGTGTAAAACTCCTAAAACTGTTTTTACACCACTATGAGGCCTGCTCCCTTCATAGGCTAACATTGGGGCTGCCCCCATACATTATTGAAGTGGTAGCTGCTGATCTGAAAGGAGTAGGTAGGTCATATTTAGTATGGCCAGAATGGTAATACAAAATCCTGCTGACTGGTGAAGTTGGATTTAATATTACTATTACTATTCCAGAAATGCCACTTTTAGAAAGTGAGCATTTCTTTGCACTGAAATCTTTCTGTGCCTTACAATCCACGTCTGGCTGGGTTTAGTTGACAGCTCCTTGAGCATTCACTCAGACACACCCAAAACACAGGGTACTCAGCCTCACTTGCATACATCTGCATTTTGAATGGGTCTTCCTGGGCTGGGAGGGTGGAGGGCCTGCCCTCACACAAAGGACTGCCACACCCCCTACTGGGACCCTGGCAGACAGGATTGAACTGAAAGGGGACCTGGTGCACTTCTAAGCCACTCTCTGAAGTCTCCCCCACTTCAAAGGCACATTTGGGTATAAAACAGGGCCTCTGCCCTACCATCTCAGATACTTGCTGGAGAAGAAACCTGAACCAGAACCTGCATCCTGCCAAGATCCTGCCTGGCTGCCCAAAGGATTCACCTGACTGCTTTCTACAAAGGACTGCTGCCTTGCTGTTGGCCTGCTGCCTTGCTGAACTCTTACCTTGCTGCAGAAGTGCTCTCCAAGGGATAGAGCTTGCCTCCTGTTCCCTGAAGTCTCAGGACCTAAAAGACTTCCATCTTTCAACTGGACTCCTTGTGCGCCGAACAATTTGATGCACAGCTTGCTCCGCGGTGAAAAATTCACCGCACGTCGATCCGGAAAGACGCCGCTTGACCCCGCAAGGAAAAGATTGACGCGACGCCTGCGGTGCGACCGACACTTCGACGCACGGCCTGCCTGGACAACGCCGCCCGACTTCCAGAGAGGAAATCGACGCGATGCCTGCCGTGAGGGAGAAAATTCCACACACCGCCCACCGGAACGACGCGCAGCCGGACAACAAGCCCAGGAATCCATGCACAGACCCCGGGCGTCTGAGAACCCCGCGACCCACAGAGGAGACTGTCCGCGCGCCGGAAATCGACACAACGTCTTCCCCGCGTGAAAAATAACGACACAAGTCTGTGTGTGAAGGGGCGAAACTGACGCACACACCATTTTTCCAAGCATCTCCTCCTCTGCGGCCCTCTGTGGAGATTTTCCACTCCAAACCAGGTACTTTGTGCTTGAAAGAGACTTTGTTTGCTTTTTAAAGACTTAAGACACTTCATATCACTTTTCAGTGATATCTCTACAATTTCTTATTGTATCTTTTATTATTTTTGACCTGCAAATATCCAGATAAATATTATATATTTTCCAAACACTGTGTGGTGTATTTTTGTGGTGCTATATTGTGTTATTGCATGATTATTGCATAAATACTTAACACATTGCCTTCTAAGTTAAGCCTGACTGCTCAGTGCCATTCTGCCAGAGGGTGGGCACAGGATAATTTGTATTGTGTGTGACTTACCCTGACTAGAGTGAGGGTCCTTGCTTGGACAGGGGGTTGTCGCGTAGGCTCTCATTATCCTAATGAGACTACTGGATTTTTGGGTAGCTGGGTCGTTCACGGTGTTGGGGGACTAAGTCTAACCCACGGCGAAGGACCCCTGTCACCCTCAATCCGGTTTTGCTCCGGCTAACTAGCAGTGCCTCATCTCTCCCATAGGGAAGAGATGATTGGGCAGCTGAGCGCATGACATCTTAGTGCTTCCCAGGGAAGTCGTGGTCACTCAGATCTCAACCAGTTCTCTCATACAAAATGCGGTCTCACATATGATTGACAAAGGCAGTTTGAGTTTTAAAGATTGGTTTAATAAAACGACTGCATTTTAGATAGCAAAGCGTGAGCCGCAATAACCAGAACCATACAACACAGTAGGATTGAAATAGTAACGAGGAGAGTGAAACATAAGAATAACGCTATCATAGTGCTACTAGATTACGTTCTCTCTTCTAAGTTCTATTTTGAGCACAGCATGTTAAGCTCTAAGCCTGCCTTTTGGGTTCCCCCGGGAGGACATCAACCCTCATTCCTGAGCAAAGGCCTGTGATCTGGATCAGTATCTGCAACAGGGCAGTCAGCGTCTAGTTGTGGTTCCCTTGTCGGAATCTCCCTCTTACGTGTACCAGGACTAGGAAGTGTTTTTATAACTAACACGCCGGTGTTCTAAGAAACGTCCCTACGTAAGAGTGTGTACTTTCTACGAACCCTAAAGACTAAACTTCTACCACGTCTATCGGCAATGTACCAGACTGTATCCTTGACTGAAGCACAGAGCGAGCAAGAATGTATTGTTTGAGAACTCCGGTGATGAAGTAAGCTAAACAGTGTGATAGAAGAAAATAAAACAAGACCGTGAAACTGGTTATTGAAAAATAACAGTGTGAGGCTAAATAAAATGCATCTAGAACAAAGTGCACAGAGGCCTAATGCTTTAAGCAAACGCGCAAAGGCTATATTAAAAATGGCTACACTACAGGGTAACCTGACTGCCAACCAAAGACTCCATTTCTAACAGACCCCCACACCAAAGGAACACATCTGCAACCTCAATATCATCCTGGACAGTGAACTCTTCATGAAGTGACAGGTCAAAGCTGTCTCCACAGTCTGCTTCCACATGTTCTGCATGCTCCAAAAAAATCTTCATGTGGCTCCCCTTCAACACCAAGAAAACCATAACGTAGGCCCTCATCACCAGCCAACTTGACTATGGCAATGCTCTCTATACTGACATCTATCATCAAACTCATGCAAAAATTCCAGACCATCCAGAACGCATCAGCTAGGCTGAAACTCAACCTGCCCAAGAGAGCACCCACCACCCAGCACTTAAAGGACCTCCACTGGCTTCCCGTCCAGAAAAGATGCCATTTCAAGCTCCTTATCCGGGCCTACAAAGTCCTCCATGACCACGGCCCAGTCTACCTGAACCACCACCTTAACTTCCAACGACCAACCAGAAACCTCTGCTTTACACACAACGCCCTCGCTCTGACACCCCTCATCTGCTGCACCTGCTTCGGAAGACGTTCCTTTGCCTATCTCACTGCCAAAGCCTGGAACGACCTGCCCCTCTACCGCTGCACAGCATCCTCGCTGAACCAATTTAATAAGAGACTCAAGACCTGGCTCTTTCACTTAATCCGGCAGCCCAGCACCTGGATACCCTTCGAGGTGATTAGCACAGCATATATAAATATGTTTAAATTGAAATACGTTTGATTTGATGGTTGCCTTGTTCATCAGGAAAAGGATGAACTGTGTGTCTTCAACTGAAGAGATGATGATAATGTCCTGTGATCGGATGATGTTGGTGAGTGATGTCATGATTGTGTTGAAAACGGTGGGGCTGATGGGCAATCCCTGTGGGACTTGGCATATCAATCTCTTGGTCTCTGATGGGAATGGTGGCATTCTGACCTTTTGGGTTTTTTCCTGAGTAAGCAACATATTCATTTGAGAGCAAACCCTTGTATGTCAATCTCATGGAGTCTTCTGATGAGAGTATTATGGGAGAAAATGTTGAAGGCCACAGAGAGGTCAAGCAGGATGGGCGCCACTGTTTCTCCTTGGTATAGAATGATTAGAATGTCATCAGTTGCCATGATGAGTGCTGTTTTGGTGCTGTGATTCTTTCTGAATCCAGATTAATGCCCTCATAACAACCCTTGACTCCTGCCTCAATACGGAGAGAACACTGCAAGGGTATAAGGTCAAAAACACACAGGCGCCTCAGGGGGATGGGGAATGGGGGGGCACCTCAGCCAGAAAATGGTACAATGCCACTGCTCCTGGAGGGGGCTACATGCCCACTGCTTTGTCCTGGGGAGTGCAAAGCCACAGTCTCTCTAGTGGGTGGTTTTCCCACTGCTTGGACCTGGGGAGTGCAAATCCACAGTCTCTCTAGTGGGTGGTTTGCCCACTGCTTGGTCCTGGGGAGTGCAAAGCCACAGTCTCTCTAGTGGGTGGGTTGCCCACTGCTTGGTCCTGGGGGGCACAAAGCCACAGTCACGCTAGTGGGTGGTTTGCCCACTGCCTGGTCCTGGGGAGTGCAAAGCAACAGTCTCTCTAGGGGGTGGTTTGCCCACTGCTTGGTCGTAGGGAGTGCAAAGCCACAGTCTCTTTAGTGGGTGGTTTGCCCACTGCTTTGTCCTGGGGAGTGCACAGTCTCTCAAGTGGATACCTTCTTCCACTGGTTCTGGAGGGGGCTTTGTGCCCAGTGTGCTTCATCCTGCCAAGGAGGGGGTGAGTGGATGCCTTCTTCCACTGGTTCTGGAGGGGGACTTTGCTCCCAGTGTGCTTCATATTGCCAAGGAGGGGTTGAGTGGATGCCTTCTTCCATTGGTTCTGGAGGGAGCTTTGTGTCCTGTGTGCTTCATCCTGGATGGTGCAAAGTCACAGTCTCTCACCTGGGTGTCACACTGTCAGATGTTGCAGGGGCCAGGATGCACTGCAGCCCATGTAGTCAGGACTACACTCTGCTCACCGGTGGTGAAGGCTGCTCAGTGGATGGCAGTTGCGGTGCAGGTGGAGGTGCTGTCAGTGGTGGGAGGAGGCTCCAGCACTTCCCCTGCAACCTCAGATGGCTGGCCACTGGGGCTGCTGCTGCTGCTGGTAGTGGTGCTGCTGGCGGTGCAGGTGGCGGTGCTGGCTGCAGTGCAGGTGGTGGTGCTGCCCGCGGTGCAGGTGGCGGTGTTGTCAGTGGTGGGGGGAGGCTCCAACCCTTCCCCTCAGCCTTGGACAGCTGCCACTGGGGCTGCTGCTGCTGGCAGTGGTGCTGGCCACAGTGCTGGTGGCGGTGCTGGCCGTGGTGCAGGTGTCGGTGCTGTAAGTGGTGGGGAGAGGCTCTAGCCCTTTCCCTACAGCCTCGGACGCCTGAAGTGCCATGGCTGGTGTTGTGGGCCCCTTCCTGCCCTTAGCAGATGGCGGTGCCTCCTTGCTTCTGCCAGCTGGTGTTCCTTTCCTGTCCTTGCTGGCTGGTGGTGCCTCCATCCCCTTGCTGGCTGGTGTCCCCTTCTTGTCCTTGCTAGGTGGCGGCCCCTTCTTGACCTTGGCAGGTGGTGCAGGCACACTGGCTGTGCTGATCGGTACCTCCTTGGAGCCTCTTACACCTGTGGTAGCTTCAGAAACCACAGTGGCCATGGACAGGGTGGCTGAGGTGCTGGACTGGAATCTGGCCACCCTGGCCTGAAGTGAAGGATGGGGAGGGGAGGGGTAGGGAATAGGTCAAAGGTGGTGAGGAAAAGCTTCTTAGGGACACTGGGGCGGGAAGAGGGTGAAGGTTTGGGAGTGGAGGAAGAGGGAGTGGTTGTAGGAGGTGCCTGTCTGTTTGGGTGCAGGTGCATGGGCTGGATGCTGCTGTGAGGTGGATGGCTGTTGGGTGTCTGTGTGCTTGCATTTGTGTACTTTGGGAGGAGGGGTCACTGACACAGTGGGTGAGGACAAAGGGGACGTGTGCGTGGGGGTGCTGACTGCCAGTGAGGGGCGTGTAGTGATAGGTGTGCTGGTGATGGAGGTAGTGGATGAGGATGTAGTGCATGCAGGTGTGAGTGGAGACACTACTGAGAGGGAGGTGGACGATGAGGAGGATGGGGACACAGTGGAGGCAGTGGATGTTGGTGTGTCTGCATGGGGGTGGTGCTTGTGTGAGTGCCTGTGGGATGAAGTGTGGTGCTTGTGTTTGCCTGAGCCACTTCTCTGTGTTGATTTGGGTGAATGCAGGTCTGAAGGTGTGCTTGGGATAGGCTGGGGTTGAAGGGATTGGGACTGGGTAGCAGAAGTAGGAAGGGGGAGGCTGGAGACAGGGACAAAGGCTACCATCAATGAGTTGGCCAGAGCCTGGAATGCTCTCTGTTGGGCTGCCACGCCAGAGTAAATGCCCTCCAGGTATGCATTTGTTTGTTGCAAATGCCCTTCTAGACCCTGGATGGCATTCATCATGGTTGACTGCCCAACAGAGAGGGATCTCAGGAGGTCAATAGCCTCCTCACTGAGGTCAGCAGGGCTGAATGGGGCAGGGCCTGAGGTGCCTGGGGCAAAGGAGATGCCCACCCTCCTGGGTGAGCGGGCACGGGAAACATGCTGAGGGGCTGCTGGGAGGGTGGAGCTGGTACGGGGGTGGCGGCTGTACCTGTAGTTGGGGTGGGCACAGAGGTGTCTGCCACCACTAGGGAGCTTCCATTGGAGGAGGAGTCGTTGTCGGTACTGTCCCCTCCTGTCTCCGTCGTGGTGCTCCCCTCGCCCTCCGTCCCACCGGTCCCCTCAGTGCTGGTGGACTCTGCCTCCTGGGCCCATGTGGGATGTAGCTCCCTCCGTCTCTGGTGCCTCTACTCCTCCACCAGATGATGCTGATGCACAAAGTACTGGGTGACAAAACAACAAGGTGGGGAAGAGACAGAGAATACACTTGGTCAATGCCAGCAACAACACTACAGTTGGCATACACAACTCAGAGGGAACAGCCCTATGCGCTAGGCCATGCACTACCAGTTACAATGCTAGTCACCAGGCCATAGGGTACAATGCCTAACGCCGTTAGCTGCACACCTGAAACCCACAGGACCCAGCCCAGTAGCAAATGCCCACTAACATTATTGGGGTTGGAGTGCATCTCAGCTTGCCCATCATGGAACCTACCCTGCCATGTTCGCCCTGGCTAGGGGCACCCACAGGCCACATCCCCCACCTAGGTAACACCTTAATGCACGCCAAGTGATGAATCGGAATCTGTACACACCCACTTGTGGCTGCTGTGATGCCTCCAAGTGCCCATTCAACTCCGGATAGGCCACCACCACAATGCAGAACATCAGGGGGGCCAGGGTACGACGGGCACCCCTCCCTCATTGGGAGGCCAGCCCCAGCTGGGCCTCCGCCATCTTCCTTGCCCAGCGGTGCAGGTCCTCCCACCGTTTGCAGCAGCGGGTGCTCCACCTGTCAAAGACCCCCAGGGTCCGCAACTCCTTGGCGATGGCACACCAAATACCCTTTTTCTGATGCTTGCTGACCTGCAGAAAAAAATACAGCAGAAAAGGTTTTATTCACACTGTCTGGACTGTCATACTCATGGTCCAACATATCCCTCCCATCCCCTTCTGCACATACATTGACCACCATACATGCAGCACTTTGCCCAGGACCCCTCAGCCCCCCACACGAGGCTTACACACACAGCACTCCATATATTCATGCCCAATGCATCATGCTCACAGTGTATTCACCTGTTGGTCTGGAGGACCATAAAGTAAACGGTACTGGGGTAGGACCCCATCCACCAGTCTCTCCAACTCCTCTGAAGTGAAGGCAGGGGTCCCTTCCCCAGACACTCGAGCCATTGTCGCTTTCAGACACAGGTCACAGCAGCACTTGCAGTGTAGGTCCTCTCCTGTTGAAGGTCAGGTAGCAAGTGAGTGAACAGATAGAAAACGGCGGTCACCTCTGCGGCAGTGCGTACCATCACCGCCGGCGTACATTGCCATTGGCTCCTGGAACACGTAGGCCCCAATGATAACCAATGCAGTGTTGCACGGTGGTCATCGACCGCAGCCCGCAACGGTGCGCAACGCCAGCGGAATTACCTAATTTCCACTTGTCCCTCCTCACAGGTCAGGTGGCTGCCATTTCAGGGGGGCACAGGCCAGGGCGCCTAACTGCTTTACACCAGACATAGGAACATCAACTGACTTACAAGTTCACATACTGTTTCTGTAAAACAAAAATAGTATATTAATCTGAGTATATGTATGAATATGTCCATCTGCTCACCATTTTTCACCCTAGAGTTCAACCGCTGAGGATGAATAGGAGATGGAGACATACACCCACGTTCAGACTCCTGGTGGACCTGGCGACAATGGAGGACAGGCACATTATCCTAACCTATAGACCTGTTTTCAGCTATCCGCCACCCCACAGGTATCCTCCCTCTAGTGCAGGTCCTGTCAGTGCTCCATTTCTTGTCAAGTGATTCCTTCCAAGTGACAGTGGCCATGGCATCAGGGATGTCACAGCCTATGTTCTCAAATGTGCTGACCAGGGTGTTGTCTGCCCTGATAAAACACATGCGCAGCTACATCGTATTCCCCTTGGAGGATGATTTGGCCACAGTGAAGGCTGACTTCTATGCAATGGGACATTTCCCCAATATCGTTGGTGCCATTGATTGTACACATATTGCCTTTGTCCCACCACAGAGAAATGAACAGGTGTTCAGATATCGAAAGAGCTTTCACTCTCTGAATGTGCAGATGGTGCGTTTGGTGGACCAGTACATCTCCTATGTCAATGCAAAGTATCCTGGCTCTGTGCATGATGCCTTTATCTTGAGGAATAGCAGCATCCCATATGTGATGTCTCAACTCCAGAGGCACAGGGTGTGGCTAATAGGTGAGCCCATGGTCCCCACCCAGTTGATGTAGGTATATGGGTGTGGGTTTGGCCCTAAGGGTGAGTGTGTGGCTAACAGGTATCCCTCAATATTTATAGGTGACTCTGGTTACCCCAACCTCTCATGGATACTGACCCCAGTGAGGAAAGCCAGGACAAGGGCAGAGAAACGTTACAATGAGGCACATGGGCGAACAAGGAGGATCATTGAGCGCACGTCTGGCCTCCTGAAGGCCAGATTCCGGTGCCTCCATCTGACAGGTGGATCCCTGTACTACTCACCCAAGAAGGTGTGCCAGATCATCGTTGCATGTTACATGTTGCACAACCTGGCCTTGAGACGCCAGGTGCCTTTTCTGCAGGAGGATGAGTCTGGAGATGGTCGTGTGGCAGCAGTGGACCCTGTGGACAGTGACGAAGAGGAGGCAGAGGAAGGGGATGCGGACAACAGAAATACTATAATTCAACAGTACTTCCAGTGACACACAGGTAAGACACTGTAACTTTACCTTCCATTGCAGTTTTGTTGGACATTGTGCATAACAGCCTGATTTTCCTATTTCTATGGCCACTTACTGTACCCTTTGGCATCTCTATTTTCAGATATCTGTGCCCCATTCTGGCTCCTGGTGTGTTTACTGCTGCCCACTACAGGTCATACCTATGTAAATATCGCTGTACATTTGAATTGTAATGTTTACAGTTTGTTACACTAATACATATTTCAATCAATTGACAGACTCCATACTTATTTTAGTTCCAAGGGTGTTTATTTTGGTGATTATAAGTGTAGGGGGGTATTGCAGTGGGTTGGGTTGATGGTGGAGAAATGTCCAGGATAGAGTCCAGTCTATTGGTATCACAGATGCATTGTCCAAGGGGGCATAGGAAGTGGAGCAATGTCAGTTAAAGGTAGACAGGGTGACAGAGTGGGATACAAGGGTGACAATCAGGAGAGTCTTATTTCCTGGCTGGGGATTGGCAATGTTCTCTGGCTTCTGCCCCCTTCGCAGGGACCTTTTGAGTGGTGGTTCTCCTTCTGCAGGGGATGGGGTGCTGGTGGCCTGTTGTTCCTGTGGTGGGGCCACCCATCCACTAGCGTCAGAAGAGGTGGAGGGCTGTTCTTCGATGTGGCTAGTGTTAGGGGCCCGTTGGTGTGCCACTGCCTCTCTTATGGCGTTGGCCATGTCTGCCAGCACCCTTGCAATGGTGACCAGGGTGGTGTGGATGTCTCTCAGGTCCTCCCTGATCCCGAGGTACTGTCCCTCCTGCAGCTTGGCCAGTATCTGGCCCATCGTCTCCTGGGAATGGTGGTATGCTCCCAGGATATTGGTGAGTGCCTGATGGAGAGTTGGTTCCCTTGGTCTGTCCTCCCCCGTCGCACAGTAGTCCTCCCAGCTAACCTGTTGTCCTGCGCCTCTGTCCTCTGAACCGTGTGCCCACTGACACTGACCCCAGGTCCCTGATCGTCCTGTGTTTGTGGGGTTGACTGGGGTCCCTTTAGTGGTGGACACACTGCTGTTTGACGTGTCCTGGGGAAAGAGATTTGGGCCCGCTGGGTGGGTGCTGTGGTGGTGTTTCCTGAGGGGGGAGTCTCTGTCATGGTTTGGGAATGTGGCTGGGTCACCGACTGTCCAGAGGTCCCTGATGGGCCTGGTTGTTCATCCTGATCCAGGCGTGCAGAGCTGCTGTCATCACTGTGGTCCTCTTCTTGGGTGGGACTGGATGTTGCTGGCACCTCCTCTCCGGTGACATTGTGTGGGGGGTCCTGTGGTGATGTAAATGCAGTGTTATTGCTTCTGTGTGTGACATCTTGTGCATGGGTATGTTCCCCTCTATGGTTGTTATTACCAAGACAGCTTTGGCTTGTGTGAGTTGTGATTTGGTTGGCTAAGTGATTGTCACTAGTGTGCATGCTGTGGTGATGGGGGTCCATGCAGGTCTGTGATGGGGGTCCATGCATTGGTGTTGCATGCAGGGCTTGGTATTGTGATGGGTTGGTTTTGATGGTGGGGTATATGTGAGGTGGTTGAGTGATGGGGGTGAGGGTAGCGGTAGAGGTTTGTTATGGCATGCAGGTGGTGAGGTGAAAGTAGTAAAGATGTTACTTACCAGAGTCCAGTCCTCCTGCTAATCCTGCCAGGCCCTCAGGATGCATGATCGCCAAGACTTGCTCCTCCCATGTTGTTAGTTCTGGGGGTCCACCATTAGTCCTCTGTACAGCTACCTGGTGTCTTGCAACCATGGAACACACCTTCCCCCGTAGGTCGCGTTACCTCTTCCTGATGTCATCCCTTGTTCTGGGGTGCAGTCCCTGAGCATTGACCCTGTCCAAGACTCTCTGCCATAGCTCCATCTTCCTAGCAATGGACGTCTGCTGCACCTGTGATCCGAATAGCTGTGGCTCTACCCGGATGATTTCCTCCACCATGACCCTTAGCTCCTCCTCTAAGAACCTGGGGTGTCTTTGTGGTGCCATGGGTGTAGTGTGAGTGGTGTGTGTGTGAGTGTGTGTGGGGTGATGTGTTGGGGTGTGTGCTGTGAGGTGCGTGGATGGTGTATGGGTGATGGTGTTTTGTGGCTCTGATTCAGGGGGTGCTCCTGGCTTGTCTCTCTCTCAGTTGTCAAATTCTTTGTATTCGTAAAGGGTTGTGGGTACTGTGGGTGTGTGTTTTATATTGGTGTGGGTATGGTGTGTGTATGTATGTCAGGTGTGTGTAGTTTGAATTGTCCAATGTGGTGTAGTTTTGTTAGTGTGTGTGTATTTTGAGCGCGGCGGTCCGTACCGCCTATAGTTTACCACGGTTGAGTGACCGCTGCGGTGATTCGTGGGTCATGATGCTGTGGGCGTATTTCTGTTGGCTAACGGTGTGGGTTTTGGTATTGCCAGTTTATCACTGACCTTTGGGCTGGCGGCTTGTGTGTGTGTCTGTATGGTGGTGGATTTCTATTTGTGGGTCATAAAACCAGTAGTGGTATATCTACGCAGCCGCGGTATGTTGGCAGAAGTCAGCATGGAGGTAAGCGGCACTTACCGCCAACGTTATAATGAGGGCCTAAGTGTTGTCTAGAAGATGGTGAAGTTCGAGGTGGATTATGAGTTGCTTGTTGATGGCCTTCTCTATCACTTTGGCTGGATAGGGTAGCTGGCGGATGGGTCGAAAGTTGCTCAGTTGGTTGGGGTAGGCTGTGGGCTTTTTGAGGATGGTGTTGATTTCAGCAAGTTTCCATTCTTCTGGAAAAATGGCGGGCGTGATGGAGGTGTTGATGATGTGGGTCAGGGTGGTGCTGATTGGCCATGTTACCAGATTGTAGATATAGAGGGGCCTGGGTCCATTGGGGCCTCTGATTGGATGGTCCACATGATTGCTGCTGTGTCATGGTTGGTGTTTGGTAGGTTTACAATGAAATCTCAGGGGGTTATGTTGGTGTGTGAAGTTACTGTAGATGTGTGAGATTTTGTTGAGGGAGAAGTTGGATAGGTTGTCACAGAGTTGTTGGGAGGCAGCGATGTTGCTGACAGTGACTAAGGGTGAGACGAAATTCTAAACGATCAAGAAAATCTTCTTGCAGCTGTTGGAGCTTCCTTCGATGCTGTCCACTAGTGTGAGTCCACTAGCGTAAGTGAGTAAAACAATTATACACTCAGCAAATCAGAGCATGGCTGTATAAAATATCATACTGCCTTAGTATTTAAGCACTATCCTCCTACATGAACATTGATTCTGCCCACTCAATGCCAATGTCATCCAGAGATGGCATGGTAGACTGGTTACATCAATAACAGTTTGCTGCTGTGATAAATGAGATACCATGGCCTAGTGGGAGGGCGTTGAGAAAGACAACATTATTATGTGCATGTTGAAAAATGAAAATATTTTTTTTTAGAACAGCAAGCACAACGCCAATGGAAATAAACAAACATGATCCTGCTTTACTCAGTGCTGCAGTAATGGGGTACAGTGAACATGCTGGAGGACACATAAACATCCCTCTTGACCAAGATGGAATCTAAGCGTAAATCGAGGCCTAGTTAAAATAAGCCAGAAAAACACATTTCTTTACATCACAGCAAATTCAGTTAAAATACAATAGCATTGCATATTCAAAAGTAAACCCACTTTCTGCCCATTATAAATAATACATAAAAATATAAAATGCACAAAAACGTCTACAAACTTCCTCCTCTGATTATTCTGTAATCATTAAACTAAACCAAAATCCACAATAAATCCAAAAGTTAGAACACAAACTGCATCACTTCCTGCTTCTTGTGATTTGATTCTTCCTATAGCTTCACTTGATTAGATCCTCGATCTCAGGCAACCTTCATCTTAGTAGCAACTTGTTTCTTCTTTGAAGATCCCCTTTTCTCTTTACACCAACATTTTGGAAACATTAGTTCAGATGATTTGGACAAACGAAACAGTATTGCACGAACACAATAATCCCATGGGGTAATAGTGTCCTAAACATACTACTTTCCAAACTCTTGATCCATTCACCAGCCTTACTAAAACACCCTTCCTATCTCACTAATGCAGGAACCACTGCTTTCCACAAGCCATGTTCTTCTAAAGCTTGACTTCATGAGAAAAAATAGTAACATTACTTACACATGCATTAATGTCTCTACTGTTATCGAGAATAAATGTACCATATTTTCTCACCTTCAAAATCCAGCAAACTGTGCCTTCCTTTGAAAAAAGGATATCTACTGCTGAGTGAATTTGCATTATCCTTGCATGTATAGTGATTAGCAATCCTTTTTGGCAATTTTAGAGTATTCAAGAAATCAAAAATGTGCGACCCATTCCTATTTGGGGTGCCTGCGATGTCATGAAACCCTGTTGGGGTTCGGATTATGGACCACTCCAAAACTATCCGTGTAGATTGTAACATTCAACTAATTGGCTATGCAGAGTGCTCTTGTAATGGCAATCAACTCAGCTACTTGTGCTGAGGTTGCATTGCACAAGTATGATGCTTCCATAATGTATGTCAACGTGTAACAGCATATGATGCTTGAAAGGTTTTCTGATGATCTCTCAAATGTGAGCCATCCACAATTAAAATAAAATCAGCCAACTCAAGTGGTACATCTTGAACGTCTGGTCTTGGCTTGATACATAATTCCGTTACATCAAGACAATCTCAACCAAAAATCATTAATTTCTTCCTTATCTTTCTTTTTTTATAGGAACTGGCAACAGTATAGTGAGACTGAGAATGCAGCACATTTTTATCAAAATGTTTTATGCAGCCTGGATTATTTGGTCATAGTTAGTTAAAAGACTGCTAGTGAGGTGCTGAGTGAATGTGCAAGTTAACAGTGTTTCAAATGATTTTAATACAAATAGTTTTATTAACTTACTAATATTGTGCAGTTAATTAAAACCAATGCAAGACAATTAAAACCTTAACATACAGACGCTAATCGTAAAAGTCCCAGAACAATTAGACACTAAAAAAGCATCAATAACATTGTGATGTCAAATACACCATATTCACAATTTAAAGGTTGTGGTGTAACAATCGTGTGAATCTTTCATCTTCTATAACAAGCAAATTAGCAACATTTTGGCACTGGTGTGATATACCACTCAAACAAGTCATTTATCTTCTAAGACAAGCCCTGTATAGACTACGATGTGCCAATTCGCAAAGTTATAACAGGAAAGGTAGACTAAACACACAATTAGGGGCCAGATGTAGCAACCCTTTTGCGAGTCGCAAACGGCGAAAATCGCCGTTTGCGACTCGCAAACGTGGGTTTGCAATGCACAAATGCATATTGCGAGTCGTTACCGACTCGCATTATGCATTTGCGACTCGCAAATAGGAAGGGGTGTTCCCTTCCTATTTGCGAGTCGGAGTGGTATGTAACTCCATTTGCAACCGCGTACGCGGTCGCAAATGGAGTCGCAGTTACCATCCACTTGAAGTGGATGGTAACCCACTCGCAAACGGGAAGGGGTCCCCATGGGACCCCTTCCCCTTTGTGAATGGACCCCAAATTATTTTTTCAGGGCAGGGAGTGGTCCAAGGGACCACTCCCTGCCCTGAAAAAACCAAAACAAAAGGTTTCGGATGTTTTTGAAATGCAGCTTGTTTTCCTGTGAGGAAAACGGGCTGCACTTCAAAAAAAAAAAAAACCTTTATTTAAAAGGCAGGTCGCTAACATGGAGGCCTGCTGACGTCAGCAGGCCTCCATGTTAGCGAGTGCCTATAATCGCAATGGGGTCGCAAACTGCGACCCACCTCATAAATATTTATGAGGTGGGTCTTTGCGACCCCATTGCGAGTTGCAGAAGGTGTCTGAGACACCTTTCTGCATGTCAAATTGCGACTTGCAATTTGCGAGTCGCACAGACTCGCAAATTGCAAGTCGCAATTTGATTTTTTCCTACATCTGGCCCTAGGTTCTTTCAGGTAAAAATCGCAAGGCAGCGTAGAGACTACTACGAGGCTCAGGGCCAGTCTGTCCAGGTGCCAAGTTAGATTCTTGTTGGCTATAAGACACAATTTCGACAGGTATCCATGAGAGCCAAACTCTTATTCTAGAAAGCATTTGGATGATGTTGTGCAAATTTGCAGAGAACAGTAGGTAGATTGAATGATTGCACAGTTGTTACTGGCTGTGTGTTATTGTGCATAATCTCAAAGCATGGCAGATGTAAAGCAGGTTGTTACTGGGTGAACAGAGTGTGCATAAGAAGTGGGTGTCAGTTAGGCTCCTTCTGCAAGTTCCTACTACTCCAGTCTTGGAAGTTTTAAATTGCGTACAGGTCACATGCATTCTGTGAGGCGAAGGGGACCAGGAGTATCGGGGTGCATCAATGATGTTGGTAGGACTGCAATTTACCTTCCTATCCTTCTGAGGAACTTTACTAAGCTACAGTTGAGTTGTGGATTAGTAGGGATGAAATAGGCCGACACGGCCTGCCTTTGTGTAATTCCCCTTTCATTAGAAGGGACTTTTAAGAGTAATCTCCGGTCCTAAAACAGATCTTTGCAGGTGCATATTAGGTGGAGGAAGTCGCCTCCCCTACCCCTAACCCACCGTTGACACCAGCTTGGGCCTATATTGTCTGCTACAGAGGTAGATGACACTGCAATGGCAGCAATCCAAAGAGGCATTTTAGAAATTTCTCTTTGACGCTGTTACTGTACCCTACATGGAGCTATGGTTGCGTCTTGGGTGTGCTATAATTATTCAGGACATCCAAGCGTGGATTCTTTTGGATAAAACTGCATTGTCCTTTAGCATTGAAAGCGACTTGGTGATTTTGCTCACCAGTTTCTTTAAGCATAGCTTGCTAGTGTGAGTATCCCACAGTTGACTTAGGTTTTGGTCAGGGAATCCTTAAGGTATTCTCTGGCTGAATAGGAGTACCTGGACTGTATTACTTTCCACAGGAGAGAGTTCAAAGTCTTAGGGTTTGCCTCCTATTCCTATTCTAACAGTTGATATAAGTTCCCCTTTTTGCCAGGGTTTGTCTCTGGATACCGTTTTCACGCCTTTCCTGCCTCTTTGAGGTTTAAGCGAGGAGATAGAAGATCATTCTTTACATTTTGATCGAGATGGAATCTAAATTCTTTGCGCCTGTCCCTCTCATAGCCTTGCTGCCATAGGCAATTGTGGGCATCAGTTTTGCATTGATTATGCTGAGAAGTGACATCATTGTTGGATCTGATAGCTTTATTTTCAGTTTTTTAAAATGGAACTGCCAGTTCAAAGCCCTTCCTTCCCTCCTGTGGAATGAAGGATCCAGCTTTGTTAATGGTAATGCACACATATTTATATTCCTCCACTATCTTTAGCTGCTTCCTGTATAGGACCCAGCGCAAAGGTGTCAAAGCCCAGCTCACCTGAGTCCTTGTTCAGTTCTGATGGAGGTTGAAGACAATCCGACCCCACCCTGAAACTGCTTGTTCCAGCACACTAGTTTTTAAAACAGTGCACTAAGAACAGAAGCTCAAGGGAAGGGGGGAAGTGGATAAAATAAAATAAAGAGACAACACCGTTCTTGCGTTTCCACTGTTGAAGTGCTGCACAAATCTGCGGCCCTCTCTGACTTCTGTAGAAACTGGTGCCTAATGAAACATAAACAAAGAACAGATAAGTACAACCTATTCCTAACTGGGTTCCTGACTATCCCTTTATTTATTAGAAATTTTCTTCTAAAAGTACCTCTTGGATCCTGGTCTCTAGTTTCCAGGTTTGGAATGTGTTACTGCTCTGGGATGTGCTTTCTAATACTCTAAAGCTTCTAAAACATTAAACAAATACCGTTATCAGAATTACCAATATCAAACATTCATCTTAATATAACTAAAGCCTAAATTCCTAATAGCAGACTCACTTTTCCCATATTTCCGGAATCTTTTATAAAACAAATACTGTACTTTTACGTCAAAATACAGCATGTAATTTGTGCAAGTCCTTGATTTACTGTTTGCCTTGCTGTTAATGGTTTCCACGGTTCGATTCTTAAAAGTTCCATAAAAAAAAAAAAATGTTTGCTTCACAAAGTTCCGCAAAGTATTCTTGTAACAAAGAGTTTGAATCACAATGTTCGTGGAAGGTATCTTGTTTCAAATTGTCTATACACGAATCCAGAAATTGTTGTCAAAGTTCTTTCAGGTAATAAAAGTTTTGCACTTACTTGTTGCTGGCAAGAGATACTGATCAGTCTAACCTTGTCTTCTTTCTCTTTTGCAGGTTGCTTGTAGGAGAGAGGCTGAGGCAAGGAGGAACCGGAAACCGGAAGAAGGAAGAGCCAGCAGCTGCGCCCATTGAAGCCAATGAAAGTCTGTAGAGAGCAGGAGTGCCAGCGCCGAGGGATCTGTCCTCAGGTAAGCGGGAGGTAGACAAGCACAAGCACTGGGTGAGGCTCGGGGGCTGCCTTTTATAGACAGGGCTGGGTGTGGTCCTCACATGCTGCACATGTTCTTGAAAGGTGTGCAGAGCTGGGTGTGGTTTGAAGAGCTGGGTGTGGTCCTCACATGCTGCACATGTTCTTGAAAGGTGTGCAGAGTTTCAGTTATTATGCAAATGAGTTAAATTAACACATGGCCTAGAGAGGAGTGTTTTAAAGAAGCCTTGGTAAAAGCAAGGCCCAATGTGTAAACAAAACAGCACATTAAACAACATACACAGAAGCCTGGGGGGGGGGGGGGGAGGTGATATAACAAGAAAGTCTTTCAATAGTAAGTTTAAAAGGAAGCTATTACAGAACCCACTAGTGCAGTGAGAGGGGACATGCTCTTTGCTGTGCACAAACCCTAACAGTTGCCCCCCTCAAAGGCCCTCCTACAGGACGGGGTTTTCCTGGATTTTTTAAATAAAACCGTCTAAATCAGCTGTGGGGCATGTACATATGATTCTGGTTCCCATGAATTCTCAGATTCATCATATCCTTTCCATTCTACTAAATAAAACAGACGTCCACTAATTATTTTTGAGTCTTTTATGCTTTTCACTTCATATTCTAGATTTCCCTTAATTGGTATGGGTGGAGGTGGTGGTTCAGGTCGGGTTTTTGGATTGTACGGCTTAAGCAAGGACACATGGAATGTAGTATGTACTGGATATTCTTTTGGTAAATCTAATTTTACTGTTACCGGGTTTACTATGGCAGTTATACTAAAGGGTCCAATGAAACGTGGTTGCAGCTTTCGGGATCCCTCTATGTTTAGGTTCTTTGTGGAGAGCCATACCTTGTCACCGATTTTATACATTGGGGCCTCAGATCTGTGTTTGTCTGCTTGTCTTTTCATGCTTTCCTTGTACTTTAATAAATGTTTCCTGGCTTTGTCTTGTATGTCACCTAACCTCGTTAGTCTATCCGTTACTGTAGGTAACAGAGAATCTTCTAACAAAATGGGTATAGCTCTTGGATGATACCCCTGCAAGAAATAGAATGGTGAGCAAAGTAGAGCTGAATGCTCAGTATTATTATAAACAAACTCCGCTACAGGGAGAGCTTCCAACCATTCCCTAGAATAATCAGCCAATAAACAACGTAGCGTTTGAAGTAAGGTTTGGTTCAGTCGTTCAGTCTGTCCATCTGTCTCTGGGTGGAAAGCAGTGGATAATGCCACATCTATTTTCAGTTTTTTACATAATTTTTTCCAAAATTTAGAGTTGAACTGGCTCCCTCGGTCTGACACCACTTTGCTTGGCAAACCATGTAAACGCACAATTTCCCTTATAAAAATATCTGCAAATTCTGCCGCCGTGGGTAATTTCGGTAATGGTACAAAATGTGCCATTTTAGATAAAAAATCCACTATAACCAACACTGTTGTGAAAGATTTTACAGGTGGTAAACCTACAATAAAGTCTACGCTCACAGTGTGCCAAGGTTGTTTGGGTGTTGGCATTGGTATTAACAAGCCGTCAGGGGCCTTATGAGAAGATTTATGTCTTGCACAAATTGGACAGGTAGTGACAAATTGCTTAATGTCCTTTCTTATAGTGTCCCACCAAAAGTGTTTTTGCACATTTTCCAGGGTTTTTACCCAACCAGGATGACCTGCCAACGGTGAGGCGTGATGCCAAATTATCACCTGTGTTTGTAATTCAGAGGTGGGCACTAACAGCATGTTGTTGTGATACAATAAACCTCGTTGTATTGTGTTATGGGAATCCTTTAACCAATCCTGAGGTGCTATTTGCATGTGTGCATTATATAGATCTGTGATGAAATCCTTCTGTTGTACTGGTGCCAAAAACTTTTGGGGAGGAATAATGGGTTCTCCTATTTTATCTTGTTTCATGTCTGAGGTATGTCCGTATCTAGATAACACATCAGATTGAATTTGTTGTGCACCTGGTCTATAGGTTATTACAAAGTCAAATGTGCTAAAAAAAAATTAACCAGCGCATCTGACGTGGTGTTAGTGCTTTAAGTGATCCAAGAAACTGTAGGTTCCTATGGTCAGAAAAGATTGTAACTGGGTACTTGGCTCCCATTAAATGGTGCCTCCATTCTGAAAAGGCTACTTTGATAGCTAGTAGTTCCCTTTCAGCCACAGTGTAATTTTGTTCAGCTGGTAATAACTTTTTGGAATAGAAGGCTATAGGATGTAACTGGCCATCTACTGCATCTCGTTGAGAGAGAACTCCTCCTAAAGCTACTTGTGAAGCATCCGCTTCAACAAAAAAAGGCAAGTCAGGATCAGGATGTTTCAGAATTGGGGCTGAAGTGAACTTTTGTTTTAGGAGTTGAAAGGCGTGTGCCGCCTCATCAGTCCAAAGAAATCGTTGCCCTTTCCGCAACAAGGTAGTTATTGGGGCCGCAATGTCTGCAAAATGTGCAATAAACCTCCTATAAAAATTGGCGAAACCCAGAAATTTCTGAATATCTTTTACAGAGGATGGTTCTGGCCAATCAGCAATAGCACTGATTTTCTTTACATCCATAGTTATTCCTTGAGGTGACAGGCAGTATCCTAAAAAGTCCACCTTGCTGACATTAAAAGTACACTTTTCTAACTTAGCAAAAAGATGATTTTCTTTTAACTTTGATAATACTGCACGAACATGTTGGGTATGTTCTTCTGAGTTCTTAGAGTAAATGAGGATGTCGTCTATGTATACTATGACACAAACGTCCAGGAATTCGTGTAGGACCTCATTTATAAAGAACTGAAAGGCCGCAGGGGCATTAGATAACCCAAAGGGCATTACTGTGTACTCAAATAAGCCAAACTTTGTCTTGAAAGCTGTCTTCCACTCATCCCCCTCTTTTACTCGGACCAGGTGGTAAGCTCCCCGCAGATCTAGTTTAGTGTATACAGTAGAATGTCTTAATTGATCCAACAACACAGGTATTAGAGGAAGAGGATATTTATTCTTTATTGTAGCCTTATTTAGTCCTCTATAATCGATACACGCGCGCAGGGATTTATCCGGCTTCGGGATAAAAAAGAGTGGAGATGACACCGGAGATGTGGAATGACGGATGAACCCAGTCTGTAGTAGGTCATCTAGGTAGGTTCTTAAGTATTTGGTTTCTTCGTCAGTCAAAGCATATACTCTGTTATTAGGTAAAGGGGCCCCTGGGATAAGATCTATACGACAGTCATAAGACCTATGTGGGGGCAGCACACTAGCCTTTACTGGATCAAAGACGTCTTTAAAGTCAGAATATTCAGGAGGGAGACTTGGTTCATCTTGTGTAACACTAGCACAGTGTAATACTGTGCTCTGTTCTGTACCTGCTTCTTGATAGCAATTGGTTCTACAGAAAGAGGAATCCAAAGTAACAGTTCTATTCACCCAATCAATTTTTGGGTTATGAGTTGTTAACCAGGGTACCCCGAGAATCAAACCAAAATTAGGAGTATTTATCAGATGAAAGCTAATCACCTCTGTGTGCCCGTTCTGACAGACCATAACAAGTGGACTTGTTTGTTTTGTGATTAATCCAGAGGTCAATTCTGACCCATCCACTGCACATACTGCTTCTGGACAAGGCTTTAGGCACATAGGAAGTCCTAAGTTTTCAGCTAACTTATTATCCACAAAATTTCCTGTCGCGCCTGAGTCCAGTAGGACAGGGAGAGAATGCCTCACTTGGGTAGTAACAATTAAAACGACCTGAATTATGAAATGTCTAGGTATGTGCGGTACCATGAAGGCTGCAGCATTAGAGGTTTGATTAAGATGTTTTCTCGAACAAGTAACCTCTCCCCTTGTCGAGCTTAATCGTTTCCCGATTCAGTTGAGGAGGTGGAGGAAACAGCACCCTTTCGTGGATTTTTAGGCTTTACTGGACATTCTCTGGCAAAGTGACCTGCCCTTCCACAATGTAAACATAATTGAAGTTTTCTCCTTCTTTCTTTTTCCTCTGATGTGAGTGGACCTCTGAGTGTCCCTATTTGCATAGGCTCAGGTTCAGGGAGTTTATTATCTAGGTCTTTCTTCTCGTGTCTAATAAAAGTTAACCGTGATTCCAGTTTGTATTTATCTCCCTTTCTTTCTCCTAGTCTATGTTCTAATTTCACAACTAAATCTACAAAGTCCCAATAGTCTTCTGGCAAATCAACGATATGAGCCAGCGCGTCTTTTAATTCGTCTCTCAAACCTTTATAGAAAAGGGAGACACGCTTTTCTTCTGGCCACTGTGTCTCGGTGAGTAAACGATTAAAACTAGTGAGATAGGTCAATAAATCCTTGTTACCTTGTTTCAGATTTAAAAGCTCATTATCACTTGCCTGCATGAAAGTGTGTTTTGCAAAAAGGCTGGTCATGGTACGTTTAAATTGATTCCAATTATGGAGGATGGGATCATCTCTCTCCACGAAAGGAATTGACCAATTGGCTGCTGTGCCACCCAAATAAGACAAGACGAATGCCACTTTCGTAGCATCAGTAGGGAACTGTTGTGGCTTACAAACGAAGTGTAATTGACATTGATTGATAAAAACATGGAATTTGTTACTATCTCCATGAAAACGTTCAGGTGCTGCTAAGGGCACAGCATTAGGAACATTAACAGTGACCTCAACTGGGGGAGGCAAAGTTGTATGTTTTGATGGCGCCCCTGTCTCTGAGGAGATTTTAAACAAAGGCGTAAAAGCTGTGTTCCACTGAGATACCCTAAATTTATACCTGCTTAAATCCTGTTTTAAAGAGGTATTCTCCATCTTTAATCTCTCTATTTCCTCTTGCATATGTTGCAAGATGCCAGACACTGATTCATTATGAGCCAAGTCCTCATTTAGGGCCTGCGCCATATCCGTGACGTCAATGCCCTCTATTTCTTCCCCGATATTCATCGTCCACCAGAACTGAATTTTTTTTTTTTTTTAAGGCTTGTGCTTCTGTCAAAGCCCAGCTCACCTGAGTCCTTGTTCAGTTCTGATGGAGGTTGAAGACAATCCGACCCCACCCTGAAACTGCTTGTTCCAGCACACTAGTTTTTAAAACAGTGCACTAAGAACAGAAGCTCAAGGGAAGGGGGGAAGTGGATAAAATAAAATAAAGAGACAACACCGTTCTTGCGTTTCCACTGTTGAAGTGCTGCACAAATCTGCGGCCCTCTCTGACTTCTGTAGAAACTGGTGCCTAATGAAACATAAACAAAGAACAGATAAGTACAACCTATTCCTAACTGGGTTCCTGACTATCGCTTTATTTATTAGAAATTTTCTTCTAAAAGTACCTCTTGGATCCTGGTCTCTAGTTTCCAGGTTTGGAATGTGTTACTGCTCTGGGATGTGCTTTCTAATACTCTAAAGCTTCTAAAACATTAAACAAATACCGTTATCAGAATTACCAATATCAAACATTCATCTTAATATAACTAAAGCCTAAATTCCCAATAGCAGACTCACTTTTCCCATATTTCCGGAATCTTTTATAAAACAAATACTGTACTTTTACGTCAAAATACAGCATGTAATTTGTGCAAGTCCTTGATTTACTGTTTGCCTTGCTGTTAATGGTTTCCACGGTTCGATTCTTAAAAGTTCCATAAAAAAAAAAAAAATTTTGCTTCACAAAGTTCCGCAAAGTATTCTTGTAACAAAGAGTTAGAATCACAATGTTCGTGGAAGGTATCTTGTTTCAAATTGTCTATACACGAATCCAGAAATTGTTGTCAAAGTTCTTTCAGGTAATAAAAGTTTTGCACTTACTTGTTGCTGGCAAGAGATACTGATCAGTCTAACCTTGTCTTCTTTCTCTTTTGCAGGTTGCTTGTAGGAGAGAGGCTGAGGCAAGGAGGAACCGGAAACCGGAAGAAGGAAGAGCCAGCAGCTGCGCCCATTGAAGCCAATGAAAGTCTGTAGAGAGCAGGAGTGCCAGCGCCGAGGGATCTGTCCTCAGGTAAGCGGGAGGTAGACGAGCACAAGCACTGGGTGAGGCTCGGGGGCTGCCTTTTATAGACAGGGCTGGGTGTGGTCCTCACATGCTGCACATGTTCTTGAAAGGTGTGCAGAGCTCGGTGTGGTTTGAAGAGCTGGGTGTGGTCCTCACATGCTGCACATGTTCTTGAAAGGTGTGCAGAGTTTCAGTTATTATGCAAATGAGTTAAATTAACACATGGCCTAGAGAGGAGTGTTTTAAAGAAGCCTTGGTAAAAGCAAGGCCCAATGTGTAAACAAAACAGCACATTAAACAACATACACAGAAGCCTAGGGGGGGGAGGGGGAAGGTGAGATAACAAGAAAGGCTTTCAATAGTAAGTTTAAAAGGGAGCTATTACAGAACCCACTAGTGCAGTGAGAGGGGACATGCTCTTTGCTGTGCACAAACCCTAACAAAAGGTTTTCTCCTTGCACCATTGATTGTCATAGTTTTTGTTTTTTCAAAATTGATGGCTAGGTTATTTCCATAGTAATCCTGCCCAATATTAAGCAATGGCTGGAGCCCCATCTGGGTTAAACTTATTAAGACCAGATCATCTGGATATAAGAGATTGGAAAGGGCCATTCTGCCTAGTTTGGGGTCTTGTGAATCGTCAATGTTCAGCTTTGTTATTAAATTGGCGAGGAAGAGAATAAACAGGGTAGGTGCCAATACACGCCCCTGCTTCAGTCCTTTGGTGGTTGGGATGCATATAGACGGGGGCATCATGAGGCCAGCTTATTTTGGACCTGTATATTAATATGTAGGCAAATTAATGGGCTTAACAAAACTAGTGGAATGTTCCAGGATGCTAGCATCTGCCATAGTATTGAGAGCTGACCTGTAATTGATGAAGCACAAATGCAGTGGATGTCTCGATTTTTTTACTTTATCTACCAGGAGTGATAGGGTCATTATGTTGGATATGGTGCTAGCTGTTCTTGAGAAGTCTGTTTGATTGGCGGTCATAATGGCATTCTCAAAGGCCCAGTCCACTCACACGTATAGCAGCATTCCTGTAAAATATTTTGCTTCATTGTAGATAAGTGTGAAAAAGAAATAGCGTTTGGCAGATGTTTTGTCTCCTGCTATGAAGAGCGGTGATATTATCAACCCTCTCCATCAGGATGGTAGTGAGCCTTCCATACAGACTTGGTTAAAGACTGGCACCCCTTTCCCGGCCCATTGGGCTTGGTCTATATTATAGAGGTTTGGGGCAATACCATTGGGACCAGTATTCTCTTCTCTTCTGTCCTTTGGTATCTGCCTTTTGATTTGTTCAACACTTATCTGGAAAGTGCTGTTGAGCCACATCGCTTTTGCTTGAGGGAGAGGGGTTGATTCACCAACTCCCCTTGATGCATAGCGGTTGTTGTCTGGTGCCGGTTGTTCCTTGCTTGTCACTCTCGGGGGACCTGAAAGGGCTGGCTGATTAAGATGGTCCTCTGTTGGGTGCGAGCTGATCCCCCTGACTGAAGTAGAGCTGCCTGTTTAGTATTGCACGGAAACAAGCACTATCATGGTTCTTTACATCACAGAGACTTTGGCCCATAATGTGTCTTCCTGTTGCTTTTTTATGGTCCATTTAAATACTTTTAATAGATTTTTGTTCATCCTTAATCTTTCTCTTTGCTGGGCACCACCCAGACTTTGATGAAGATTTCTTATTGCCTTTTTATGGCTTTTTAATTATTGTAACTGCTTAAAGTTTGCCGTGGTGATAAACTGAAGGTGTTGGTTGCTTTGTTTTTGGACCCCTGCACATACTTATGTTGCAGATTCCTCAGCTAGCACTTTCGTGAACTGCATCAGGTTTTTATGGCAGTATCAGAGGTTAATGAGAGTTGATAAAGTAGCCCCTTTGCTGAGTATAGCAGGCCGTACATAGGTGAGGGAGAAGTTGTGATCCTCTTATTGTTGATGGTAAACGGTGAACCATTCATTTCCACCAACAGTTGGAAGTCTTCAGTAGCTGCCTCAAGGGTCACCTCTTGTTGGAGATGATTACTGCCCTCCCTTTCTCCAAGATGAAATAAAGATACGTGGATTAGTAATAGTCCAGTGAAATAAGTGTAATCTACTGTGGAGCTGGCGGAGTTGGAGTGGTATGAAGCGGGCAGCCAGTTATCCCCTGGGAACTGACTGTTTACAGCAGGTATGTTTAGATTTTCGAAATTACCCAATAGTGACCTGCTGGTTTTACTTAATTTGCCAGGTCTGCTCTTCCCTTGAGATGATATGTTCCAGTGTGAGAATTGTGCTGATATAAGATCTTCAACTGAGGAGGGGCCCAAAAAGTGAAGATTGAAGTCTCAGAATACCATAAGCTCAGTGATCTTTTGTTCTTGCTGAGACCTTAGAATTTCCTCCACCAGCACTCTGGTGTCTCTTTTCTTGCCTTTATGGTGCATGCAGACATTGATGATTGTGACTTGAATATTGACATCCTGGCAGCTAACTGAAAAGATGATTGCGCTCATGGCTGATGAATTGGAGTGTAGTTCTTTGCCTATGCCTATCCTCGATGCAGAAATGTCTATCACTAGGCCGCCCCAAAGTGGCCATATTTTGCTTCTTTACAGGCTGGCACAAGAAAGGTTGTGAAGCCCTGTAGATGGAAAGGGTCTTCAAGCCACATTTCCTGCAAGAGAAAAATGTTGAAGGATTGCAAGTATATAAAAACTGCTAGATCCAGTGCTTTGCATGGAAGGCCATTTTCATTCCAGGAGCACAGACGAAGGGATTAGGGTGTTGCTTTGATCCTGACACTATTATCTAGGTTGTGTCACAAGGTGCGCAGGTTGTGCAGTGCGCGAAAGAGCCATCAGCAATATTGATCAGACTGCCCAAGAGCGTGTGAACATAGCCCAGCCATAACACTGGAGGAAGCTCCTTGTGATTTATTCAATGCTCCCTTGAGGACTGAGTATGTAGCAGCACACAAGCAAATGTTATCCTTTGTTAAGATCTCAGGTAGTAAAGGGAGGGAGTTCCCTGGTTTGATAAATGGCCTGAGATTTATGCCCTATTTCCAAAGAGCTGACCTTTCATTTAGTATCTTCTGAGGAAAATTGACTGATCACCAGCTTGTGTTGGTTGCTTCATTCTCTGTAGGTCTTTCTGTCGTGATAAATTCTATTGAGATCAGGTCGGTTGACTTTTGGAGTGCCAAATTGGGGATTGAGGCTAGCAGCTTTAAATGTTGCCTCTTTTTACAACGCTGTGTTTCTCATTTGATTTATAGGTGGGCAAGAATGTTTCTACATTTGTGACAAGTTGGTCAGTTTGCTCAGTCTGTAGGTCATCCCATATTATGCTAGGTTCTAGCTCTTTTAGTGGGGTAGTATCTCCAGAGAAAAGTAAATGAGCCAGTTTACTGGTAATTTTCCTGGCAGGGCATTGACTTTGAGAGCTGCCGTGCTGGTTTGTTCATGGTTTTCATGGGGCTCTTCCGTTCTTGGGGCTACCCACACTGGTATTTGAAAACTTCCTTCATGTGCACTGCTCAGTGTGGTTCCTGGCATGCTTTTAATTTCCGGGCAGTCCCTATGATTGTGCTCTTTGTGCCTCCAGGCTGTGGGGCTACTGCTCTTGGCAATGAGCTGATTCCAGGTCCTGAGCTCTATAAGTTCTCACCTAGATGATCGAGGTTGTTTGCATCCTTTGTGTTCAAATTACTGCAGCTCTGCTTGTTTAACGATTCTCTGTTTTTCTCAGCCAGATCCTCGAGGCAGCCAACTTCTGAGCACTTGCTCAGGTTATTGCGTTATGTTGGAAATTGCCAGATAGGAGATGTAAGTTTATCCCTATTCCTACAATGCCTTATGGTAAAGATGGAATATTCCTAGAGGAGGTTAGTTATGTTGCATTTTTTATTCCAGCCTTCTCTCCATTTCATTCTCTGAGATAGCACTTTTGTTAATCTGTCCAGCCCCCTCAGGAAAGTTTGGCAATTTTATATTTAGGCTAGCCCAAATGTCTCCTGGGTTTGGGTCTTCTTGCTTCGTTGTCGCCTGAGTTATTTGGCCCACGCTGCCTGGTAGTGGCAACTTTTGAAGAGGGATGCTTATTTCCCCTTGTGATTCCTGTTTGCCATCATGGGCCATAGATTGTGTCGCTACATTGGTTGTTTTTGGACAGGTAGTTTGCTTTATGTCCTTGAGTAAGTTGGTCAGCATAGCGGGGAGGGTAATTAACTTATTCAGAACTGGCACACAGGAGCAGTTTTGTTGTAATGCATGTGCTTTACCCTGTGCAAGTTTAATAAGGTTGTTGATATCACCCAATTTCCCTTCAATACCCGCGACGTAAGTCACCAATGTGTTGCGGAGTGAAATCTGAATATCCATTTAATTCGACTGGTATTGTAGGGTGCCCACAGTTTACTGCATAACTGTAAATTGAGATGGCCAGGCGGTGCTTGTTTCTGTGCCATCATCTCTCTCTATTTCAGGATTAGTGCCTTTAAATTTAATGCCTTGTGTGGTGCTTGTGGGGGTAAGCCTTGTGCGTACGATGCTACCATCTACTCCCATTCTTTGGTCATGAGAAAGGAGCTGTACCACCTACGGTTCTTTTGAATCTTGATGCTCTTTCTTAAGAGAGGCCTCAAGGCAGCTCTGTTGCAGCTGTTGATGCAGTTGGCTTGCTTTGTGCCATTAAGTTTAACTCTTCCTGCTGCCTAAGCTGGGTTGACAGTGATGATGCACTGGACAAGGCCATGCCTGAGTCCATGGGGGCAATGGGATTTCTATAAGAGGTTTGCGACCCACCTTTTGCTGAATGTTGAGATCCTGTCATTTTCCCCCCTAGAGCAAAAGAATGGTTTGTCTCCATTTCTACAGCTGGCTCAATTGTCGTGTATCCTGTGATAGCAAACCTGGAATTGAGCATGTTTTCTCATTCTTGTGGTGGAGAGGTCAGAGAAAGAAGGCTTGGGCTTGAAAGTGCTTTGATCAGTTGTTCTGTTGTTCCTTTCCATAAACTGTCCATCCTTTTGGTCATTAGTTCTACTTTCCTTTTGGTTATAGAGGTTGTAGTGTCTTGCATGAATTAGAATGGAACGTTTCTAGCTCCCCAAGGATTCAGTATCAGTGTGACGTAATTGCTAGAATAGGATGTAATGAAAGCTTGGTTTAGAATCTTTGAGTTCACAGGTACATGCAGAGGAATAAAAACATGTGATTTACAGCTCTGTGTGTTGCCTAGTTATTCAGCGGGTACCAGGCTGGGGAACACATAACAGAGGAGTGGATGTTACCCTCTTTGCATTCATGCTGTCCTTGAGCTGAGGTTGTAGTTCAGGGCAAAGCAACAAGTTGGGGTAGGCCCCTCTCTCAGAGGTGTGTAAGAATTTCTGGTTCCAGCGGGTCTTTAGTACTGTTAAGCCATTGTTGTTAGAGTAAAGCCCGGCTCCAGCATCTTTCAAGAAGCTAAAGTTAGTGTAGATGTTTGATTGAAAGCTGTGAGATGAAATGGTAGGGGTGAAAAGAGTGTCCTGCTGGGTGTTGGTATCAACCAGTAGACCTCCTTGAGGCTGCCCGCTGGACCTTTTCCCCATGAGAGTCACGGAGGGCTCAGAAGTGCCAATTGGGTGCATTGGTTTTAAGGGAGGTGTGGAAGGGTTCCTCCTGGCAGGCCTGCTCGGGATGGGCCCACCAATCTTCCTAGACTTCATTAAAGTGGTGGCATCTGTCGGGGGCCCTGCTCAGTATTACCATGTCCTGTAAGGATGGTGCTAGTCACAATAAAAAATTAAGGAGAGGCAGTAAAAGAGGGAAGGATTGTCCATTACCATCGCTGTTGTGGACACCATCTTAGATGCAGCTGAAGGCTCTCTGCAGTTCTTTCTGAGTATATTCCGGAGACAAGACTAAGGCTAAGGTAAGAAGAGAGGCTTTGTTGGTCAGGGAGAGCCCTGCGGCTTCAAAAGTCCATCTGTGGTCCATCCCCTCAGCCTGAGAGCCCCAAAAGCCTGTCTCACCTCAGGTGCGAGTTACACTCATTTCATCTGATGCAGTAAGTGCTTCCCCCAATGGTGCCCTTCTGTCATATGCTGCTGGAACAAGGAGGGCACGGTGGGATGAGGGGGTAATTAAGAGGTCTAAAAGTGCAGTGATTTCAGTACTTTGCAGGACTTGCCAGTCCTGCAATGTCCTACAATCACCTCGCTGGATATTATGGGAGGCGGCGGGGTTGACTCCCCCAGATCCTGAGAGTAGTGCTGTGTAGAATGGCAGGTAGGCCCTTATGGTGCAATCCACACCCGCTACCCTTGGTGAGCTACATCCATGCCTGAAGAATGCCGCCTTTGCCTAACGCACTCTGCGTTCTGCACACCTCTGCGGCCTTTCTTCTGCTGCATGGGCTCCCTGTCTGCCATCACTCGAGCCTGGTGCTGTCTTGCCTCTTGCCTACTGCTCCTACTGAGGCATAGAGACTCCGATGCTTCATTGCCTCCTGAGCAGCTCCTGCAGCAGTGCGCAGAGTTTAGCGTCAGTGTCATTGAGCATCTCCAACAGTCTCCACCATTCACCAACAGAATTGCCATGGAGAGTCTGTATCAGGAAGAGCAGTCACATAGTTAAACAGAGTTGGGCCCAGATTTACAAGGCCCAGAGTTACAAACCTTTCACACAACACAGCACATCACTCAAAGTTGCTGTGCTGCATAGTGTGACAGTAGAAAAAAGGAATTCTCAATATTTACAGAGATATGGCACTATCCTGGTATCTCCCTTGCGTCAGGCAGCGAACGTCTCACACACACAACTTTGCACAATAGGGCAAATATGTCTGTGTGAGTCTAGCCTAGGTTTGCAGTGAAAGGGTACTCTTCCAGTCAAAATATTATGTTTATACAAACTTTAAAACATTTACCCCAGTCGCCCTACTCTGAACAGTTGCTACAACTGTTGCTGCACCATTTTTCATACAGCCTGGGAGGACTACTGCTCTGTGATTTAAAGGTGCGGAAAAATATGCAATTGGCCTTTCTGCATCACCATGCTTTTGTTTGAGAATAGAAACACACTACTTTTGCACAACAAAACATTAAAAAATCCTTCTTGTAGTCAGTCGTTCCTAGTGTGGGTACCGTACACAAAGAAGGTCGCAGCGCTAGGAAGGGTTTCACCCATTCATCATCCCAGGGTACCGGATCGATTTAATCATTGTATGTCAGCCCCTGTGGATGCTTCGCAATCCAAGAAAAGTTGGAATTCTACTGATGACACTAGTCAACCATTCCTAGAACCATCCTTACTTCTTTCTGTGCTGAAGGAGGGTTATGTCTTAAAATCGCATAGATACATTCCTTAGGCTACTTGCTCATTTCTTTTCCCAATTTTATGGCTCAAATAAATGGCTTCTTTATTACAATATTGCAATTTATTGGGGGACACCTTAAATTCAAATTATTTAGCAATCCAACTTTGTCCAATTTACAACTCTTATATTTTTGTTTGCTGCAACAACCCAAATCTCAGTAAACTACACCAGTACTGAGTCATAAGGTAATTTTAAATGTTCTAAATATTTCTTGAGTATTTGGAAAAAGATTGAAGGACTCTCATTATATTGCGATTGAGTCCTACACCAAATGAGGATTATAGTCTGGAATCTGATTGCAAAAAAGAATTTGACTTTTCACATCAAGATCAAAAGAGCAAAATGCTGAATCCAGATCAATCACTGTGAATAACCCTGCATCTGCTGGAATTTGAAATAAAACCACTGCAAATTCAATACCACGGTACAACAAGGGATCACTGTATCATTTATTTTGCGCAGGTCTTGTACTATTCTGCAGTTGCAATTTGTTTTACCCTAGCCCAGTATAGGTGAGTTACATGGACTCCCACGGACTTCTCTCAAAGTGCCCAGTTTGTTTCTTGAGATTTTAGTTTAAAGTTGACAGAATCATTTATTGTCTGAATAAAAACACCATCTGGAGTGCAATCAATAATTTATGCAACTTAACTTGCACAAAAGATCACAACCCAACAGTTTGAGTAGATTTGTCTCATGCATTATAAACTCAATATTATTTGTAGTTGATCGAATTTATATAGGGATGTTTGCTGTCAAACTACTAGACATTTGCTTATTTGAAAAGCCTACAACTTAGATGTATTTTTCCAAGAAGGGTAAGTCTAGTACTTGCACTGGTCTAAACATGGATCTGGTAACACCTTTAACAATCACAAACTATACTGGATGGCCATTAACCTCTCCTTCCACATATGGACCATCCTTGTCATTCTGATCTACCTCCAGGACTGTACCTGGAATGCAATCCTTCTCTCCGTTTAGGTACTTCATTGGGCCCTCTGAGTTTAGCTGCAAATTGTGGAAAATTGTTATCAATTACTGATTGTTTTGGCTGAAAGTTTTAATATGGTTGTAATCCTAATGCATTATTCTGCATATGTTGTTTTAGCACTGGGGCTGGAGACATAATCCATTTGAAATGCCTTGTTTTCTTCATGTTCTGCACAGATGCTGATAAGAATGGGACCATTCGCTGCATCTTCCCATCCTGTGCCACTAGAATATAGTTCAGTTCCTAATCTGCTGCATGGGATTCATTTGTGAGACCTTTTGTGTTTAATTTTTAAATCTATTAGCACTAAATTTAAAATCAATTTACTAATGTCTAGCTCTACTGCAAACATGAAATGCCTCCAATTTCATTTGAATATGTGAGCATTAATAAAATTATTACAATTTTTAGTAAAACCTTCCTGTCTACCTTGATAACGACCATTTCCAACTTACACAACAGATTGAAAAGTACCTTGACCCTCTTTCTGTAAGAAATATATATATATATACATCTTTCCATAGTCGAAGGACTACTAAAATATACATAATTCTGCTTGTGCCGTTTGGATTTAAGGTCGAGCGTTAGCGTTCGGCCTGCTGTATACTAAAGTATACAATAGAGTGAGTTCCAGCATTTTGATTTGTTAGTTGCAGTGTCCTTAAAAAATTCTTGCTTGCTAGTGGTCAGTTCTGCCTCTTTGTCCTGCCTTTTTTCACTTTGAGAGCAGCACAAAGTACTGTGTAATTGCGCTATGTCCTGTTTATCTCTTCTGTGAGGGACTTTTTTTTGGCATTCGCCTGTTTCACCTCAACAGTGTGGGTGCTTGTTATCTTTTGTTCACAGCGCGATCTCGCTTGGCAGAAGTCGAGCGCTTTGCATAACATCGACGATGTTTCATAGTTAATTGCACTTTTGCCGTTTACGTAGATAAGTGCCAATAGGTTTCATTCTTGTCTTGAATATTCCTACACACGCCAATGCCCCTCCCCCCGCTATTCCGAAACATGAAAATACAGCTACTTCCAGGAGGTATGAACATACGCTGCGCTTCGGTGGCTAAAACACTGCTCGCCACGCACCTAAGTTCATACACACGCCTGCCTTCATGCTTCATAACATTAGCCCCATCGCGCCAGGTGGCCCATGTGCAGCACACAGTAAAGCACCATGCAGTGGCCAGCAGTGTGCACGGACGGACTCCTGGCTGGGTCGGAGGGGTTAGGGGGGGCTCGATGTGCTTTGCAAGGGGGGGCTCTCAAGTTACTGCTTTTGAGCCCAGATACGTTAACAATGGTGCTGAATTGCCCACCAACAGCACTGGCCTTACAAATTCCCTTCATGATATGATGCCATCCCCGGGGCAAGAACTGAAGTGGCGCAGAGCGGCCGAGATGTGCCTTTTCTCCTTGTTTACAGCTCCAGTCGCTCCTGAGCCATAAATCTTGCTCACAGCCCACAAAGACTCTTGTGTTTGTATGCATCCTTAGTGTCAGTTAATACCTAAGCCATTAACCGGACCAGTGTAGGCTCCTACTTTCGCTGAGTAACATTAACTTACAGTTAACTTTTGCAGGGAGAGAGGGCGAGAGAAAACACATCGTGAATTTGCATAAGTATATTCATCACTCGTGTTTGTCATATTAAAATGGTGGAGTTTTGTTCTTTTTCTTCTGACCACCTAAACTTTTTGCAGCCTTCCAGCGGTGAAACATTAAAAAAAATATATATTTATTTCTCTCTTTAGAGCAGGGTTGTCATACAGGAGCGAACACCACAAATAATAAAATGGGGGGAGGCAAAGGAGGAGACAGTACAGGGACAGCAGTTGTTTGTGTAATAAACATCACAGTGTATTAGTGGGCTGGAGAACGGGGGAGACGCAAACACTTTTGTCCAATACAGAGATTGGGGTGAAAAAAACATAAAATGTGCCCTTCAACTGAAAATAATAAGTTGGAAGGATGTTTTTTGTTTGCTCGTATGGGAGCAAATTGGAATTGTTTACTTCCTGCCAACCTGTTTTGTGACATGGCGACTCTGTGAACCGAATTTCAAATTGGTTTCAGACTTGGGGGTTGGGGGTATATTTGAGTGGTTTGGGGAGTGGTTTGTGTTATTTTTATAATATTTTTTCACCATTAGCCTATCGATCTCGCCTTTAAAAAAAATCTCCCTATCTCACTCCACCTTTCCGTTTTAAATCCTATTTTCTGTGCACTCACTAATCAATGCAAATTTTCCCTGCGACTGAGTGCATTGGGGCCTCTGACGCTGGGCTGTGGCTCATGTTACTGCTTTCATGCTGACATTCCCCTGGAACCAACAATAAAAAACATAAAATGATTAACAAAAAAAACATTCACCCTTGCAGCGAATACCACTACTCAAAAATCAGAAAGGTAAGGCATTCATACCCCTGTAGATACTTATATCTATTTGTTTTGCTGTGCAGTTCCCTTCCTCCGTATTTCCCAACCCACCTTCTTATTTTTAGGGTCGAGCGCAAAGCACTCTGTCCCTGCTGTAATCTCTCTGTGGGCTTTTAACCACACCATGTCATGCCCATCACTTCCATTGGTTTCGTGGGCTTGCCTTTTAAAATTCGCTTGCTTTCATCAGTGGAAGGCATGCATACGTCATGCCTTTTCCGGTGTTTAGCCCTCCTCGAGTGCACCGGCCACCTACTGAAAACTTACGAGGCTCTGGCTTTTCCATATGGTTTCTGGACTTATTTTTTCTATTTATTTCAAACGCAGCACGATCTCACTGGGCAGTAGTCCAGCAATGTGCATCACATTGACTCTGTTACATGGATAATTGCATTGTTGCCGATAATACTGCAAGCAAACTTCTGTTTTACTTTTTATTTTCAGTTGATGTGGCAAGAAATGTCCAGTTCAGAAATTACAACGCAAATAGCTCTTACTCGAACAAACACGAGACCCATTACATTGCAAATGCTTGTTTGTAAGTGTGACGATCTCCATGGTCTCAATAGACTCGGCTATTACATGCTCTGAGTCCTTGGGTTCAGTTTGAGAGGTCTCTTGTAGAGCAGTAATAGACCATTTTGAGGGGGTGGTCAAGCTGTGGTATAGCCCACCTCTCATCATCTTCTTCTGTAACTACATTCTCACTACTATTTAGAGGTTCAATTGGGTGTTGAAATTGACTTCTGCAATAATTAGGACTCACTACACACGAGAACCTATGTGCCTCGAATTGATTTAGCATTTTGTATTCACCGCTCGCCCTTTCACAGATCAATTTTAGATGCTATAAATTATACGTTTATGTCCTGTTAAAGGGGTCACAATAACTCCTGGGATATCATAATAGTTTACATATAGTTCCCTATTCACAGTTTAGTGATATTTGTATCCAGATAATATTTGGGTGGCCATTTTCCTTTATTGGAGCTGGTATGCTACAGCTAATGAACCCAGACCTGAAAATTAGAACAGTACTCCAAGTCTTCTGAAAAAAAATGCAAACGTCATACTGGTCAATAAAAGCACCCCACTCAAGTATCTCTACTGTAGATTTTAGACCCGGATAAGTATCAGGACAAGATGTTCAAAGTGCCTGACCGCATGACAATATAGATGGGTGTCCTATTAGGTTTCATCTTTAGTTATCTACCCTTAACATTACCCTTAGCCTGGAAGTTCATTGGTCAAGACCATTGGCAAGTGTTACTCAATTGCCTGAGCTACTAGAGGGATAATGTAGTGTGGGGGTGGGTAATTTGGTTCCTTCAAATTGATCCAGATGGGTTAGCCCTGAGTCCCACAGATATGGGGGCATATTTGAGAGCACCTAGTGTCATTCCAATGCCACATTAGCATCATTTTCTGACGCTAATGTGGCATTAGAAGGCCAAAAAAGCCACACCATATTTACAAAGACGCACAACTTTGTAACTGTTTGTGCTACATTATGCCTGCGCCAGGCATAATGTATTCAAAGGGGGCGTTCTCCCATTAGGAGGGCCAAAAAAATGGGGCAAGGAAATCTAAGAGATTTCCTTGAGCCATTGTTTTCGGCACTTTTAACGCAGAGCAGGCGTTAAAAGGAGACTTCCATTGTTTGCAATGAGCCTCTGTGTGCTTTGCAAGATTAGAGTCAAAATGTTTGATGGTAGACCCCTAACTACCCAAATGGTGGTGTAAGGGGGGCACTAAGGAGCACAAGAAATGTGGCACTGTGTGCCGCGCCACTTTTCTTAAATAGGTACTATTTTGTTCTTTTTAACTTCCAGTGCCTGTAAACAGAAGGCTTGTGACTGGCACAGATGTGGCCAGCAGGACCAACCAAATTATAATGTATTTTCTTTTATTTTGTAAAGTTATTTTTTCTCACTTTTCACATAGATTTCCTTTTCTTTTGTTTTTCCTCGTGGGTGCTCTTCTCAAAAGATGACTATTGTCTTGTCTAAAATATTGCAAAGCGACATTGTTCCTTTATTATGTGTAATTTCTGATATGATGCTTAACACATAATCGTGCAGTACACCCCAGTGCACCCCACTCGAATCCACCCCACTACAACCCGCCCCGATCCACCCCACATTAACGCACCCCAATCCACCCAACTGCAATCCAAAACACTCACCCCAATCCACTCCACTCAAACCCACCCCAGTCTAAACTGCCCCACTCCAATTCGCTCCACTCTAATCCAAAACAGTCTGCACCATTGCACTCCAATCTGCTGTACTCTAATCCAAAACAACCTGCTCCATTCCAATCTGCCCCACTCCAGTCCAAAACAATATGCCCCGCTCCAATTCGAAACAATCTGCTCCAATCCAAAATAATCTTCCCCACTGCAGTCTGCTGTACTCCAATGCAAAACAATCTGCCCCACTCCAATCCACACCATTCCCATCTGCCCCACTCCAATCCAAAACAATCTGCCCCATTCCAATCCACCCAACTCAGGTCTGCCCCACTCCATTCCAAAACAATCTGCCTCACTCCAATCCAAAACAAAACGCCCACTCCAATCCATTCCACCTCACCCCACTCCATTCCACCCCACTCCCATCCACTCCACCCCACTCCAATTCAATGCACCCCTCTCCAATCTAATGCACCCACTCCAATCCACCCTAATACAATCTACCTCACTCCAATCTGCCTCATTCTAATCCAAAACAATGTGGCCCACTGCAGTCTGCCCCACTCCAATCAAAAACAATCTGTCCCACTCCAATCTGATCCATTCCAATCCAAAACAATCTGCCCCACTTAAATCTGACGCACTTGAATCCCAAATAATCTGCCCCACTCCAATTTAAAATAATCTGCCCCACTCCAGTCCAACATAATCTGCCCCACTCCAATCAGCCACTTCAATCCAAAACAACCTGCCTCACTACAATCAATTTCAATCTGCCCTACTTTAATCCCTTTCAGTCTGCCCATTTAAATATGCCCCAATTTAATCCAAAACAACGTGCCCCACTCTGTCCTGCTCCACTCCGACCTGCCCCACCACAATCCTCAAAAACACAACAAAATCCAAAACAATCGGCCACAATCCAATCCAGTCCACCTCACCCAATCCAATCCTCTGCACTCCATCCCAATTCACCACTTACCAATCCACCACAATCCAAACTACTGCAGCCCAATCCAGCCACACCTATCCAATCTAGCCCTGTCCAATCTACCCCACTCCAATCCAATACACCTCACCTCAATCCAATACACCTCCGCCCCACCCCTATCCACTCAAGTCCACCCCACTCCAGTCCAATCCACCTACTCCAGTTCAATCCCACTCCATTCTGTTCCACCCCCTCCAATCTAACCCACTCCAACCCACTCCAATCCTAACCACCCACCCTAATCCACCCAATGCCGATCAAGTCTACCACTACCTAATCCAAGTTACTCCAATCCAAACCACCCACATCACCCAAGTCCATCTCATTCCAATACAATCCACTTTAATCCACCCCATTCCAGTCCAATCCAGTCCACATCAACCAACCCTACTTCAGTCCAATCCACACCACTCCAAATCACCTTAATCGACCACTCTTCAATCCATTCCACCTCTCTCCAATCCAATCCAATCCAGTCCACACCAATCTAATCCATCCTACACCAATCCAATCCACCCCACTCCAATCCAACCCACTTCAATTCAGTCCACCCACTCAGTCCAATCCACCACAATCCATTCTACTCCAATCCTCCACCCCACTCCACACCATATGAAAAACTTAAGTGCTTGGTTGATGAATCTGATGTAAATTTAAACAGAAAGCAAATTCAGGAAGCCTACAGAATGTGATTGACAGAATGTGAATTGCAAAAAGAAAGCACTGTACCATGGAGAAAAAAATCTCATAGAAATAATTGATTTAATTAGAGACTGGAACGTTGTGAAGAAGTGAAGAATTGATTGGGTTCATGCGTCTGTGAAACCACAAAAGAGTAAGTCGGAAAGAGCTGTTAGATTGAATGATTCTCAATGCAAAGTTACAGTAGAAAGAGAGTTGCCATTGTGAAAAGCAGCCGGTTGAGTTTATGTGTGTATTCTCAGGATGGGTCACGACCTGTGGATCTATACAAAGAATTTAGCAAAGCTTAGAGGGAAACCAAAAAAGTTGTATACTGAGGAAGAGAGAATTGTGACATTTTCAAATGTGCTTTTTGAAAATCTGGATATGCTGTTTTCAATTATTGTACCTAAAGATTTATGGATTGAGTGCAAAGCAATAGTACAATGGACCGATACAGGACAGCAGAGTGAGTCATAGTTTTTAACCTTCACCAATTGTTATGCAAAGGGATACTCTGGTTATTGATCATTAGATTTCACAGAGAAAACTGGTTAATTGTTCAAAACGTATGAGAGCAAAGCAAAAAGCAGGGGACTCAGTTAATGCATATTTTGAGAGATTGATGCAGGTTTATGGGCAACGCAGTGGAGTTGATGATCCATCAATCGAAAAAATGTGGGAATTTGTTTTTGCTTATGCGTTGGGTTTATGTCCTGAGATCAGTATACAGCTTCAGCACAGTGTGATGTGCTAGCAAGAGAAATCCTTACCTATGCAAACTACTTTTGCAATTATTGTGATGTGATAAAGAAAATGACAAAGGAAAAGTTGATGGACTTACAGACAAAGTTATTCGTTATAGGTATTAGCCAGGAGTGATAGTGACCATAAAGCCCTGCACCTTACTATGAACGACACCTCCAGACCCCTACAGTCGTTAACTAGAGAATTATGGATCGTTAACAATAAGCGGGCTATAAAATGGGCCCAAACTGAGCAGCGTCCCGGAGTATTAGATATCATCCATAGAGAGCTGATGGAAGCTACTCACCAAGTAATGGCTGTTTCTACTACTGGAGTCTATCACACTGGTGTGGTAACATGCACTCTACTTTCTTTGCATCCCTGGGTATGAATTTTTAAGAGAAGTGTCAAATTCACTAACAGAAACATTAGAAAGTCCTGCTTATGTGATAATAAGGAACACAGAAGAGTCAATACCTACCTAGCGTGAGTAATTCAAACTAAAACTCAATCTCTAAGGGGAGCAGCTTGAACACCATATAAATGAACCCAAATAGTGGCACTGAAAAAATGGGCCAAACAAAACTGGCAGGATTTGTTTATGTCTATTAAAAACAGTGATAGAATGTTTTGGCACACAGTGGCAAACAACAGTGAAAAGTCCTCAGTTATCCCAAACGCTACCCCACTCCCTGATATACAAAAAAACACAATTTCGCTAAGGAGTGAGCGAACAGAACCAATGGTTAAAGAACATGGTACGGATGTCCATAGCACAGAGACACAGGCAAGCTATCACTATTTCTTTACAACCTGTTATAGACTGTAATGTAGATTTTCCTAGTTTATGACGGAAAGTCTTAATTTTATTAAAGACACGGAGGAGAGTATTATGCGTTTCTTTTCTTGCTTTATTTAATGAGCAGCAGTCAAGAAACTACAAATCCCATAAGGCTTAACATCTGTAGCCAATGGGATTAAAAAGATAGTTCAAAACACACAGAACCAATAGTAATTACGATATGGCATTATGACGTCACTTGACTGCAAGCAGCCCTCTTTTCTTGCAAATGAAGTCAGTTAACTGTGAACAAAGGAAACAACAAGCAAAGAATAAACAGAGCCATGAGGAAAGCAAAAACATCAGAGAAAAAGTCCAGGAGCTTGCAGAAGCGAGGGTGGTCCGGCCAAACCGACAGGGATGATCCAAGTCCTGAAGGGAACGAAATGTTTGGATGACCTGACGGGATCTGATTAGGACGTTGTCTGAGTGGTTGAAGCCGGAACTAGAGAAAGGGAGGGAAAACAAAGTTATACAAGAGGTGGGATAATACTCGCCTCCGTGTCTTTAATAAAATTAAGACTTTCCGTCATAAACTAGGAAAATCTACATTTTATGTCAAGACCGGAGGCTCCTATTATGCGAGTTTAAAGCATATTAATCACGTTGAAAGAAGCATTATCAATTGGTTTGCAATAAAACACTTTAAAAGTATTATCATTGGACCAATCCGCAGATTTTAGAATATCCTCCAAACGGGAACCCGCCCAAAAGGCTTTGGAAGCCATAGCCCCCCTAGAGGAATGAGCTCCAAACTTGGAAACATCAATACCAGCCAAGGACATAATCAGTCTTACCCAACGTGCTAGTGTAGCAGAAGAAACAGGGTTATGGGGTTTTCTGAAAGATATGAGAAGTTGGGAGGAGGATGTTCTCAAATCTGCGGTTCTATGCTCATAGACTTTGAGACATTGTCCTACACACAATTTTGGTTGAAGCGGAAAATAGGGATAAAAGACTGATGACAAATTCGTCTTAGTGCGTCTTACAACCGAAAACAACACACCCGACGGGGTGAATTGACGGCTGGAGACGTCCAAAGCCTTAACATCTGATAACCGTTTAATAGAAACTAAACATAATAACATTGTTAATTTAGCAGATAAAAGCTTTAATGATAAACTTGAATTATCTGGTAATGCAATCAAATATTT
Source organism: Pleurodeles waltl (assembly GCF_031143425.1). Lineage (NCBI taxonomy): Eukaryota > Metazoa > Chordata > Amphibia > Caudata > Salamandridae > Pleurodeles > Pleurodeles waltl. Next base: position 469,607,108 of record NC_090450.1, read on the forward strand.
CAAAACAATATTAACATCCCACAAGTGGTTGTATTTTGGTAACGGAGGTTTAGAAAATTTTACTCCCTTCAATAATTTACAGACCAACGGGTGCTCGCCTACTGGTTTCCCGTGAACATGAATATGGTTGGAAGAGATAGCAGATCTGTAAAGATTGATAGTGCGAAATGCTTTACCTTTGCTAGCTTCCGAGGCTAGAAAATTTACGACAAAAATAACATCTGCTGAAAAGGGATCAATTTGTCTTCCCACACACCAGCAATCCCATAGAGACCAGGCCGCCTTATAGGCTTTTTTGGTGCCTGGGGCCCAGGAGCTTGAGATGTAATGGGAAGCTTCTGCCGAAATGACAGGGGAAGACTGGGGATTCCTGATATTTTCCAAGCGGATAAGGTTAGGATATTGTTCAGAATAAGGGGGTGAGCACGGTGAAGAGGGTCTAGCAGCAGATCCGGAAAGGATGGAATTAGCAAGGGAAAATCTATTGACATTTCTAAAAGAGTGGGGAACCAAATTTGAGATTGCCAAAACGGGACGATAAGAGAGAGAGAGGCGTGTTGACGTCTGGCCTGAGCCAGAACCCTGTTGATCATTATGAAAGGAGGAAAGGCATAGTTGAGGGAAAACGACCAGTCTTGAGAGAAAGCATCTGATGCTAAGGCTAAGGGATCTGGGCGCCAGCTGTAAAATTGGGGAAGTTGTGTGTTGAGTCGGGATGCAAAAAGGTCTATGGAAAAAGGGCCCCATAAGGATTGAATGCTGTGAAACACGGAAGGATGAAGTCTCCAATCGCTGGAGTCTCGAAGGTGACGAGAATGCCAATCCGCCACTGTGTTGAGAGTCCCAGGAAGATACTCTGCATGTACCGAAAGATGGTTTGAGAGGCAAAACTCCCAAAAGCTCTTGGCTAGATCTGCCAAAGGTTTGGATCGTGTGCCCCCAAGATGGTTTATATATCTGACTGCAGATATGTTGTCCATCCTGAGCAGGATTGCACAATGTACTTTGTTCTTTGCAAGACTTCTGATTGCAAAGGAGCCTGCAAGCATCTCTAAACAATTGATGTGCAATTTGGACTCCTCGCTTGACCATGTACCTCCAGTCGAGATGGGTCCACAGCGGGCCCCCCAGCCTTGATGACTTGCATCGGATTCTAACACAAGATCTGGGGCTGATGGAAAAATACTTCTCCCGTTCCAAGCAGCTAAATGGTCTATCCACCATTGAAGCTCCGTGCGAGACTCTATGTCCAAAGGAACGAGATCGGAATACGAAAGCCCCTTTCTCAGGTGTTGAATCTTTAATCTTTGAAGGGCACGATAATGAAGGGGACCCGGAAAGATTGCTTGGATGGAGGAGGAGAGAAGACCTACAACTCGGGCTAGAGTTCGGAGGGAAATGAGGGAATTTCGGAGAATTTGTAGAATTTCTGATTTTATGGATTTTATTTTTGACGATGGTAGAAGAAGGGACGCTGAGAGGGAATTGATTTGAAACCCTAGAAATTCTACGACTTGGGAAGGGATAAGAAGGGATTTTTCTCTGTTTATTATGAAACCCAATTGCTCCAACAGAGAGCAAGTCGTTTGCAGGTGGAGTATGAGAGTCTGAGGCGATTGACTTAGGATGAGGATATCGTCTAGATAAATTAATAATCTTATCCCTTGAGCTCTTAGAAAAGCTACCACGGGTTTCATGAGTTTTGTGAAGCACCATGGGGCCGACGATAGACCGAAGGGCAGAGAGGTAAAGTGATACATTTTGTCTAACCATTGGAATTGGAGAAATTTTCTGTATTCTGGATGAACCGGAACGACTAAGTAAGCGTCCCGTAGATCCAATCTGACCATCCAGTCGTTCTGGAGGAGAATATCTCTGAGATGGAGGATTGTTTCCATTTTGAAATGCCGGTATACTACAAACCGGTTGAAATGTTTTAGATTGATGACTGGACGCATCTTTTTGTTTTTCTTTTGAACAAGAAAAATTGGGCTGATAAAACCTGAAGGAAGGGGAAGAGTGGGCGCAATCGCTTGTTTGCGTAACAATGTGTCTACCTCTAGGGAAATTAGATGAACCATTTCTGTAGAAAATTGGGGAGGAGGTTGGAAAAAAGTTTGGACAGGAGTAGAATAAAGTTCTATTTTGTAACCTAGAACTGTGTTTAACACCCAAGCATCTTTTGTTATTGCATGCCAATTTGACAGAAAATGGGAAATACGACCTCCTGTCGGGAAAGAATCGACAAAGAGGCTTACCTGTTGGGTTGGTGGCTCTGGAATGTCTGGTCGACCTGGCACGGTATCCTCTGCCACGTTGGGGGTAGAACTGAGGTCTAAAGTCCTGCTGATATGAGCTGTAATAACCTCTGGAGCCTTGATTGGTGAATCCGCGGCCGGTAAAGCGACCCCTGCCTCTACCGGCCCTGGCAAAAACCCGCTGGTGAAACATTTTTCTCATGGACTGTTGGGCTTTGGTTAACGAGGTGAAAGTAGCAACATATTTGCCGAGGTCCTTGATAAAGGAGTCTCCAAAAAGCTGTCCATCCGATTGGAACTGAGGTTGAACGGTTGCCAATTTGACGAGTTTGGGATCAAGTTTAATAAGTAGACCTTTACGTCTCTCGTGAATAAAGGAAGAATTTGCATTTCCCAAAAGGCAGAAACAACGCTGAATCCATAAAGATAACTCTTCTGGGTCCAGAAAGGACCCGTCTAGTCTGGCTGATTCCACAAGATCGAAAATTCTAGTAAGAGGCCCAGTAATATCTAAGAGTTTATCTTGGCAAGAGGACCAAGCTTTATCTACGCCCTTGCGCGGGTCCTTGCCTTGTTTGGTGAAGAAAGTCAACATTTGTTCATCAATAGTAGGAGTGATAGTGGCTTTGTTGGAAAGTACGGGACGAGGACATTCAGACTTTAATTTGGACCTGGTTTGTTTGTCTAGTGGAGAAAATAGTTTTTGTGCCACATAACGACCCACATGGTCCGCTGGAAACCACTCCGTGGAATTGGGATGATGAATTTGAGAGGGATCGAACATAGGAAAACCCTCTGAGTCAAAGAGAGAAGGGGTAGCAGAGGTTATTTTTGGTTTCTTTGGAGGAATGGAAAAGGACTCATCATCGTCTTTGTCAGATAAATAAGAATCTGAATCTACATCAGGCATATCTTCGTCTGTATCTTGAATAACTGGAGAAATAACCGGGAGAACATTGCGTTCTTTAGATTTTCGTTTTAGAGAAGATTTTGGCGCCATATTGTTATACTCCTTGGCAGGAGCCTTGTGAGGAACCGCGTCCTCTGGCATACGTGAGAAGGACTCACTTTCCATATGCGTCCCCATATCTGGCTTCGCTGGTGGACGCGTACTGCATTCCCCCGCAGTCTGGGCCGATTTGGAAATTAAGTTAGAAAGGTTATTCTCCAGATTTTTTGATAATTTTTGTAATGAGGAAGAAACTGCCTGATGGACAGAGCTTCTGATGAAATCACAAAGTTCATGTCTCATGTCTTCCAGTTCAGAGGAAACACTCTGTTCCATAGAGGAATTGCCAGGTTCCATTATGTCTTTAAAGACAGTAAAATATGTAGAAATAAAATAGAATTGAAAAAATTAATTTTGAAAAGTCAGGAGACCAAAAGCGAGAAAAAACGGAGTCTTTTTGAAAGCAGAGGGACTAGAAAGGGTTAATAAAATAACCCTGGTCTAAAAGAAGCCACTAAAGTTGCTCTAGATAATAAAGAAGAATGCCGTCAGAAGCGCTCTGATATACGACGTCTCTGCCTCAGGAGCAAACCGAGTGACGGTTGCTGCCTGAGGCAAAAGAATGTTCGGAATTTTTGAACGCGCGCGCCGGGCGTCTAAAGTAAACAAAGCCGGCGTCAGCTGGAGCGCACGGCTGGAAACCCTCTGAGAGAGGGCCGGAAGAAATGTAAACAGACGGCAGTTGCCGTGAGCTGGAAAGGCATGAAAGGAATGCCTAAAAGCGGAACGCACGCGACGCGTGCTGAAATTCAGAAATAAATTGAGAGCTGACGGGCTCAGCTCCAAACAACAAAAATACAGTTGACGAGTGGTCGGAGTCGGATATAAACATGCGGCAACTTGCCGTCTAACATGACAAAGGCCAAAATACAGTATTATTTACAAACCAACAGCATTAAAATATCAGATAATGTATTAACAAGGAGAAAAGAAAATGCGACTTATCTCGACTGCAGCAGCAAGAAAAGAGAGCTGCTTGCAGTCAAGTGACGTCATAATGCCATATCGTAATTACTATTGGTTCTGTGTGTTTTGAACTATCTTTTTAATCCCATTGGCTACAGATGTTAAGCCTTATGGGATTTGTAGTTTCTTGACTGCTGCTCATTAAATAAAGCAAGAAAAGAAACGCATAATAGGAGCCTCCGGTCTTGACATAAAATTGTATGTTCAAATAGACTCACAACCTTAGATCAATAAGAATTAGAAGTATAGGGCCACAAGGCATCCAAGTACAAGGGAGTGGAGCCAATTACATATGCCCTGGTATCCAAGAACAAGGTAGTCATCCTTGATGCTCTGGTTCAGGAGCACGAGAGAAGGTAAATGAGCTGAAAGCTCTTGTTGCTAAGTCTGTCAATGATCTCGTAGGTTTGATGTGAAACCAAAGCTCCACCAAGCAACAGTGCATGAGAGAAATAACTTATGATAGAAAGCTTGTACATCCCCGGCTAGAGCAGGTGAATAGATTGGCAGGGTCCTCAGAGGCAGGATGGATTGCACTTTACCCGCAGTACCCACCCCATAGTTCATATGCCAGCTGTCAATGCAGCATTAGGCAGTGGAAATGGGATATGAACACAAGTTTTTGCAGTGTGGGCTGCAGGTAAACTTCTCACAAAAATGTGTGGAACATGTGTGATTCTTAACAATATTTAATGTTTACAAGGTCTTCTGGGTAACAAACTATGGCAGTCGTGGGGAAAATGGGGGTGCCTATTACACAATGAGAATTATGCTCTGGTCTGATTTGGAAACTAGGGTGATCTGACAAAACGCATCCCTATTAAAAAGGGGATACGTCAGGGATACATTCTTGCTCCTACATAATTTCCATTGTACCTAAACAATGTAATTCTGCAAGCTTGTGTCAATGACTCCGGAATTATTGCAGGCTGAAAAGTCCCCATGCTCCTTTTTGTTGACTACACCTTGATCATGCTGAAAAACCTTTGAGGTGCTTCAACTCCTTCTGTACCAGTTTGAGGGTTTTTACTAGAGGCAAGAATCTCAAAAACAATATACATGACTATAATCCACATAAAACATTTGAGCTAAGTGTTAGGTTCAGGGACCATCTTTGAAAAGGAAATTGATTTTGAGTATCCGGGGATCATATTAACAGCAAATATAACTTAGGCCAAACACATAAGCAAGAGCTACTTGAAGCTACAAATTACCATTTCTGACTTTCATAGAGCTTATAAACATCAATGACAAAACCTGTTTCCCCACACAGTGCCTTTTATGGAGCAGAGCTATGGTGTCATTCGAAGGTAGATGGTCTCACTGTATTTGAAAATAATTTTGTAAGATCTTTGATCAATGTACATCAGAGTGCGTTACTATGTACATCTGCTTGCTGCACCCTTCAGCAAAAAAGTTTAGTAAATCTGCCCATATTCTTCTTTATTGAATTTTAGAAATTCATCCTTACAAATGTCTGAATCCTCTTTAGGTTTTAATGATTTAATTTCCACAACTTTAGCCTTCCATGACTGTGCAGCTACCAAGACTGGTTCAGAATTCCTTTCAATCGAATCACTTGTTCTAGCTTCACAAACTTCTGCATGAGCCTCATGATGTAGAGGTGATCTCTTCATGTTTCTGAAATCATCAACACATGTATACTTTTCTTGAGAAGCACTTTTATTCTCTTTCTTTTTCTTATCTTTCTGAGTTTTTTTTCTGTTTTTCTCTGAGTCAGTAGCAATCTCAGGAAACACAAGGGCATATATATTAAAAAAACACACTGTGCAGCACGCTAAGGCCCTGATTTATATTTTTGATGCAAACTGCACTAACGCAGTTTTGCGTCAAAAAGGTTAGCGCTGACTAGCGCCATTTTTTAACGCCACTCAGGCGTCAAATTTATACTTTGGAGCTGAGTGGCGTTAAATAATGTTTAGAGTAATTTTTTCCCACGTTAAACATTGCGCCTTGTCGTAAGGCAAACCAACATTAACCGAGGAAAAATGTCTCTAATCCGGTTTACGACATGGAAACACATCACAAAGCAAAAATTCACCTTTTTTGCCCCTAATAGGGTCACAAACAGATGCTGACAGAGCAAACAGTGCAAAGTAGCCCCAAAATGGATCTCCAGAAGCCAGGAGAAACCACATGGAGACCCCAATCAACCAGGAGCCAGCCAGCATGACACAGACAAGACTCAGGGGAGGGAGAAGAAAAAGAGGAAGTGTTGTTTCAGCACAGAGGAGCATGAAACACTGGTGAGAGAGGTGACGGAGCATCAAAATCAACTCTTCATCACCTGCAAATTGCTAATTGAAAGGAGAGAGGCAATCTGGCAGCAGATTGTGTATAAGATCAACAGTGTGGCAGAGGTTAGGAGAACTGTGACTGAGTGCAAGAAACAGTGGCATGACTGCAAGAGAAGGACCAAGAAAAATTAGCACGGAACAGGAAGGCAGCACTGCAAACTGGAAATGGGAGTCCAGCACCGCAAGAGGACATAGATGAGATGGAAGAGATGGTTGCAGCAGTCATCCGGGAAGAAATCTTCACAGGGATACAAGGTCAGGACAGCACAGAATACCAGGAAATACCACAAATGCAGGGTAAGCTGCATGGGGGAAATATATGCTTAAATGTCAAGTGCAAGAAGGGGGAGGCACATAGGACTCACACAATGTATGTCAAAGGAGCGCAGAGGGATACAATGCACACTAAGCAACTTGCACCATGCCAACGTAAACTTACCCATGTACCTGTGCCTTTGGAGTGCCATGCACCATTGAAACATACAAATCCTGGACATATTAAGAACAACAGGCCTAAACACCCACATGTACAAATGAAGCACATGGGATGGATGGCATGGATAATCACTGTGCCACTGATTGTGATATCACTAAATCCCTTGCATGTAGTCACATCAACACCACTAACACGACCAAGACCTCAGCGAGCAGGTAGTCAGTCAACACCATTCCTGGGGCAACTACATAGTGGTGTCCCTTGCTGTCACATTTTGTAACAGCCTTGCCTCATTGCTCAAACACATGTGTGCTGCATCTCACAACACACTAGTCATTGCAACTGTCCCAACAGTACCCAGGCATGTGCCGGTATCACCACCACACTTAGACAACGCATCCACATGAGGCAGCCATCCCTACATCATGAAGTCAGCGTGTCCCCTGGGTGCATGGAACACTTAACTCAACAGGTCCTGGCGGAATAGCAGGCTGGACCGGAATCATTGGTAACATGCCACTACCCAGACCATCTAAACTGAAGTTGTGCTCAACCACACACATTGATACTGAACTGAAATGTGCCAATACACAAAATGTGTACCACAAATAGAAAACAGTAGGTCACAACAGTCACAACAGTCACAGACTGAGCCCACACCTATTTGGACACAACCATGTCAGACACATGGGAATTGGGAAATAAACACACTCAACCAACACATGGGGTATGGCTTTCACATAATGGTGGTTAATTCCCCATCAACGGGTGGTGGATGGTGCATGGGCAAGCCCGGTGTTGGTAAGACTGCCAGTATGAGTCACATGTTGGGATGGCAGCTGGTAATATGTCTGCATATTGGTAGCTCTGTGGGGCACACACTAGACAATATAGATGAATCAAATAGAGTCAGTGCCAGTTTTGGCCTGCATTGAGTGTAACAGGACACGCTGCACTCAGCCCTGCTAATCAGGCAGTGGAAAGGTCAAAGGGCCAAGGTATGGGACACCCTGCACTACCCATGCCGAGTACATGAACTGTGCAGGGCCACGCAGGGGCACACCACACCACTTCACCAACAACCATTTCATGGGGCTACACCGCCATGTAAAGGGTGGAGGAAATTTGGAAATATACCTGGAGGATAGTTTTGAACGTATCACTGGTCTGGTGTCACAGGACTGATGCCATAGCCAATCTGTCAGCTGCTGGTAACCTCCCACGTCCAGGCCATTGGCCCATGGGGCATTACACATTGACAACAGTTGCCACCACCACCTGTGCTGTAGAGGGTGAACAATTACACAGTGGCAGTCAGGTGCTCCTTGGACTGTTGCACATGAAATATGAATCAACATCAGGCCCTGACCTGAGTGCAACTCCTCAGAATTGGCAATACCAATAGACACATTTACCATCAGGAACTGTCATATACACCAGTGGCGCTAATCACTGTGCTATATTGACAAGGTATTGTTAAGACACTTTTTATGGCATTATATCACCTTGTAAATACATAGCCACCGCATCTTGACAGTGCCTGGAGGGTGGTGCAATGGGTGTTGTTGAGGGCGTGCCACAGCAACACACAAAATATTTCAATGCTGCCTCAGATAAATGGAATATTGTAAACTTGAGGTAGAGCCAAACCTATTATGCCAACCCCAGGGGTGGCATTAGCAGGGTGCAACGAGGAGGAATACATTTGTACCTCCTTCATTTCTGAATTCCAATGTCTGCTGCAACCTGCAGCATGCATAGGAAGAGCAAAATGCCACAAATGATTGTTTAAGACTGTGAAGGTGTTCCTCCATGCACATAAACAATCATGTATAAATGACGATTTGGCTCTTCCGAGTGTACTGCATTCTACAGTTCACACAGAAGTGCCAAAGTGCCACTGGTGATTGTTAATGTGCCTTAAGGGACATTTTTGCGCACATTAACAGTCACACCCCTCAACGCATACATCCTTGCACAATGGTGCAAGGATGCCTGCAATTACGCTGGCAGCTAAATCTTGCACCAGTATTGGGGACAACACAGGGGTGCCCCATAATGACTTGCATACGGTACATTCTTGTGTCACCAAAGTGAAGCAGTGCGGCACAGATCATTATTGCACAGCACCGTGCTGCACCACTTTTACATCAACATGGGCCTATTAAGACAATGAGCCTCAAATAACAAGTCAGTGACATGACGTCATCTGCCATAACACATATAGACTGATTTTACACCATCTCATTGCAGAGGGTGATGGCTCTCCTGCGGATCTGCCTGTCCTGGAGTACCCTGATGACCTAGATGACCAGCTGGCAACCATCAGCTGGGAGACCCTCAGAGGAAGTCCTTGTGAACATGCAGACACCACCTCCAATCGTAAGGAGGAGTATTGAATTAGCAGACATCCCACAGGGCCCACTTAGAACCCCAAGAGTAAGACCTGCCAGCACCAACACAGCAGAGAACTCCGAGGACACAGGCACCAGCTTTGAGAGGACAGTGGTGGGAGTCCAGCTTAAGCTGGCCAAAGAGGTTCGGGTGGGGATGCAAACAATGGCAGCCAGCCTTGAGGGGATGCATGGTCACAGCAACAGAACAGACTGCAGCCAACCGATGCACACACTCCTCAAGGCATGGCGTCCAGGAATGTCTGAGGGACATAGCTTCTGCCATGAGGGAGAGGCCACAGCAACTGCCCTCCCAAACTGGCAGCAGAGTACAATGAGGACTCCAAGCACCGGGAACTGGTCTCCCTCAGGGCAGACATGGCTGCCTAACACAGGGATGTTGCAGATATACTTAAAAACCAGCAGCTCCTCCTTGCTGCAGTAATACCATATGTAGTGCCACAGATGGCAGCTGCCGGAAATTGGGAGTCCACATCTGCAACCACTGAGGTGTGTGGCCCCCTATACCTCCCCACCATCACCATCAAGGGTAGAGGAGGTGCCCCACACACATCGGAGGATGAAGATGTGGAACAGATCATCTTCACCCGTAGGAGTTCCCGGTAGCATCAGCCCATGCCACATGGGCAGTGTTTTTCTCAGTCCTGTGCTTGACATCATGCCAGTGTTAACACTCAGAGAGATATCCACTCCAACTCAACATACTGTTGACCTCTCTGCTATGGACTGCTATTGTCCCTAACTTTCCATTTGGCAATTTATGTACTACTGCACTGAAAGACACTTTACACAAACATGTCCCATGACTTTTCCCTCAACCCTGGACCTGTGTTGCATCACAATTGGATGGATTCCACAAATGGGGTCACAGACCTGGACATTGTATATGCTTTGCACTGTTACACTTGTAAATGAAGACCACCTACACAACCAGCATGTTTATGTTTGTTGTGACACTTCTACTAGACCTAGTGTTTTGATGTGTGTAACATGTCTCAAGTCACAGGTTGTTCGTACAAGAGTGCATGAATATGTGGGCACATATCTATGCACATGGTACATACATGTTGTACGTTGATGTTGGCCTCACCCCCTACAATCAAATCAATGAATATGTGATATGTTTTGAAAACATGTATGCTACACCCACTACATACTGCAAGAATGGGTGTGAAACAGTAATCAGGCAATTTCGTCAGCTGGGAGTACCACTAGAACACATTGGTTTGAAACAGAGGGACTCAAACTCATACATTATTGCCACTGGTCAAGATAATCAGGATAGGAATGATATGTAGGCAGTTGTAACATATCCCACAATGTCTAACATCCCAAAACAAAACACATGCATTGTTAGCTGAATTCCCACACCTATCCTGTCCTATACATGGCCAACATAGTCAGCATGAGGGGTGGGAACTTTGGATGGCAGGTGCACAGGTAAGTAGATGTGCTGTAGCTGCCACTGTGACAGCTCAGTCATAAGGAGGTGTTGAAAATGTCAAGAAAGGGATTTGGATGCAGGACGGAGTCCCCAGGACAACACACAATTTGCACTCTACACCCATGGGCAGACCCTGAGACCCAAGCATATGACACATGAAGTAAGGGAGCACGCAATAACATTTATTATGATAAATAAATCAATTAAACAATAGTAATTAACATCTATCCTAATCTAACCTATGCTAACTATACATAACCCATAACAGACCCTAACTACTCTTTTCTACACTTACCTTACCCATTTAACGACACACTCTAAACATTTGCCCCCCACCCACCCTTATATCACAGGACACATGCAGGACAACATACACTAAACTACACATTTACTAACTATGACTAAACAAATAAATATTTTTTGTATTTTTGTTTTTTTTATATATATATTATTTTTATAAACATAAAAAACCCTCAACATCACAATACATATTAACCCACCCACATAGTAAAATATAAAAAGTAGTAAACCCACCTCCCAAGCCTACTTATTCTAACAAACCCACTAATCTATTCTAAGCTACAACTAACCCTCTAATACCCACAAAAAAAGTCGAAAAAGAGGAGGGAGGGGAGTTACGTTGGAAGGAGTAACATAATTTTATTCAGAGGTTGGCTCTTTTGAGTCTTTTTTTTATATTCTTGAGGGCCTTGCTATTCTTAGCTACCTCCTGCTCAATGGAGTCCAACTTTTGGAGAACCAGTTGTACATCCCTCTGAAGATCTTTTATGGCACTCGTGTTGATGGTAGCTGATGTGGTTGGCTGTGTGATGGTACTTGTGGGTGCAGCAGCAGGAGCATGTTAATGTTGGCAGCTGTGGGCCCCTGCACAGCTGTTGTGCTTGGTCCGGCCTGAATGGGCAGTTTGGGTTTCCCTTGGCTGAATGCCCGCCACTCACCAGTGGATCACTCAGAGCGATAGTGATGTGCTACCCTCCTGAACCCAGATTTCACTGCTAAAATGTGCCTATAGCGTACTCCCCTCTTCTGAAATGCATGGAGTTTTCCGTTGTTCATGTTGGCAGCTGTAAAAATGAGACAGGCAACCATCAGTGTCAGCATTGTGTGGAGTATATACAGTAAATCAGCTTATTATCAACATTTAATAGCACATGCGCTCCTACTCAAAAACCAGATGATACAATGGTCCTGATGGATGAAACGACAACGCTGCCTTAGCACCATTTCCCTTACACCATAGCCATCCACAACAAGATTAGGTAACAAACAAATGTAAATGTGCTTAGACTTTGCACCATGTGTGACAATGCTAAGGCAGCGCCAAATTCTCATTGATCAGGGCCACTATTTCTCTTCTTAAGTGTAAAATTTTCAAACATACATCACCTGAAACTTGATGCTCTTATTGTGAGTATGCGATGATGTTTACCATAAAGGTTCAGTGTTGATAGGTTCACATACTAACCTGATCAAAAGGACTGTCACCTACACAGTGATCATCACACCTACACATTTGTTGATCCCACCCCCTGTGTCCCAGGGAGTATGGCCATGCAGATCAATGTCTCAACTGTTCAGGTCATCCACCAATGCATGTCCACTCATACATGGAGTCAGGGGGTGGTCCATAATTTAGGTGATGACAAAATATGAAGCTGGTATCCATAGCTCTCTTACTTCTTCATTCATGTGTCCAGGTGTAGACACCCATCAATACCTGATCAGCCAATACCATCCCTCACACACCCATAACCATGCCACGCATTGGTAATACTGCGCGCCCACATTTCTTGAGTTTAGTCTTCCTACTTCGGCTGTCATGGCTGCTACCATCAGTAGTTCGCGCTAGTATGTCTGCGCGCACTCCTCTCTAAGGGGTTGTTTAAACCCTTTAGCATTTTTTCCACATGTTGCCCGCTTCATAACACGGGCCGGCACAGGAGATTATTTACATTACGACGACGGCCCGGCATATCTCTTCTTTGTTTTTTATCTGTAGCATGGACCGGTTAGAGGAGGTGAGATGCGTTGTTATTTCTGCGCGCCCACCTCTTTGGAGTTTAACTGTCTTTTCTTTATTTCGGCTGCCACGTTACCAACAACAGTCCGCGCCGGTACTTCTGCGCGCACACCACTCTAAAAAGTTTTCTTTTTTAAATCCTTTAGTATTTCGGCCGCTTTACTGCCCACTTTTGCCTTACATACATAGGCCAATTCTGGCTATAATTTATATTGTGGCGATGGCCTGACGTTTATCTTCTTGGAATTTCTTTTGTTGTTCGTGCTATTTTTTGTACTGATGTTCCATTAGGACACTGCTCATATATCTGTCCATAAGCAGTGTGTACTTCTTACCTACATTTTTCCCATTCCCTTTCCTGGCCTGAGTTTACCACCTTTAATGTCCTGCACTATACCACATCGTGAGTTCTACAGTCAGCCTCACTTACCTTTTTACTTAGCTCTAATTTCGTCATTGCAGCAGGACTTTCCTGATATATTCCTTGCTATTATAGATATGAGTCTGAGTTTTTTTATACCGCACCATGGCTGTAACGTTACATCTAGGTCTTCATGCATACTCTATACAGTAAAATAACCAATCAAAGTAATTTGTTATTGAAGGCTTTCTCTCTGTATATGTATTTAGACCTGAGTGGATTACTCAAGCCTGATGATTTCCCCGATGAGGCCCTACCTTTAATACTTGGAGGGTAAGCATTGTGGTACCTTCTTCAAGTTGGTCCTCTCTTTTCATTTTCATTCACTTTTGTACCTTTGTCACATGGCACCTATGGGACTTCTCACGAGTGTATGGGTTAGTGACTTAGGACACTGTGTACACGTAACTTTAAATGACATAGAAATTCTTTGACAATTGTTTCTTTCTTCTGTATTTTTTAGGTTTCTGATTTCCCTAGTATGGGTTCCTAATTGCTTAAAGGATTAGTACGTGACAAGGTCCTGACGAATCGCACAAGATCATTTATTGACTGAACAGCGAGAAACATGTTGACCTATTATACAGAGTAACACAGGGGATCCTGTGTTTACCTTTATTATTTTCCATTGTGGGATTTAGTGATTACATTATTTCTTGTCACTTGGGGAGTGTAGACATTATTTTACCATATCCCCTTTTGTCGTTTGTTTATCATGTCAGAGATATTAGTACCATAATAAATAGCATTTTTTACCTCTAGGCATTTTTAACTACACCGATACCAATCCTCAAATTACTTTTGACCGGTTGTGCATTATTCTTAAAAGATCTCCGGCATAGAGCCCCCCTGTAGGGCCCGTCAGGCATTGCAGCGCCGGCCTGACGAGGAGCATAACCCTATGATGAAGCATGTCACTGGAAGGTGAGTGAGGGCTCTTGCTTCGAATATATTGATTTTCATTCAATGCAGAACCATTAGTTTGAAAGAAACTCTCTTGTGTTTTGGAACTCTGTGTATACTATTTTTTGATTTGTTAACTATTGGGAGCCATACACACAGGACCAGGAGTTTTTCCCTCCGAATCTCCCACTTATGCCCCTCCCTGGTGTTGTTGTTTGTTGTGTGTGAACTACACATATGTCTGACATGTGTACATCTTTGCTGCTTACTGTGATTGACACACTCTGCCTACATTCCACAAATATCATGTATTGAACACAAAAGACAGTTGCAAATCATAACATTTTGCTTTGTAATTACAATTACTTTGTGGGGGACCGGCAGCCATAGCTGCATACTTTCTTATCTATTCTGATGTGCATTCCATAGACATGTCCGTGCAAAGTGTGAGGTCATGTGTACCCTGTGACAAGATTGGGCCCTATGGCAGTGGCAGGAGTGATTTCCGAGGATGTACTGCGCATGCTCCATTTCTCCCATTGCTTGTCATACCTGGGCTAATCATGTTGGGCATCGTCACCAATGATGTCCCACCTTGTCACACATGCTCCATATAACCAGTGCAAATCTCACACTGAGTTGTGTTAGTGGTCTGTTCAAACACTACAGTCTCACCATATTTTGACATCCACTGCCTCATGTGTGGACCCCTTATTCAGCTCATTTTTAAGCATGTTGTTGGGTGTGATGTGCTTTTGTTATTCAAGTTGGCAACGTGGATGTAAATTATATCCTGTGGTCCATAAACTGTGTCCTTCAGTTGTCATATTCAAGTGATGGGGCTAATTGTGATGTGAGGGATGGTAGCAGTTCACTCTTACGCATCACACGTGATGTTGCTATAGTACTCTTCAGATTTGTGTTTGTGACATGCTCCCTGTGGTTAGCCTCATAATTCTAAGGTATATGTTGGAGAGATTGAAGACACCAAAGCCAGATTGTGTGGATGAGTGAGATGTTTATTGACAAAATGTACAAGGTGAGTTTTGTGATGAATATGTAAAGAAGTTCTGTATAATTTGCAGTCTGCGGCGTATACAGCAGCTGTGCTGGGGTCTTCACCTCATTTACTTCTCCACCATTGCACTCCTCCTCCTCAGGCAAATCATCAACCTGCTCATATAATGGTACGTTCATCCGTACACATATGTTGTGTAGGATGGCACAAGTCAATATAATCTTGTAGACCATTTCTGGGGCATATAGGAGGCTGCCTCCTATGATGTCCAGGCACCTGAATCTGGACTTCAGGATGGCAAACGTCTTCTCCACAATGGACCATGTCCTCTGATGTCCCTCATTATATGCACACTCTGCTGCTGTGCTTGAGTTGTGAAATGGGGTCATTATCCATGGCTGTATACCATAACCCATATCCACTGCAAAAGATTGCAGGAGTAAATCATTGTGAGGTCTTGTAAGAGGTAAGTCATGTAGCATCACACTTGATATTAGGAGCTGGTTGTGGCTCATATGTATTTGTGTTTTGGTGTGAGTTCCTAACCTTGTTGGATCTTTCCTCAGCATTAGGTTGTTGGACATGGCAATCTTGTGTTTGGGTCAAGGATGTAGAGCACCTGATTTGGATTCCACACTGATAGTCATTATGAATGTTCCATGCATTTTGTAGTGCACTTTTGTATTAGTGTGCTATCAGTAGACGGGACATGACACATCCTGACAACACAATGGTGTCAGATGTGGTGGCAACATGGTAGCACTACAGTGCCTGGACATCCTATCCCTTTTGACATGTGTCATTGCAGATGAGGTGTGACACTTAGGGCCTATGAAATTGGTTAGTGTGAATGCACAACATGTCTCCTAAATTGGCTGCAGTGTCCTGCAACATTTCAACAATGCAATGATGCCCCATGTGTGACATATTACTTGGGAACCCTTTTTGGTCCCCTGCGCCAGTTGCACATGTGTAGCCATGCACCAACGCTACCTACCCTACCCCAGGGTACTTGGCCATGAGGAGGTGGATGTATCGGTGCTGGACGGTACACCGCCCTGGACATATGCTTTTTTGATGTCCAATTGGCTCTTTCTGTGTGTGCAGCCGTGTGCAGCATACATTTGTGCCTGCCACATTCAACTGAGTTCACAGCGCCTTCTTCCTCCTATTTGGAAACTGCATACTGCACCCCTGGGGTGGTATTTTTTTGTTGGCACTTCCTCTGGTCCTAGGGGACAGCAACATGCGCATCTGCAACTTCATGCTATTTATCTTGTAGTGACAGACCTGCAGAGAGAAACATTGCAAACCCCTTCCACGCTAAATGCAGCATGGGAGGGTGGCCAATTTAGAATGTGGCTTAAAGTAATGTAGAGATGGTTATTTGCTGTACATACCATGCAGGCCATGACTATGGAACTGTGGGCTATTTCATTGTTCCCTTGATGTTCCAGAGTGGCAGCTTATGTTTGTGTCAGCCATGAGGTGTCCAAGGGTGTGTATCCCATTGTCACTGGATGATCAACATAACTAGCAGTGTCTCTCCTATCTTCCAAAACAATAATGTGCATTTCTACTGTCGACACATGCACAATGCAGTCTATGGGATGTAGCTAAGCTACTTAGCAAATGTCTGTCCCAGATACAAGAAATGGCCTAACAGGGGGCAGAGACACAGTCAGACAGTGCAGATTATGGATGTTATTGTGGGACCCTTGGCACAGTGCATGCGAGGTCTATGATGTCCTGTTGTCTCCTACTGGGTCCCACAATGACATCCATAATCTGCACTGTCTGACTGTGTCTCTGCCCCCTGTTAGGCCATTTCTTGTATCTGGGACAGACATGATGGTGTTGTGAGTCAGAGAATGTTGCATGCGAGGTTACACTACAGTGACTGTGGTTCCACTTCCAACACATCTGGCACATGGTATGTGTTGGTGATTGATCTTGTATTCCTATGTGTGTGAGCCACTGCATCAGGCAGATGTCTCTGCACACTACAGGTAAGTTAGGTATGTGTCGATGAGATGCAGTAGGTATTGGCACAAGTTGTGTGCTGTTTGATATTTGTTCTGGCAGTGATTAGAACGACATGACTTGAGACATCTGTGCCTATTTGGAAGTTACATTACTTGGGCATGGTGCATACCCTTGATGGTATGTGCTATTGTTTGTTTGGTGTAGTGAATGATATGTACATAGTGGCCAACCTGAGGCCACTTGTAGTGGTCAGTGTAGTTCTGCTGTTTTCAAAGGGTACATGTCTGCACCTGTCCCTCCTGTGGTGTGCCTGTCAAGTTGTGGGTGTGTAACGTACATGTGGGTGTATGTATTGGTGTTGTGCACTGATTGTGCTGTACTGCAGCATGTTACATATGTGTTATCACCTGCACATGGGCGTAACCCTGGCCATATGTTACTGTAGTGGTATATGTCTTGTATGTCCGACAGGGTTGAGGTGTTGTGTGTACATTACTAGGTTTGTAGACTTACCCACAACTAGGCCATTTCCAAATTGTCCTTCCTGGAACTGTTCATTGATCATACTGTACCGGAATATGTAGGTGTCATGGACACTCCCAGGATACTTGGCCAAAATGTTGATGAATAATCCGCAGTGATCCACTATGCCCTTCACATTTATGGAATGTGTGTGCTTGCAATTCTGATATAAGTGCTCTGTTGCTGCAGGTGGTACGAGCCGGACATGGGTGCAGTCAATTGCACCTAGCACATGGGCTAAGCCATGGATTTGATAGAACCCCTGTTTGTTCTCCTGCTGCTTTAGCTGGGTGTTGGGGAATATGATGTGATGGGTTGTCAGGTAGATGATGTCGTCTAAGACCTTTGGCAGGAATACAGAGAACGACAGCTGTGAGACACCTGCAACCAGTGCACAAATTGTTTGGAATGAACCACTTGCCAGCATGTGCAGGACAGCAAGCAGCTTTGTGATAGGAGTATGTTGTGTGGGGTCTGCAGGCTGGCTGCAATTTGCGTCTCAATGTGGTGCAGCAGGTGTAGTATAGTTTTGCCTTTTCAGTCTATAAGTCCTAATTATGTCCAGGTCCCTGAGGCCAAGGAGTGTTGTCCTGGTTCTGAAGAGCCTCTCCTGCCTTCTGTCATGGTGGAGATTGCTGGAGTTGTTGCTGTCCTCTGCGCCATCTAGCAAGATGTATCAGTATCACCTCCATCTTCTCCTGTGGGTTGTAAGCTTGCTTCTGTGTGTTTTTCTTAAGTAGTGTGTTTGCTAAAGCCTGCCCTGACCCAGGTCTTAAATTTTGATGCCAATTGGTGTTAACGAAATTTTTTGGGTCCGCCTCCCACCCGTGCATCTTTTTTACCCGGGTAGATAAATATGGTGCTGCGGAGTTTGAGTCAATTTTTGGACGGGAATGCCTACCCTGAATCTCATTGACGCAAGGAGGTTTCACACATCTGAAAAATGACGTTAACACCATTATTTTGAAGCTAGACACGGTCACAAAACAATCATACATGGGACTGCGACTCGCAATTAGGAAGGGAACACCCCTTCCAAAATTACAACTCACAATCCCTTTCTGCGATTCGGTAAATGGTTTACCGAATCACAATAATGGGTTTGTACATGCCAAAGTGCATTTTGCACGTCGCAAACGGCCCGATTAGATGAGATGCGCAAAATGCTACGTACATGTAGCCCCAGGTCTCTAGTTGGCAGAGGGATGACAACTCTAGTCAGGGTAAGTCACAACACAATCCAAATTATCCAGTGCTCACCCTCTGGTAGCGAGACACAGAGCAGGCAGACTTAACTTAGAAGGCAATGTGTAAAGTATTTGTGCAGTAACTCATACAGTAACAGTACAAAACACCACAAAAATACATCACACAGGTTTTGAAAAATAGATAATATTTATCTGAATAAAACAAGGTAAAGATGACAAAAATCCAATATGCGCGAGTTGAGAAATCACTTTTTAAATGTTTAAAAGAGTCTCAATCCTTAAGAATCAGTAATTGTATCCTTGTAACACAGTACCTGGGATGCATCAAAAATAACGACGTACGGAGGAAAGAGAGGAGGAGATGCGTTGAAAAATAAGGTGCTGCGTCATATTTTCTGGTGAGGCATAGGCGATGCATAATTTCTTTCCGGGCTGCAAGGTGATGAGTCGATTTCCAGGAGCACAGCCTTGGTTCTTCAATGCAATGCGGAGATATTTTGTCGCCCAAGGAGGATGCGTTGAAAATCCTTGATGCGTTGGTAAGAAGGAGCAAACACGGTGTTGATCTGCTAGGCCATACAGTGAATTTTCAGCTGCGAGGTAGGTGCGCCATAGATTTCTGCAGGCATTACATCGATTTTCCAATGCACAGGGATTTTCTTTCTGTCCCTGAGAATTCAGAACAGGAGGCAATCTCAATCCACGCTCTTGGAGAGCATTTGTGGGGAAGACAAAGTCCTTCCAGCTTAGTCAGAGGTCAGCAGGCAGCAGGCAGCAGGCAGCAGGCAGCAGGGCAATAAGCAGTGTTGCTGTCCTTCTCAGCAAAGTAGTCTACATGATTCTTTTGGGTAGCCAGGCAGTCCCTCTGACAGAGTCCAGGTATAGATGCAGAAGTGTCTGATTTGGTTGGGTATATATACCCAAAAGTGCCTTTGAAGTGGGAGAATGTTCAAAAAGTGGTTTTGAAGTGCACAAGTTCCAGTTTCAACCCAGACCTGTCTACCAGGATCCGGGGGGGGGGAGGGGGTTTCTCAGCCCTTTGTGTGAGGGCAAGCCACTGGCCTTTGAAGGGTAAGATAGAGCCTCTCTACCTTTCCTCCTCAAGGAGACCAATTCAGTATGCAGATGAATGCAGATGTGACTGAGTGTCCTGTGTTTATGGTTGTCGGGTGGAATGCACAAGAGGAGCTGTCAACCAGCTCAGCCCAGACGTGGATTGGAGACAGGCTAAAGGCACCGAAGGCAGTAAGTGCAGAGAAATGCCCACTCTCTAAAAGTGGCATTTCTAACATAGTAATAT
Source organism: Pleurodeles waltl (assembly GCF_031143425.1). Taxonomy (NCBI): domain Eukaryota; kingdom Metazoa; phylum Chordata; class Amphibia; order Caudata; family Salamandridae; genus Pleurodeles; species Pleurodeles waltl. Next base: position 469,627,352 of record NC_090450.1, read on the forward strand.
TAAATCCAACTTTATCAGTATGCAGGATTTTCTATTACCATGCCGGCTATTCTTAACATGACAGGGCTAATCCTTTCAAATCAGAATAAACTACTTACACATATATAAGGGCAGTTCTAATACTGGACTATGAGAGGAGCAGGCCTCACAGTAGTGGAAAATGAATTTGAGAGATTTTCACTACCAGAACATGTAAAACACATACGTACATGTCCTGCCTTTTACTTACATAGAAACTTGCCCTAAGGGTAACCCAGGGCCTACATTAGGGGTGCCATATATGGAGAGAAACAGAAGTTTAAGCTTGGCAAGTAGCTTCAAATGGCAAATTGAAGTGGCAGTGAAACTGCACACACAGGCCTTGCAATGGCAGGCCTGAGACATGATTATGGGTCTATTTGTATAGGAGGCACAGTCAGTGTTGCAGGCCCACTAGTAGCATTTAACTTACAGGCCCTGAGCACATCTAGTGCACTTTACTGGGGACTTACAGGTAAACTAAATATGCCAAATGGCTATGAGCCAATCCTACCATGTTTTACGGAGAGAGCACATGCATTTTATCATTGGTTAGCAGTGTTAAAGTGCCCAGAGTCCTAAAGCCAACAAAAACAAGGTCTGAAAAAGAGGAGGAAGGCAAAATGTTTGGGGTGACTTTTCGAAGAGGGCCATTTTCCAACACACACGAGTAAAGGTGCCACCAGACACCGCTTGATCTTTATTTTTATCACCTTAACAACATCTGAGCCAAAAAACCCACACCAGTCTCCTTCACAGACCACATACATTGAGTTTGACATCCCTGTCCCACCCCAATGCACCACTGTCAGACCAGTCAACTGAAACCGGAACACCATAATTTAAAAGGACCGAAACACCACTCTCTCCACCCAACCACTCTAACACAGTGACAGCCTCAACAAATCCATCAAGAATTTCAACAATTGGATCACTTCCTGCCTGACACTCTGCCCCCTTCAAATAAAGCAATACACCAAGATCTAGACCCCAGCCCACTTGGTTCAGACTAATGAAACACCATTGCAAACAACTGGAGTGCAAATGGAGAATAAGACAGAACAATGCAGACAGGAGTACATTCAAAGCTGCTATAACCAAATTACCCAGACCACCAAGTGTGCCACTCTGGCCGCCTGCATTATTGTCAGCCCCAAGAGAAGTATGGAAATCTTAGCCATTGTGAAGGATTTCACCTCACCAAATGCTACCTCCTGCTTAATCACCCACTTGCAGGACCTCTGCAACAATCTCTCACAATCCTTCAGCAACAAAATCTCCATTTACAGCAACCTCAATGCACAACCGACCCAACAGACCACCCAAAACACCTCCCAATGTTACCCAAGGAACCAATGCTAACCACATGACCCCAGAACAAACCGCTGCCACCATGAAGCCCATCCACTCCAGCACCATTGGGCCTTTGCCCCACCACGCTTACTCCTTATGACTGCAATCCATCTGTGCCATTCTCACACCCATTCTGAATGCCTTCTTCTCTTCCGAAACCTTCTCAAACACTTGGAAACACAAAACTGTTGTCCTATTGCTGAAGAAACCCTCTGTGAACCCTTCAGTGCTCGCCAACCACAGATTGAACACCTTGTTACTATTTCCGGCCAAAGTCTTAGAGAAAATCATCAACAGATGTCTCACTGGATACTCCAATGACCACCAACTCCTCATACCACTCAATCTGGTTTCAGATCCAAACACAGCATGGAAGCTGCCCTCATCCCACCCACAGGTGACAACTGAATCACTCTGAATGGTCAGTCAACCTGGCACAGTACATGTCGGATGACTGCAACACTCTGCAGAGCTCCACAAGGATTCTCCCTGAGCCCAACACTCTTGAATGCACACCTGATCCTTCAATCCAGCATCATCTGCTCTCACAGCATTAACATCCTCTCGTAAGCCGACAACCTGCAACTCACTTTCTCCCTCTTACACAAGACATCAGATACCCAGATCAAGTTCAATACCTGCTTGACTGAAACAGCCCAATGGGTGAAGACCAAGGGCCTGATTCTAACTTTGGAGGACGGTGTTAAACCGTCCCAAAAGTGGCGGATATACCACCTACCGTATTACGAGTCCATTATATCCTATGGAACTCGTAATACGGTAGGTGGTATATCCGCCACTTTTGGGACGGTTTAACACCGTCCTCCAAAGTTAGAATCAGGCCCCAACTGTCTAAAGCGGAATATCAACAAGACTGATACGTAATCTTCTAAAGAGCACTTCATCTTGTGACTCCACCTGGTTAACAGAACTAGGACTGGCAACCACCCCACCACCCACAGCAAGAACTTCAGGGTAGTCTACAACAGCAAACTCATTTAGATGTTACCGCCTCATGCTCTATACCATTAAGATGCTGAGATAGATTTTCTGATGACTCCCAATTAGTACCTAAGATACCATCATGAACTGCCGCATCACAGCAAGCTTGGCTAAAGGAACACCCTCTATATTTGGATCAACAGAAACTCACCAGAAGGATGCAGAAAATTCAGAGCCCAACAGCCACTCTCATCCTCCTGCACTACCCTCACATCACACCACATCTAAAGGAGCTCCACTGGCACCTTATGTACAACTGAGTACAAATCAAACTCCTCACTGACACTTCCAGTGCACTACTTAACATTGTCCCAGCATACCTCAATAATTGCATCTGCTTTCACAAACTTTCCAAACACTTTTGCTCATCTGGACCCCTACTTGCACAGACTGCACACATATGAAAAACCAGATCCTGAATAGAGCCCTCTCATCCATTGCTCCTAAAGTATGGAACAACCAGCCTCTACACATAAGAGCTTCCTCCTCCCTTCTTGAGGTCTGCACGAAGCAGAAGACCTGTCTTTATGAGTAATCCCACTAGGACATAGGTTTAGATAGACTCATACATGTCACCACAAGGGTATGTCATTCCTTACACAGAAAAGATGAACAATGAAAGAATAGGCAAGGTTCAAGTCTGAGGTACCAGGAAAGGTCTGGACCCCCAGGAGGGTGCCATGCTTCATCATATGGCATGCTCCTCATCTAGCCGGAGCTGCAGTGCCCGATGGGCACCCACAAGGGGTCTCTTTGCCTGAGATCTTTTATGTAAAATGGCATATGTGAAGTGTGGGGCTACTGGTGTAGATTGGAATAAAAATAGTGAGTGTCCAGGAATGTGCAGGATAAAATAGACTAAGTGGTCCTCAGAGGGACTTTTATAAGCGAGTCCACCTGTCTAGTTAAAAGTATAGTCACTATCTGGATAGGCAATGATCTTCGATAGCTCAGTTGGTCAACACGTTTCTTGTTGTTCCGAGTCCATACTGATCTTATGGCAATACTTCAGGACAAATTTTTCTAACCTACACAGTGGTTGGCATCTGACCTTATGTTTTTCCAACAGTTACCAATCACAAATTACCAACGCTTGGTACAAGGTAATACCCTAATATTATTATGGAACCAACCTATAATAGAGAAAGCAACAATACACCTTGCATATATCACAGCTCAGAGTCACACCTCTGGCAAGAGGTATAACATCAAGGGTGGATCAGTAAGGACACAGCAGATTTCTTGGTGACCACACAGCTGATAATCCCTTGCTTTTACATACTCCCTAAACTTCACAAAAGGGTATTACCCCAAAAGGAAGGCCAATTGTTTCAGGCATTGGTTCACTTTTAGAACCATTATCTAAATTTTGGGACTATTTCCTCCAACCTTTGGTTACGAAAGCTCCCTCATTTGTACAGAATACCAGGGAAATTTTGAATTTGACTGAAGAAATGAATGATACACAACAAAAAGACTTAATGGTTACCCTTGACATAGAGACCATCTACACTAATATCCCTCAGGATGCCCCCTTGGAGGTGCCTGTCGGGCAATGCAGCGCTGATCTGACAGGAAGCGGGCCCTATGATGAAGCATGACACCCTTCTGGGTGTGTGGGGGCTCATGCTCCTGAGGGACCAGACCCTTCCTGGTACCTCAGACTTGAACCATACCTATTTTTTCATTCTTCGTCTTTTCTAAAAAAGGAAAAGCATGTTTCTGTTGTGATACTTAGCAGAGTTAGGAGCATGTTAGCTGGATGAGTGCTCCTGGTCCCTTCTCTTGTAGATAGACTCATATATGCTGAGCTCTAAGATTCCCCCTGGGTGATAGTGTACTTTATGCATAACATAACATAAAAACATAGCTAACCTAGGTGTCACGTTCATCACTCGAAAATGCTTCAACATGTCATCAGGAGTAGTAGGGTGTATAAATACCATTGCAGTACATTATCATACTACAGTGCAAAACAATACAATAGTGTATATTACATGAAAGTTACTAATCAAACTCTAAAACATTTGGCTTTTCTCAAAGTCAATTAATGTAGTTTTTAAGCTATTGATCTACTTGAGTGTCCTTTCAGATTTTGTCCATGTTTTAATCTATAACATGTAGAAAAAGATTAACCCAGAGTTAAGAGAGGTTAATTGTGGTTTCACATTTCAGGGCTCTGATAGTGTGTGTAAGCTATCACATCTAAAGTTCTTTGACTTTCCTGTCTCTGTTCATTGTACTATGCCTTAGCAGAAGCCTGTGAAGTGGAGTCCTTAAAACAGATGTATATCAATAATAATAAGAATGAACAATCGTAGCATTCTTTTGGAGTATATTGAGGACAGTCATGATACGACTGTAACATTGAAGGTGCACTTAAATTAAAATATGAACATTCACAGTAAGTAATTGTTAGAAATGGGGTCTTTGGTTGGCAGTCAGGTTACCCCCTGTCCAAGCAAGGACCCTCACTCTAGTCAGGGTAAAGGAGAATTACCCTCAGTTAAGCCCCACTCACCCGCCTTGGTAGCTTGGCACAAGCAGGCAGGCTTAACTTCAGAACAAGCTGTAAAATATTTGTATCAACACACACACAGTAATCCAGTGAACCCACTTCAAAATGACACAACACAGGTTTAGAAAAATAGTTAATATTTTGTAAACAAAACAAGACCAAAACGACAAAAATCTGACAAACACAAGTCAAGGTATGAATTTGAAAAAGAATAAGGGGCATATTTATTCTCTGTTTGCACAGAATTAGCATCATTTTTTTACTCTAATTCAGTGCAAAACTAACTCCATATTTATACTTAGGTGCTAGATCTGACTAGCGCCAAATTTATGGACTTAAAGTCACTTTTTGGACATGGAAACCTACCTTGCCTTAATGAGATGCAAGGTAGGTGTTCCCGTACAAAAAATGACTCTATGGCCTTAATGCCATATTTATACTCCCGTGCAAAAATGGTGCACGGGAGGGGTCAAAAATGGGGCAAAGCTTGCTTTGCCCTATTTTTTAACACCTGGGTCAGGGCAGGCGTGAGGGGACCTGTGGGCCTATTTCCATGGTGGAACACCATGGATGGAATAAGACCACAGGAGCACTCCCCACTCCCCAGGGACACCACACCAGAGGGACAGCGGGGGATGGGGGACTCCAACCCAGGTAAGTACAGGTACGTTTTTTATGTTATTTTTTAAAGTGCCATAGGGGGCCCTGAATGGGCCCCCTTACATGGCACAGGGTGCTATGGCCATGCCCATGGGACCCTGGTCCCCTGTACTGGCCATTGGGGTAATGGGCTTGACTCCTGTCTTTTCTAAGACAGGAGTCATGTGGTATGGTTGGTTTTGCATCAGAAAATGACTCTAGGCAGGTTAGAGTCATGTTTTTTTACTCTATCCTGCTTAACGTCATTTTTTGGTGCAAAAACCCCCTTCGCCCATACCGCCAGACCCACCCGATTAATGTCATTTTTTTTTACACTAGCCTACCCTTTGCACCAGCTTGCACCATTCCATAAATATGGTGCCTGGCTGCTGAACAGAAATGGTGCAAGCTGGTGCTAAACTTTGTGGTGCAAAACTGAGTCAGTGCAGTTTTGCACCAAAAAGTATAAATCAGGGCCTAAGAATCTTAAATCCTTTGAAAACAGTTTTTATGTTATTTTGTAAAGTGCCATAGGGGGCCCTGAAATGGGCCCCCATACATGGCTCAGGGTGCAATGGCCATGCCCACAGGACCCTGGTCCCCTGTACTGGCCATTGGGGTGGTGGGCTTTTCTAAGACAGGAGTCATGTGGTATGGATGGTTTTGCGTCAGAATAGGACTCTAGGCAGGTTAAAGTCATGTTTTTTTTACTCTAACCTGTCTTTCGTAATTTTTTGGTGCAAATCCCCTTCTTCCATACTGCCAGTCCCACCGACTAACGTCATTGTTTTTTACACTAGCCTATCCTTTGCACCAGCTTGCACCATTCCATAAATATGGTGCCCAGCTAGTGCGCATAAATGGTGCAAGCCGGTGCTAAACTTTTTGGTGCAAAATTGCGTTAGTGCAGTTTTGCACCAAAAAGTATAAATCAGGGCCTAAGAGTCTTAAATCCTTTGAAAACAGTAGGGGGCATATTTATACTCTGTTTGCACCAAATTAGTGTCATTTTTCCTTATTTATTCTTTGGCGCTAGACCCGTCTAGCGCTAAAGTTTTGGAGTTAAAGTCATTTTTTGGACGTTGAAACCTACCTAGCCTTAATGAGATGCAAGGTAGGCGTTCCTGTGCAAAAAATGACTCAATGGCCTTAACGCCATATTTATACTCTTGTGCAAAAACGGTGCATGGGAGGGAGGAGGGGTCAAAAAATGGTCAAAGCTTGTTTTGCCCCATTTTGTAACGCCTGGGTCAGGGCAGGCATTAGGGGACCTGTGGGCCTATTTCCATGGAAGAACACCACAGATGGAATAAGCCTATAGGTGCCCTCCTGAGTCCCTATCCCTAGGGACCCCCCCCCCCACACACCAGAGGGACAGCAGGGGATGGGGGGCCCCAACCCAGGTAAGTACAGGTATGTTTTTTATGTAATTTTTTTAAGTGCCATGGGGGCCCCATACACGGCACAGGGTGCAATGGCCATGCCCAGGGGACCCTTGTCCCCTGTACTGGTTATTGGGGTGGTGGGCATGACTCTTGTCAATTCTAAGACAGGAGTCATGTGGTATGGATGGTTTTGTGTCAGAAAATGACTCTAGGCAGGTTAGAGTCATGTTTTTTTTACTCTAACCTGCCTAATGTCATTTTTTTGGTGCAAAACCCCCTTCTTCCATACCGCCAGTCCCACCCGACTAGCATCATTTTTTTTTACCCTAGCCTACTCTTTGCACCGGCTTGCACCATTCCTTAAATATGGTGCCCGGCTGGTGCACAATAATGGTGCTAGCCGGTGCAAAACTTTTTGGTGCAAAACTGTGTTAGTGCAGTTTTGCCCCAAAAAGTATAAATCAGGGCCTAAGAACGCGGTTAGCGCACAAAAGTACCTGGGTAGCATCAAAATAAAGCTGCACGGGCGAGTGTGCATTGCAAAGGCCAGCAATGCGTCGATTTCTCACTCACAAACAAGACCGTGCATCTTTCCTCCTCCCTTCGGGTCAACAAATGTTGTTTCTTTTCTCCTGCAAGAGAGCGATGTGTTGATCCAGGACAGGCACCTCGGGCCATGCAGGTTTTACGTTGATTTTCGGCACCCAGCAATGTTGCCTTGAAATCTGGCCCTACGGTATCAAGAAACAGCGCTGCTTGGGGCTTACATCATTAACATTTTTCTGGCCGCGTTGTATTGATCTCCCAGCCGCAATGCAGGTGCAGCGTCGTTTATCAGCCGCAAAGTAGTGGTGCGTCAAAAGTTTCCCCACATGGCGGTCTTTGTGTGATTTCTGTCCTTTTCCAAGAGCTGCAATTGTCAAGGGCCAGAGACAGGTTAGGGCACCACTTGGCAGGTAGGACTCTCAGCAGAAAGCCCAAGTGCTGGCAGAGGGAAGTCTTTGTTGTCCCTGAGAATTCAACAACAGGAGGCAAGCCCAGTTCAAGCCCTTGGAGATTCCTCACCAGTTGGAAGTCACACAAGAGTCAGTCTTTGTCCTCCCTCAGGCGGAAGCAGCTATTGCAGGTCAACCCAGCAAAGCATAATCACAGGAAAAGGGGCAGTACTCCTCCTCCAGCTCTCCAGCTCTTCTCCTTGGCAGAGGTCCCTCTTGGTTCCAGAAATAATCTGATTTTCAGGAGTTTTGGGTGCTCTTGTTATACCCCTTTCTGCCTTTGAAGTAGGCCTACTTCAAATAGAGGTCTCTGTTGTTTTCAAGATCCTTCCTTGCCCAGGGAAGGCCCCAGACACACACCTGGCGGTTGGAGACTGCATGGGGTGAGGGCAGGCACAGCCCTTTCAAGTGTAAGTGACCACTCCTCCGCTCCCCTCAGCCCAGACGGCTCATCAGGATTTGCAGGCTACACCCCAGCTCCGTTTGTGTCACTGTCTAGAGGAGAAGTGCAAACAGCCCAACTATCAAACTGACCCAGACAAGGAATACACAAACAAGCAGAGTCACAGAATGGTTTAAGTAAACAAATGCCTACTTCCTAAAAGTGGCATTTTCAAACACAGAAATCTAAAAGCCAAGTTCACTAAAAGATGTAGTTTTAAATTCTGAGTTCAGAGACCCAAAACTCCAAATGTCTATCTGCTCCCAAAGGAAATATGTGCTTAAATAATATTTAAAGACAGCCCGCATCTTACCTTATGAGAGAGATAGTCCTTGCAACAGTAAAAAACTAATTTGGCAGTACTTCACTGTCAGGACATGTAAAACACATAAGTACATGTCTCACCTTTAACATACACTGCACCCTGACCATGGGGCTACCTAGGGCCTACCTCAGGGGTGCCTTACATGTTTAAAAAGGGAAGGTTTAGGCCTGGCAAATGGGTACACTTGCCAAGTCGTATTGGCAGTTTAAAACTGCACACACAGACACTGCAGCGGCAGGTCTGAGCCATGTTTACAGGGCTACTAATGTTGGTGGGAACAACCAGTGCCCCCCCCCAGCTGAAAGTGGGGAGCAACTACCCAACCTCATGGGAGCTCTCATCACTAAGGCGGAAGAATCTGGACAGACCACCAGCATTGGGGTGGTCGGTTCCAGGGCGGTGTTCCACCGTAAAGGCCGTTCCCTGTAGGGAGATGGACCACCTCAACAATTTGGGACTCTCACCCCTCAACTGCATTAACAAATCTGAAGGGCATGTGGTCTGCGTGAACCTGGAAGTGAGTCCCAAACAAGTAAGGTCTTAGCTTCTTCAGTGCCCAGACCACAGCAAAAGCTTCACGCTCAATTGCACTCCCCCGACGTTCCCTGGGAAGTAACCTCCTGCTAATGAAGGCTGCAGGTTGATCCAGGCCCTCCACATTAAGCTGTGAGAGTACTGCTTCAATACCATGGTCTGAGGTGTTTGTTTGTACAACAAATTCCTTGGAATAGTCAGGTGCACATGCCAGCCTTCTGGCCATTTATGCTTTCTGGCAAGACTCAGTCCAGATCACATATCTGGGCTTCATTTTTAAAGTTAACTCAGTCAAGGGAGCAACAATGGTGCCATACCCCTTGACAAACCTCCTATAGTATCCAGTGAGACTTAAAAAGTCTCTCATCTCAGACTGGGTCTTGGGGGGCTTCCAAGCCAGGCTTGTTTCAATCTTTGGCTGTAGGAGTGCCACCTGGCCACTCCCCACTTGGTGTCTCAAGTACCCCACAGAACCCTACCCTATTTGGCACTTGCTTGCCATAATAGTGAGGCCTGCCTTCTGCAGGGCCTCCAACACTTTACAGAGGTGTTGCAAGTGTACCTCCCATGTGGAACTAGAGACAGCAATGCCACCCAGGTAGGTGGAACTGAAATCATCCTGTCCAGTCAACACCTGGTTGACCAACCTCTGAAAGGTGGCAGGGGCATTCTTCATCCCAAAGGGCATCACCCTAGACTGGTAGTGCCCATCTGGTGTGGAGAATGCAGACCTCTCCTTAGCCCCCTCAGTTAGGGCGATCTGCCAGTACCCAGAGGTAAGATTAGGTACTTGGCAGCTCCCAACCGGTCTATGAAGTCATCAGCTCAGGGTATGGGGTGTGCATCAGTCTTAGTGATCACATTGAGTCCCTGGTAATCCACAGAGAACCGGAGTTCTAGAGTGGTACCAGGAGTAGCAGGCTTGGGGACCAAAACCACAGAGCTGGCCCAAAGGCTGCTGAAAAACTCAATAACCCCCAACACTAACATTTTAGAAACTTCAGCCCATATTTATACTTTTTTAGTGCCGCATTTGTGCAATTTTTTTATGCAAAAGCGGCGCAAACTTACAAAATACAATTGTATTTTGTAAGTTTATGCCGCTGTTGCATCAAAAAGTGGTGCAAATGCGGCGCTAAAAGAGTATAAATATGGGCCTTCATCTTTAATGCTAGCCCTCACCCTGTCAGTCACTCTGTAAACTTGTGTTTAACAGGAGGACTGTCCCCAGTGTCCACATTGTGTGTACACAAGTGTGTGACCCCCGGGATCAGGGAGAACAGAGAGGCAAACTAACCCAATACCTGGAGAGAGTCCCTCGGCAGCTCGGTGGGCAGGGAGGGGGAGAGGTTCACTCCCTCCACAGACCCATCTTTTTCTCTAGAAGACAAAAGGTAAGGAAGAGGCTCACTTTCTTCCTCCACCCTATCATCTATTGCTAGGAGCATGGAAAATTCAGTCCACTCAAAGTGTGGCGTGAGCCAACATGTTTTCTGTGCCTCACAGAATGCTTCCCTGGTGGGCCCCCCTTCCTGCTGCCACTATGACAGCTCAGGGCCCTCGTCCAGTTCAACCATTTGTTCGACTGTAGGCTCCAGGGCCTCTCCCTCAGGTTCAGCCTCCTCATGGACCGAGGGAACTTCTGGGGCTGGTTGCCGTGCCCCTTGTCATTCCTCCTTCTTGCAGACACCTGGGCCACTCTCTCAGGCTCAAGGGTCTCCTGATCACACTGACGGACTGCCTTAGACTGGGTAGACACACAGGTCCACCCAGGCACACCCAACATTTCCAAGCATGACCTGCATGCAACCTAATTCCAAGGGTAATCCTCCAGGTCATTGCCAAGCAAACAATCTACAGTCATGGTTGGACTCACAGGTACATTCATGGAATCTGAGACCCCCCCCCCCATTCAAAGGGAACCTGCACCACTCTGCACAGGTGCTCTGAGTTGTCCACTGCAACTACTTGGTGAAGTACACAGGGATCTATCTGCTCTTCAGACACCAGGTGACTCCTCACTGTAGTCACACTAGCTCCTGTGTCTCTCAAAGCCTCCATCCTCTGTCCATTGATGGTCACCCACTGCCTGTACTTGTTAGGGTTATCAGGCAGGAAGGTCCTCTGGACCATCTCACTATGCCCTAGTGAGACAAGGGTCATCTCAGCTGGCTTCCACCCTCCTGGAAGCAACTCCCCCCCAAGCGCTACACTGGCCAAACCCTGTGACTGAGCACCAGTAGGTGTCGGTGTCCACTTGGGACATTTGGGGTCCCCCTCATGTGACCATCCTGATCACATGCAAAGCACTTGAGGTGACCCTTCTCTTCAGGTTTCCCTGTAGAGGCCCATTGCTTCTTTTCTATTGGGGGCTGGGATTCTTTACCCTGGGAACTAGGTTGGGTCCCTTTAGCGAACTCCCCCTGTTTACCCTTACCCCCCACTTATTCTGATAGGGACCCTGCCCACCCTTGGCATGGTCTCCCCATACCTCTTTTGGACCCTGTTGCTCTCCCAGTGGTCTGCGTCCTGCGCAAACTTCCTAGGGGCAGTCAGCTTACTGTCAATTAGGTGCTGGCGCAGCTCTGGAAAACATAAACTGTACAAGTGCTCTCAAGCAATCAAATTGTAAAGCCCCTCATATGTTGTTACCTTACTGCCCTTCACCCAACCATCCAGTGACCCGCAAAAACAATCAACACATTACAACCACCATATTTGGGATTCCTTTTCTTATAGGACCTACACTTGTACTTATACTGATCAGGGGTGAGACCATACACTGTGATCAGGGTGTCCCTCATGATAGGATAGATGAGCCCCTGGGGATCCCCTAAGGAAGTCAGAGTATCCCTCCCCTCTAACCTGAAGTGCTTCCATAGACCCCCCCATGAGCTTCAGGGACCAGATTCATATGGAGAGCAGACTCATATCCCTTGAACCACAATAGTAGGTCATCCTTCCTTTTGTAATCCTTCACAAGGTCCTTAGGAATGTGCACCCTCCTCTCAGGCATCATAGTGTACTTGCTGCCACCACCTCTACTAGACTGGCTCCTCTGATCCAGCTCCCTCAAGCTGAGCTCATGAGCAAACAGTAACTTTTTCTCTTCTATGGCCATCCTCATTTTCTCCAACTCCAACTGGTGAGCCCTCTCTGCCTGTCTGTCCTGCAACTCTTCAGGAGTCAGGCCGTTGGATGACACACTGCTACCTGCCCTGGTGACCCTATCCCTGGACATAATACTCCACCATTGTGGTTGGATTGTTCCTCGTCCTCCTCATCCTCCTCCTCCCCTCTGTGTGCCCCTCAACTTCCATGGCTATTACCCAGGCCCTCAGTGCCTTCTGAAGCTCCTCCTTCCTGGTAGACCCCTTAATGGGACAATCAAGGTTTTTGCAGAACTGCCTCAACTGGACAACTGTATAGCTCTCCAGTTTCCCTAAATCAAAAGCAGCTCTAGCTGATGTAGCTCCAGATTGAGACATGATGAAGAGTCTATAGTGCAAAGTTCCAAAGGCTTAAAAACGAGTTCCCAAATGAAGTTCAAAAGTCAATAAAGGATTACCACCAAATGGAAGTAGGGAAAAATCCAAAAAAAGTAAAAAGAAAAAATCACAAAGACAAGTAGTATGTGGTCACGTAATGGTCTGCACTGAAAACAGTAGAGTACACTTAATCACTGTATGTCAAGAACAAATACAAGTCCAATCCCAAACGCTGATCGCCAATGTTAGAAATGGGGTCTTTGGTTGGCATTCAGGTTACTCTCTGTCCAAACAAGGATCCTCACTCTAGTCAGGGTAAAGGAGAACCACCCTCAGTTAACCTCCGCTTATCTCATTGGTAGATTGGCACAGGCAGGCAGGCTTAACTTCAGAAGCAAGGTGTAAAGTATTTGTACCAACACACCAGGTAATCCAGTGAATCCACTACAAAATGACACAACACAGGTTTAGTAAAATAGGTAATCCTTATCTAAAAAAAAAGGGAAAAAAACATAAACAATCCGACATACAGAAGTCAAGATATGAACTTTAAAAAGAATAAGAGACTTAAATCCTTAGAAAACAGTGAGAACACTACCTGGGCACAACGGTACCTGGGCAGCCCCAACATAAAGCCGCACAGGTGAGTGTGCGTCGGAAAAGGTCAGCAATGTATTGATTTCTCACTCGAAAGCAAGACATTGCATCGTTCCTCCTCCAGTTGGGTCAGCATGCGTTGTTTCTTTTCACCCGCAAGAGAGCAATGCGTCAATTCCAGATGGGCACCTTGGGAACGGGGAGACTTTGCGTTGATTTTCCATGCGCAGCTATGTTGCGTTGAAATCTGGTTACACCGTGTCAAGAAACCACGCTGCAAAGGGGCTTGTGTCATTAACAGCAGCCGCTGCGGATGTTGAGCGTCGTTTCTGCATTGATCTCGCATCTGCGATGCAGGTGGAGCATCGATTTTAGCAGCAAGGCCGGCTGGGCATAGTTTATCAGCCACAAGGTGGGAGTTGCATCAACAGTTTCCCTGCATGGTGATCTGTGTGTGGATTTCTGTCCTTTTCCACCAGATGCACCTTTCAAGCGCTCAGAGACAGGTTAGGGCACTACTTGGCAGGCAGGACTTTCAGCAGAAAGTTACACAAAAGTCAGTATTTGTCCTCTCTCAGGCAGAAGCAGCTACTGCAGGCCAACCTAGCAAAACACAATCCCAAGCAAAGGGGCAGTACTCCTCCTCTAGCTCTCCAGCTCTTCTCCTTGGCAGAGGTTCCTCTTTGTTCCAGAAGTATTCTGATTTTCATGGGTTTTGGGTGCTCTTCTTACACCCCTTTCTGCCTTTGAAGTAGGCCTGCTTCAAAGAGATGTCTCTGTTGTTTTCAAGATCCTGTCTTGCCCAGCCCAGGCCCCAGACACACACCTGGCGGTTGGAGACTGCATTGTGTGAGGGCAGGAAGAGCCCTTTCAGGTGTAAGTGACCACTCCTCCCCTCCGCGCAGATGGCCCATCACGATATGCAGGCTACACCCCAGCTCCCTTTGTGTCCATGTCTAGAGGAGCGGTGCAAACAGCCCAACTGTCAAACTGACCCAGACTGGGAATCCACACACACAAGCAGAGTCACAGAATGGTTTAAGCAAGAAAATGCCTACTTCCTAAAAGTGGCATTTTCAAACACACAATCTAAAAACCAACTTCACTAAAAGATGTAATTTTAAATCGTGATTTCAGAGACCCCAAACTCCACATGTCTATCATCTCCCAAAGGGAATCTGCGCTTAAATAATATTCATTCATCACCTCCCTGGCCGTAGCATTTCATCACCCATGATCCAACTGTAGCATGGTTCAAATCAGCACTGCAGTTTTGGCTGTGCAATGTGTGTCTGCTTCAGGTAATGCAGCATTTATAAAGTTTTTAATGCATTGCAAAGTGAAAACAAGCTCTGTTTCCCTTCCAGTGCCCACTCAATCACCTCCTGGTACTTGACTATTTTATTCTTTGCTTATGTCTCAGCCTACCAAATAAATTGAAAAAAAACATTCTTGGCATGTTCCACATTTTCATGCCAAGACATTTATGTACATATATTTTGTTGGGAATGACCCTTTTTACAGGATTATCCCCCGGATTTACACCTGTTCACATTTCCCTTTTGAGTTTTGTCATTCACCAACTACAGTGACTAAGCCAAAGTCACTCAATAGTTCTCTTACCTGAATAGATGTTGAAGTGATGGCTGCTACCTCTCTCTATCTTTCAAAACCTTAACACAGGTTTTCCCAAAGTGCCTTCTTAATGCTAGTGGTACTACTAGCAGGTTTGCGCACTAACAGAAAAGGCATCATAAGCAAGGTCCCAGACCCACTTAGGTGAACTCCAACTGCAGGGTTAATCAAAAGAATTATTCACCACAGGCAACTAGATTGAAAGAAAACACAAAGTTAGTGGGTGATAGTTATTTCATAACTTTACTAAGACGGAGACCAGACTACCACCATGACAAAACAAAGAACACCTGATATTATAAAGAACTCCCAATAGTAACTTATTCTGACCATCGAGGAGCTTTTATCTAATTATTTAAAGCCAAACTTATAAAATCCTTGAGGCAGGAGAGGTGGACTCAGAATTAGATGTCAGAGGACAATGGTAAGCGTTTACGCCACATAAAGCCTAAATTATGATTTTGATCAGTCACAAATGATGGTATATATCTAATATATGGATCCCTTTTATGTGTGGTTGGGTAAGTGGGACTGGTATGGGCTATTGCTCAGGTAATAGAACATCCTGCAGTGAGTTGGTGTAGCTTTCACCACATCCGCCCCACCAAGTGTGTGACCTATTTGTGGTGTAAATTGTCACACATCAATAAATCGCGCAGCCACAAGAGGGTTAGGAGTTTGTTGAATGGATGGGAAAGGGGAGTTGAGGAAGGGTGTGACAAAGACAAACACTACACAACAGCAGTATTCATCAGGGCTAAGAGAAGCACAACATCATCAATCTGCTGCAGAAGGAAGTGAAGGATTGACACAGTTGAGTTAAATAAATTGCAAACAGTTCTTCAGCCTCAGAGACCCAAGTTATATCTAAATGTTCTTTCATCTAGGTTGGAAAATGCATTATATGGATGAATGAAAAAACAGAGTTTTAAAAATTATGATTGTTAAAAGAAAAATGGTACTGTAAAGGCCAAATTGGGTGGTGCATGTGCATTCTTCCTGGAATGTCCATCTTAGGTGCCTGGCTGAACTGATCCGGTAATGTGAGCAGGAGTGTTATGAAGTTTTCGCCTTTTGTGCAGGAGAAGAGAAGCCTGTTGATTGTAAAACAGGAGCAATATTGTTGAGTGGGAAGGACAGAAGGTAAGTTTCTTGAGGAGTGTACCAAGACTCAGAGGCAGAGCAAGAGCATAGGCTGCTGCAATCATTCATTTTATGACTCATATGCGATCGATTAACTGAGAGGTGAGAGCAATTTATAACTAATCACAGACAAGTAGCTGCATGTACCAGGCTGATCAATCTCACAACTGTCAAAATAACATTTAGCCAACAGCATGCATCTTGTGATGATGATATGGAATCACAAGTATGTCTCCAGCTACAGGCAGCAGGCCCCCGACCACAACCACATAAAAGTAGTTTCACATTTGAGCTAGCATACACACTTATCAGCAATTCTAAAATCAACACACGTCTCTCCAGTCCACAGAGCTGAGTAGACCTCAGAGTCATCAGCATGTTTGTTGGTTTCCCCTTTGAAGTTGATTACTTCCTTCTTCTGATTGCTGAGATAGTCCTGCCTTGAGTCCTTCTATGCTCATACTGACTCTGAGTGATGAATCAGTCCAACTTTGCCCGAACTGAGCAAGATAGACCTGTAGTACACTGCTGCTGAAGAGCAAGAAGAGAAACAGAATTTGAGTTTTTTTTGTGTAGATTTGTGTTTGTAAACTAAAGTGACTGGTCTGGTCTCTGAAGAACCAAAAGAAAGGAGTGGACCCTGAAATAAATCACACTAAGTGTGAAAGGGACAATCACTTTCAGGAACAAATTATCACCCATGAAGCCCCAAGCATTTCAAATCATCGAAAAACAAATTTACTAATTAGTTGAACACTCTCCCTCAGTGTCTGCCACAACATGAATCATCAATCCTCACTCACAATCACTCAACATGAATATATCATCCATTGGTGTAATAGTTATCTCTACATAGGCAGCTCTGCAAGGGGATGAAAAAAGAATAGGCATATGACGGAGGCAGGCATTACATCCTATGTCCTCAAAGTGTATGTGGAGGCTTCTTCACTGCACACTGGTCCAAATCCAATCCAGCCACACATGTGCCTAAGATGGTGGGACAGTATACAGAAGACACTAACAAAATATATAATGTTCCTCTAGCTATATGCATTTTTTGGTAAAGCACTAAACAAATCTATGATAAATAGTTAAAAAGTTATATGGTGGCCTACTCAGTCAGGGAAGTAGAGTTTGCCCTCAAACTTAGGGAGGTCACCCAGAAGTTGGTCAGCTAACACCCTTGACTCTGACCAATCACCCTTATCTTCCTCCTCCTGCTGTGGAGCTTCCGGAACAGTGTAATTGTGCTGTCTGAAGTGTTGGTTCATTTTGATCATGTGAATTTCTCCACACTTTAAAGCAAGAGACTGGTCTTTTGACAGTGACAACTGCCCCAGCTGCACTGAAAGCACGCTCAGCAGACACACAGGCTACAGGACAAGCCAGATCATTTATTGCCAGCCTGCTGAGCTCTGGCCATTTGCGCCTCTTTCCATACCAACAGATCAATGGGTATTGATCCCCTTACACCTCTTTTGGGTCATCCAGAGAATCCTGGAACATCCTCTGAATAGTCATTGGCACTGCCACTTGCTCACCCTCTTTTGCCTTCACCTCCTTTATAACTGACTTATGTCCCTCCACTTAAACCCAAGGATTATCAGCCAAGCAAAGGATTAAGCTCTCAAACAACTCAAGTGCTTTTCTGTTGCAATTCACACTGGAGAACCTTTGCAACCCATTTTTTAACTGGTCCTCTAGTAGATGCAACAACAGGACAACATGGCTCATCATACTGTTCTCTTTGCATAACTTTCTGTGCTAAAACTTCAAAAGGAAGTCACATCTGAGTCAGGCTTTGACTAGGCCTCATTTGTCCGCATACTTAGTCATTCTTTTGCTGATTACATACCCTCATCTTTGAAAGACATAGTCATTGATTGGTCTATACTGCTCAAACAATATGTAATAGGTTGAGTTCCAATGTGTTGGCACCTCCTTCATAAGGGCTTTAACTGGTACTCTATTAGCGCACTGAATGATCCTGTACTTCTTCTGGGCTTTAAAATAATGGCTGAAATGAGTAAAGATTCTTCTGCAGATGGTCAGTATATTGCTGACTTTGGGCCTGATTTAGAACTCAGCAGACAGGTTACTCCGTCACAAAGGTGACAGGTTTCCCATCCCCCAAAATCGAAATCTCATAGAATATAATGGGATTTTGATTTTGGTGGATTGGATATCTGACACCATAGTGACAAACCACTGAGATCTAAATCATGTCCTATGTCTTCTTTTTTGAGAATGTGCTGCACACTCAGGTTGATGCAATGTGCCAAACACAGGACCCTGAAATAGCCATCATCTGCCTTAACTATATTACTGCCATTGCCTATGGCAACAAATCCAATTGCAAGTCCTCTGGGTCACAGCCAGTCAAACCCCTTTGCTCTTAAAGTATTTCAAGATGTTTGCAGCTGTGTTGGATTTTTCCATGGTGAACATTGCTACTGTTGCATGCCGCCGAATGCCCTTAAAAGTTACTTCAACACTGAGACCTGTAGATAGCTGTTGCCTATCTCCCGCAAAAGAGATACAGTGTGCAATGGTACACATGTAATCAGTTGCTGAACAACTGGCCCACATGTTAGTTGCCAGGTGCATAGTGTGAACAGCACTCGACTACAAAACCTATCCAACCAATTGCAGCACATCATGATAGAGTGTTGGTACAGCAACTTTGGTAAAGTAGGTCAAACTAGGAACCTTTTATTTCGGGCAGATGGCCTCCACAAATTGTCAAAATCCCACTCTTTCCAAGAAAATAATGGGAGGAGGTCCAGCACTAAACATTTTAGCCAGCTTCCTGTTGTACAAATGTGCCTTTGGGTGGTTGCGTTAGTAGGGTTCCTCCTGCCTAGATATGTATGTAGTTGTAGCCTGGATTTTTTTTCTGGTGCCATTGACCCATGTCGACTTCCAAGAATTAGGATGTGGTAGACTCATTGTGCATCTTAGGGAAGTCACTGTATGCTGTGGTACATCCATCTGACTCTTGTGTCATTTCAAGGTTGCTGATGCAGATGAAAATTGGCGAACTGCTGGGGACAGGGGTGCTTTGTGTAAAGCTGTCACCCTCTTCTTGATCCCACCGTGATCAGAGCTGATTCCCCTCTCTCATCCCCACCACCAACTGCAGCTATTTTGTAAGGTGCTCCTCTCACCGGATTGTGTGAGGTTTTTTCATATGGGTCGTTTGGCCTCTAGTACCATAGTGTGAACCAGGCTTACCTCAATGAATGCTTGTGTGTAAAAGGGAGTGTAACAGGGTCGTGAATACCCTGTTCTTGGAAAAAGACCCCAGACCGTCTGACCGATACCCCGGGGGCACCAAGGAGAGACAAGGAAACAAGACAACCTCCAAGAAACCGGATATCCGGGTAACAGTGAAGACTGAAAAGGGACTTGCCAACCTGGTGCCGTGTGGGACAGGAGAACACCGTGAAGACACGGGACCCGAACCAAGGAGAGGAACGGACACTGAAACAGAAGGAGAGATGGAGATCAAAACAACTGAAGACCAACGCGGGAGAACGATCAACGATCAACGGTTTACCTGACACCAGAATCCAGCCAACAGGGGATCCGACAAG
Source organism: Pleurodeles waltl (assembly GCF_031143425.1). Classification (NCBI taxonomy): domain Eukaryota; kingdom Metazoa; phylum Chordata; class Amphibia; order Caudata; family Salamandridae; genus Pleurodeles; species Pleurodeles waltl. The sequence goes on from NC_090450.1 coordinate 469,647,022, forward strand.
CACAGAAATAACAGCCAGACGGACTTTGGGCGAAAACTCCGGCCACGTCCCTGGAGGGACGTGGCTATCGCAGGTACGTACTTGCTTACAAAAACCTATGCAATATTTCAGTAGTAACAGTGGGAGGGTGGGAGGCGGGTGGAGAGGGATTCATACTGAAAAGAAACAAGAAAAACGTAGGACCGCCAAGTGAGCGAGACCCTATTGGACAATAGCCGACCACCGTCAGAAATATAGTGGGGCTATTATACATAAGTTTTGTGTTTTTTTTTCTTCTTGCTAACCCTAAAAAAAAAAACAGCCAGGGACACGAGCACTGTGATAATAACAGACTGTGAGCCAAAAATCAAGGAAAGGGTACGCTCTTAAAGAGGTCAGGGAATCCGTGGTGAGAATCCGGCGGTAAACCATAATTTTTTGTTGTTGTTTTGTATCACTTTTTCCCCATCACTCTGCACCTTTTATTACTAACCCTAGTAAGATAAAGTGAAACCAGCCACTTACCTCTTTCCTCCTCTTTCTTTTCCTCGGGCTGACTAGTTTCCACTGACACCTCATGACATCGGCGAGTCTTCAGCCAAAGAACACCCTACAAAGGAGAGAAAGGAAACAAAGAAGAGTGGAAAGAAACTACAGAATAAGAAAATGAAAAGAAAAGGGGAAACAATACAATACTTTGAGAGACACTTAAATAACAAAATACGTTCAAATATAAATAAAAGGACCTCATTACGACCATGCTGAGTTTCCAGTCCATCATTTATATCTTCCCTCTGACAAAGCAGCCCCATTCCTCTACAGTGGTGTCAGAAGTAGGATTTGTCGCAGTGGGAATAAGAGAGGAGCATAACTCATACTAGAAAATGGAAACCAAACCTACGATTGAGGATATGATCCAACAATTGGCCGAAGGGCAGCGCTATCTGCAGTTGGTGTGGGAGGAACAACAAAGGGAAGCTCGTATGGACAGAGAAACCCTCCAAAGTCCGTTAAAGAGCCAGGCTACCATAATAGCCAAAATATCAGCTGGTTCAGAGACAGCTCTACAGAAGCTAACGGACACCATCGCCGCAACGCAAGTCCACCCCAACGTGCCAAGCTCTGTCCTCCAGAAATATCAAGAAGGTGAAGACCCAGATGCGTTCTTCACCAACTTCGAGAGGGTAGCGACATCTGCCACATGGCCCGAAGAAAGGTGGGGACAATATGTGGCTCCATTGTTGACGGGAAATTTGCAAGCCGCATATCAGGCGGTTAATCCGGGAGGTACCACCCCAAATGTGGGCATAAAGAAAAGCATACTAGAAAGGGTTGGGTTGGATAACGAGTATTATAGCCTGATATTTCAAAAGGCCAAGTGGATTCAGACAGGGAATCCTTGGGCTCTCTATTACCGAGCGAAGGACTTAGGACTAAAATGGTTGGGGCCTACTGGCACTGACCGAGAAAAGGTCATCCAGACCATTCTACTAGAACAGTACCTAGAGGCCTTACCTTCCAGCACCCGCAACTGCATAAAGCAACACCCTAATGTTGATACCAACACCACAATAGATCTGGCGTGAGCATACCATCGGCCTACTGATTTCAAAGCTGGACCATCAAAGGGGCCCATTCCGGTCAATCGGCATATCGGATCTTCACATCGTCCGGCCCTCCCTAAGGCCCCCCGAAGAGGTTTATACTCCCAGAGCCAGGGAGAAAAGTCTTAACCAGCAGCCACAATATTACAATTGTGGTGAGTGGGGCCATATTGCTTGCAATTGTCCCCATAAGGAAGAAAAACCTGAACTCATGGAAATTAGGGTGACACTAGGAAAGGTATTCTATACAGGAAGGGAGAACTCCAAGTGCCTGAAAGAAATGACCATCAACCGACGAATCATGACCGTCTTAATTGATTCAGGGTATAGCCAATCTGTCATTAGGGAAAGTCTTGTAAACCTTACCACAGCTCCAACTAGAGATGTGGCATCTATTTGTTGCATCCATGGAGACCTGAAGGAATACCCCCGGGTTTCTGTCTCTGTCGAATGGGAAGAACGAAGAGACAAAATCCCAATGGGAGTTATTGAACATTTAGTGGAGGAAGTTATTGTGGGCACTGATTTTTTATATTTCTCTGACCTACTAGATAGAGAACAAGCCAAAACTCAAATGGACCTGTGGTGGGAGGGTGCTCCTTTGTCTAGAACTCAAATCAGTCTGGGAACAGAACGGTTCAAACGTAGTAAGAAGGAGAAACAAGAAGAAACAAAACTACATCAAGAAAAAGAAGAGGACAAACGAAAGGGGGAAATAAAAAGGATAACAGTGACTTCTCTCCCTCCTTTCTGTAGCAGCCAAATGGAGGACCCCACACTACAGCACACGTGGAAATCAGCTACCACCGAGATAACAGGAGAGGTGGGTCCCTATTTCCTTATCCACAGAGGTCTCCTCTATAGAATAACAAAAAATAATAATAAGGATAAGAGACAGCTGGTGATACCCGAGCCCTACCGTGCACAAGGGTTACACGTGGCCCATAGACCTCCGTATATCAACCCTAGACTGACTGTCTTGTGGAAAGATACAATCACACCCTAAAAACTCTCTTAAAAAAGACTATCTCTGAGTTGGGGAAAGACTGGGATAAAAAATTGCCCCTAGTCCTTTATGCTATAAGGACTCATGTCCAATCTTCGACAGGCCATAGCCCTTTTGAACTAGTGTTCGGCCGTCAACCCGGAACCCTCTTAGATATGCCCGTGGAAATGTGGGAGGAGGAGGAAGGTGGGGACAACTCCCTCCTGGAGAATACCCAACAATTAAAAACCCAGATTCAAACCGTATGGGTAGACGTAAGAGTACATCTCGAGAAGGCTCAGGAGAAACGCAAAACATAATTATGATAAAAATGCCAGTCTTTGAGAACTACAACCCGGGGAAAAGTTCTCATATTGCTGCCTAGCTCTGACAACAAATTATTGGTGAAGTGGCAAGGCCCCTATAAAGTTCTAAATGCTGTGACCCCAGTAACCTATAAAATTGAACTCTGAAAGAATCCAAAAAAAACACAAATATACCATTTAAACCTATTAAAAAAGTGGGAGAAACCTGAGAACCCTCCGAACCCTGCACAAACCAGATTTCTTGTAAATACAGTAAAAGATTTAGAAATCTGGTTTTACCCAACAGAGAGTAACACAGGGTCTGAGAGACTCAACATAAACATCTCCCTCACGTTAGTCCAACAACAACAGCTAAGTTCTCTGCTCTTTAAACATAAACCATTGTTTTCCTCAGTGCCCGGGAAGACGTTGTTAATCGAGCACCGTATTAAAACGCAACCAGGAAAGGGAGCCCGTCTTTGGCCATACCAAATCCCTGAATCCCGAAAGGTATTGGTAGAACAAGAAGTGAGGAAAATGTTACAGATGGGTATCATTGAGCCATCTGTGAGTCCCTGGGGTTCACCAGTTGTACTGGTGCCGAAACCGGATGGATCCATCCGGTTTTGTATCAACTTCCGCCAATTGAACTCTATTTCACAGTTTGATACATAGCCTATACCCCAGGTAGACGAACTCCTCGAACGACTAGGAAAGGCACGATATATGTCCACATTGGACCTTACAAAAGGGTATTGGCAGATTCACCTGTCAACTTCGGATAGAGAAAAAACAACTTTCTCTACACCCTCGGGTCTCTACCACTTCACTGTTTCCCCTATTGGATTACACGGGGCTCCAGCAATCTTTCAAAGCCTTATGGATAAGCTATTACACTACCACAGTACATTCGCAGCCGCCTACCTTGTCGATATAGTGGTATATAGCGAGACATGGGAGGAACACATAACTCATTTGGATAGAATATTCACCCTATTACAAAAGCCAGGACTCATCGCCAATGCCTCCAAATGTAATTTAGCCTGTAATGAGATTGCCTACCTTGTTTATTACATAGGTAATGGACAAATCAACCCTCAATTGAACAAAATCGAGGCTATTCTCAGGGTACCACCTCCATCTACAAAGAAACAGGTGCGTTTTTTTCTAGGTTTGGTTGGTTACTAAAGAAGGTTTATTCCTCACTATTCCACCTTAGCCGCCCCTTTAACTGACCTCCTAAAAAAAGAACAGCCCACAAAAATAAAACACCCGGCCCAACAAAACAGTTACTCAATCTTACAAAAGAGTCTGACCATGATACTGTACTACATTGTCCCAATTTTAAAAAACAATTCTATCTGCAGACAGATGCGTCGGATATAAGGTTAGGAGCAGTGTTGTTTCAAAAGGATGAAAATACCGATAACCACCTAATAGTGTTTATCAGCTAGAAACTCTTATCTAAGGAGCAGCAATACCCAATAATTGAAAGGGAGTGCCAAGCAATCAAGTGGGCCATCGAGAATCTCCATTATTATCTCCTTGGACATCCATTTATATTACATACCGACCACGCACCACTCACATGGTTGTTCAAAAATAAGGACACTAACACGCGTATATTGTGTTGGCTTATGGAACTGCAACCCTTTACTTTTCAGGTTCAACATGTACAGGGAAATCAACTATGTACTGCTGATTATTTATCAAGGCATCCCATCGGTCAGTATCTCGACCAGTCCTGTTCTAGGGGAGGGGTGTGTAACAGGATCACAAATACCCTGTTGTTGGAAAACGACCCCAGACCGTCTGATCGATACCCCGGGGTCACCAAGGAGAGACAAGGAAACGAGACAACCTCCATGAACCCGGATATCCGGATAACAATGAGGACTGAAAAGGGACTCGCTAACCTGGTGCCGGGTGGGACAGGAGAATGCCATGAAGACGCAGGACCCGAATCAAGGAGAGGAACGGACGCTGAAACAGAAGGATAGATGAGATCAAAACAACTGAAGACAAATGCAGGAGAATGATCGACAGTTTACCTGACACCAGATTCCAGCTGACAGGGGATCCGACGAGCACAGAAATAATGGCCAGACGAACTTTGGGCAAAAACTCCGGCCACATCCCCTAAGGGACGTGGCAATCGCAGGTACGTACCTGCTTACGAAAGTCTATGCAAAATTTCAGTGGTAACAGTGTAACAGTAGGAGGCGGGCGGAGGGGGATTCACACTGAAAAGAAAGAAACGAGAAAAACGCAGGACAGCCAAGTGAGCGAGACCCTACGGGACGATAGCCGACCACCGTCAGAAATATAGTGGGTCTATAATACATAAGTTTTTTTGTTGTTTTTTTTTCTGTCGCTAACCTTCACAAAAACCCCAGCCAGGGACACGAGCACTGTGATAATAATAGGCATGAGCCAGAAATCAAGGAAAGGGTACACTCTTAAAGAGGTCAGGGAATCCGTGGTGAGAATCCGGGAGTAAACCATAATTTTTTGTTGTTGTTTTGTCTCACTTTTTCCCCATCACTCTGCACCTTCTCTTATTAACCCTATTAAGATAAAGCAAAACCAGCCACTTACATCTTTCCTCCTCTTTCTTTTTCTCAGGCTGACTGGCTTCCACTGATGCCTCCTGACATAGGCGAGTCTTCAGCCAAAGAACACACTACAAAGGAGAGAAAGGAAATGAATAAGAGTGGAAAGGAACTACAGAAGAAGAAAAGAAAAGGAAAAGAAAAGGGGAAACAATACAATACTTTGAGAGACACTTAAATAACAAAATAAGTTCAAATATAAATAAAAGGTCCTCATTACAACCATACGGAGATTCCGGTCAGTCATTTTATATCTTCCCTCTGACAAAGCAAGCCCACTCCTCTACAGGGAGCATATTACAATGTTATCCTCCTGCTTGCTAATCGTAAAGAAGTCCCAAACTGGGGAGGAGACTTTTTAGTGGACCACTTTTGCCAATGCCTGAAGAACTGGAGGTAGATGCGGGGCGATTGCCTCTCTGCAGTGCATACTTCAACTGAGGTAGGATGGATGCAGGCCTCTGCAGCAGGCTTATAAATATGGAGGCTAAAGGGGCTGGTGGTGACAGTGCCCCATCTCTTGGAGCAGGTTGAATAGGAGGCGTAATGTTTGTGTCCTCTGAGCTGGCTCCATGACAATGACTGGCTCATCCTACGCATCCTCTTCCATAATTGTAAGGCTTTCAGGAACTTTCCTTTTCTCTTGTCTTTTGTGGGGGTCCAATCCATGTCCAGATCACCAGAATGGGACCTTGGAGAAGATGGTGAAGTACCTTTCCATTTTCTTGCTGGATATCCAGAAGCCAATGCTTCAAGAAGAGGTACATCTTGCTCAGCAGGAAGCCCAACCTCTTGTTCTGCTCCTATTTCAGGAAGATCTACTATTGCTGGCTGCAGCTCAGTTTCCTGTGATTACTGAGTACTAGTGTGCAGCTGTGACAACTCCAATTCAGACTCACTGCTTGTCACCATCATTGCAGTGGCTGCCTTGCTGAGAGACATGGCTTTGGACGGGGTGGTGCAGCTGATGCAGGAGTGCTGCTTCCAGCTTGCTGGCCAGAGGCCAGTGTGGCAGGCACACATTTTCTGAAAAAGGTCTGCAGTGGCATTCCAGTGTTGGAAATCTGCTTCTTCTTTTCCTCCTCAGTGGCTGCTCTCTTGGCAGCACCTTTCATTGGGGCCATCTTCAAGATCTGTCATTTGGTAGTGGCACTTAGCTGCCCAAGGACTCATGTATTGTTGTGATCACGTCACTTTGTGCAAGCCTTCTGTCTGGCATTACTCTATGGGTGATGTCTCTTGTGCACCTAAAAGAAAACAAGCATGACAAACATTTAGTGAAACGCAGAATTTTTGCAGCTTTCCTTTATTTATTCAAAGTATAGACAATATAGTTTTAGTTAGTGTATCCATTCCAAACTCAAACCACGCCACCATAACTTAATACTTTATTTTCAATCAGGATAACAACCTACAACTGAAACTTTTTCATTTAGGTGCATTTAAGGGGAGAGTGGGAGACACCTGTGGCAGGCAGGAGGCCAAGGGGAAAATGGATTAATCTTTAAAAAATGAATGCTGGTGAGCATCTATGACAGGCAGGGGATCAGGGGAAAATTGAATAATCCTTAAAAAATGAATGCTTGTGTGTGTGTGTGGTTGTGCGTCTAAGGCAGACGGGTCTTCCAGGGGACAATTCTTAAAAAATGAATGTGGGTGTTCACAGGAGCCTATGGCAAGGGGGGGTTGATGGAGGGAAAATGTGAAGAAAAAAATACAATGTTTTAAAAAAAATACAACTTTTTTTTTTTTTTAAGTACAAAATAATTAAAAAAATTAAAATATAAATAATTGAAAAAATGTTTCAAAAAATAAAAATAAGCAAATAAAAACAATTAATTGTTGGTGTACACTAGAGGCCTATGAGGAACCATTGGATTTTGGGAGGAAAGTTGGGGCAGGTTAAAAATAAAAAAAAATGCAAATAATATTAAGCATTGTTCATACATATACCACAATGATCCGCAAGCTTATTCATCAAACTGATATAAAAACACATGCATTCCTATGGCAAAAGCACACTGAATGCCTACACAAAATGGCTGTCAGCCACATGGTAAAACAGCAACAAGCAAGGAGTCTTGGACAACAAAGAAGAACACCTGGCTGGCTGTACAAAATGCCCACCAACCACATGGTCATGCAACAAGCAAGGAGGCATGAACAACAAAGAAGAACATATGTCGGCCTATGGCAACAGCACACTGGCTGGCTGCAGAAAATGGCTGCTGGCCACATGGTCAAAAAACAAGCAAGCAGTCAGGGACAACAAAGAACACATACAGGCCTATGGCAAAAGCACACTGACTTGCTGCACAAAAAGGTCACTTCAACATAGTCAAACAATATCAAGAACAGCAAGCAAGGAGGCATTGGAGAACAAAAAACACATGTAGGCCTATGGCAAAAGCACACTAACGGTCTACACAAAATGGTTGCCAGCCACATGGTAAAACAACAGCCAGCAAAAACGCAATGATATCAAAGAACATATGCAGACCTTTGGACACAGTCCCCCCGCCACATGGCATAGAGCACAAACAAAGACAAATTGTGGCCTATGACACACACACACACAGGCCAGACAAAGGAAGTATGGTAACAATGAATGACAAAAAAATAAATTAAGTGAGCTATAAAACTTTTACAACATCACACATCCCCTAAAAGCATCAAATATTACCCCACCAAAATACACCTTTTCCATAAAAAAATGTGAACTACCAAAAAAAAACCACATTTTGAATGCAATTTAATGCCATCCCCAGTCTAAATCAGGTTTTAAAACAACATATACCACAGAAACAGTTGCTTCATGTGCCCATTACTAGGACTGGTTCAATAGCTCCACAGCAGAAAAGTCCACAATCCACATAGTAAAATAAATGAATAGTGAAAAATTAACATACATAGAGAAAACATACTGAAGTGGGTAACCTTTTTCTCTCACAAAAGATAAAACTTATATGCAAAATAATAACTAGGCCCCTCCGGATACTCCAAGCCACGCACCACAACCACAATCAAATTTAGAAATTGAATTAAAGTACAAATGAATACTGGTGCATACATTTTATCAAACAAAAAACACCGTTATACAAAAGTTTTTCAACTTACTTGTAACATCACAAAAACAAAGGGGCATATTTAAGAGCCACTAGTGCCATTCTAACGCCACATTAGCATAATTTTTTTACACTACTATGGCGTTAAAAGATCAAAAACATTGCGCCATATTTACAAAGTGGCGGAATGCATGGAAAATGACGCAAGGAAATCTAACATATTTACTTGCACCATTTATTTCAGCATTTTTAACGCCTGCTCAGAGCAGGTGTTAAAATTAAAAGGGGGCATTCCATTGAATACATTGGGCCCCCATGTACTCTGCAGGAGTAGGGCCAAAATGTTGGTGCTACTCCTGTAGAGTACATCAATAGCGTAAAAAAAATGATGCTATTGCCCCTACCCTGAGCTGTGGTGTGCCCTATTTTAAATATGGTACACACATGGTGGCAGTAGGGGGGCGCTAAAGGGTGCAAGAAAAGTGGTGCTGCACTGTGTGCAACGCCACTTTTCTGAAATATGCCACAAAGTCCTTAAAATCCAATGGTATATATAATGCAGGAATTGCAGACAGAAAGAGTGATGCTTTCACCTCGAAACCCGAGGGAAACATGGGTAGGAGATGGACAAAGCACTGGGAGGATCCTGATGGGCAGGGAAAAGAAGTTGGACTGTCTTGGCACTTCCTTCCTGTTGAAAAAAAAATATAAAATAAAAAAATGCTTTTCGCACTAAAAAAACATCATGAACTGTAAATGCCTTTTTGAGTAGTTTTAACTGCTTCTTGAGTAGACAATCTGCTTGAGAAGCAGCCACAGCCGCTCGCTGGCATCACAAAAATGATGGATCAGTGGTGACTGGAAGCCCCGTGAGCAGGCTTCAAATCTTGCGTGTGCTTGGTAGCAGACAGCAAATCTCATTGCGCTCGTCATTGCCGACCACATAGTCATACAACAAGCAAGGAGTCATGGACAACAAAGAAGAACAACTGTGGCTCAAAGGGCAGAATTTAGTGGGAACTCCCTGTTACACAGGTAGCACGGAATTCCCTAATACCAGTAGAGCAGATTTGTTCACCCACCCCTAGTCCAAATGTAAGGATACACTGGTTTAATTGTGTTTCCTACACACATTGTGTTAATGACAATGTTAAGGCAGAGTGAGCATGTGATAGATTATGAGTAGATACAGTTGTGAAGTCATCACTTAGCATACATTGCAAATAGGTTGTCGTCAATGTAGAGGCTCAGGTTATGGATGAGGGGTGTGAGAGTGTGGATAGGGTGAATTAGTTATTGTGTGGAAGGTAGTGTTTGTACTTACCAATCTCCAATCTGTCTTGAACTCTCACAATGCCTTCAGTGTGTAGTACAGACAACATTTTACCCCCACAGGGTATGAGGTAGGGTTGTCTTGGAGAACCACCACCAGCTGCCAGGGCCCTTTGGTATGCCCCAAAAGCTAGGGGACAGACTGTCCCATGCAGGTCATTCCGCTGATTGCAGATGTCCTCCTGTGAGCATTTAGTGTGGAAGACCGTAGTCTTTTTAGACATGATTCTATCTCTATTCAATCTCCATTCACTGAGTTTTAGTTGCTGTTTGGCCCAGTGCTCCAAACAACTGTGGCTTAAACCTATACATCTCATCTACCATTACTGAAAACTCATTTTCAGTGATCCTGCAATGTCTTCTTCCAGCCACTGTAAAAAAGATAGATGTTGTAGGCCTGCTGCTGGAACTTTATGTGATGAGTGATAAATCATTTGAGGAGTAGGTTTTCTAGTGTGAGTTGCAGGTGTTGAAAGTATTGGAATCAGGTGTATGTTGACAGATGGGTCCATCAACCTTGATGGATGCTTCCATGATTAGATTGCCATTGTTTTCATCCATTGTGAAGGTCCATTCACCCTACTCTGACAGCACACAACTCTAAATATAGTGGATGAGGAACAGATGACTGAGGACTGAGTTTCACTCAAAGGACCATTCTTCAGTATGACTGACAGCAACCTGTCAGGCCAAACACTAGGGGGCATATTTATACTCTGTTTGTGCCGGATATGCGTCATTTTGTTTTACGCAAATCCGGCGCAAACACAACTCCATATTTATACTTTGGCGCTAGACCCGTCTAGCGCCAAAATCCATGGAGTTTGAGTCATATTTTAGCGTGCACACCTACCTTGCACTAATGATATGCAAGGTAGGCCTTCCAGTCCAAAAAATTACTCTAAGGCATGTGCGCCTTATTTATCCTCCCATGTCATTTTGACGCAAGGGAGGAGAGGGCCTTAAAAAATGGCATCCAGACAGATTTGCGTCATTTTTTAACGCCTGGGTCAGGGCAGGCGTCAAGAGACCTGTGGGCTAATTTCCATGGTCTCCGACCATGGAAGCAGTCCACAGGTGCCGTTCCCTGCCCCTAGGGACACCCCCTGCCACTCTAGCCCAGCCCTGGAGGACACCCATGGATGGGGGTACCCTTTCATGGTGAGTGCAGGTAAGTGCAGGTAAGTATATATATATATATATTTTTTTTTTTGTGGCATGGGGGACCTAACTTGGGCCCCCCTAAATGCCAACGTGCCCAATGGGTATGCCCAGTGGACAGGAGTCCCCTGGGCATTGCCATTGGGCAGGGGGACATGACTCCTGTCTTTGCTAAGACAGGAGTCATTTCCATGGGGGTTATGCATCACAAATGGCGCCAGTCAGGTTAGAGCCAATGGCCCTCATTACAACCCTGACGGTCGGTGTTAAAGCGGCAGTAATACCGCCAACAGCCTGGCAGAAAAAAAAAATGGAATTTAGACCGTGGTGGAAACCGCCAACATAGACAGCCACTTTAACACTCCGACCGCCACGGCTGTACAAACAAACAGCGCAGCGGTCACCGCCAACACACAGGCGGAAGACAATGTACCGCCCACACTATTATGAGAGGCCAATGCGCCACCTTTTCCGGGGCGGAACCAACGCGAACAAAAACACAGTGGAAACAGGACTTGGAAGGGAAAACACTCACCTCTCCACACCCCACGAGGAACCAGGACGCCATGGAGCCAGAACTCCAGATACTCCCTGCAATGGTATTCCTGCTCCTCTATCAGGAGCACTAAAGACGGCGGCGACGACCATGGTGAGTACTGCACCTATAACACAGGGGAGGGGGGAGGGAAAAGAGAGTGACACACACATGCAACACGCAAACCCCCCACCCCCACCCTTACCCACAACAACATACACTCAAATACATGCTGCAACATTACATTTACATCCCCCACACCCCCCCTGGAAGAACGCAAGGACAAAAGGAAATGAGTTGAACGATTGTAATCATGAAAAAACCAGTAGTCAAAACTCAAAATACAGTATATACAATTATGTACCCCAACTACACAAGTCCGGATAGTGCACCAATTATTGTCTGTGGACCACTGGGCCCAAAATGCATGAGTGAGGCCCACACTAGATACCTGACTTCAAACGGAGAGAACACTGCAGGGGCATCAGATCGAAATGAAACAGGCACCTCAGGGGGAAGGGAAGGGGGGGCCCCTCAGCCGGATGAGTGCACGACACCACTGCTCCACGAGGGGGCTCCATGCCCACTGCATTATCCTGGGGAGGGCAAAGCCACAGTCTCTCAAGTCTCTCCAGTGGGTGAGTTGCCCACTGCTTTATCCTGGGGAGTGCAAAGCCACAGTTTCTCAAGTCTCTCCAGTGGGTGGTTTGCCCACTGCTTTATCCTGGGGAGTGCAAAGCCACAGTCTCGCAATTCTCTCCAGTGGGTGGTTTGCCCACTGCTTTATCCTGGGGAGTGCAAAGCCACAGTCTCTCAAGTCTCTCCAGTGGGTGGTTTGCCCACTGCTTTATCCTGGGGAGTGCAAAGCCACAGTCTCTCAAGTCTCTCCAGTGGGTGTATTGCCCACTGCTTTATCCTGGGGAGTGCAAAGCCATAGTCTCTCAAGTCTCTCCAGTGGGTGGGTTGCCCACTACTTTATCCTGGGGAGTGCAAAGCCACAGTCTCTCAAGTCTCCACTGGTCTTGGGGAGGACTTTGTGACCGGAGTGCTTCATCCTGCCAAGGACTGAGGTAGTGGATGCCTTTCTCCACTGGTTCTGGAGGGGGCTTTGTGCCCAGAGTGCTTCATCCTGCCAAGGACTGAGGTAGTGGATGTATCTCTCCACTGGTTCTGGAGGGGGCTTTGTGTCCAGAGTGCTTCATCCTGCCAAGGACTGAGGTAGTGGATGCCTTTCTCCACTGGTTCTGGAGGGGGCTTTGTGCCCAGAGTGCTTCATCCTGCCAAGGACTGAGGTAGTGGATGCCTTTCTCCACTGAAGGTGGTGCATCATGGAAGCTGCACAGGCTCCTGGAACTGACCACCAGGCTCGGACGACTGACCACTGGGGATGGCAGCCATGTCTGCGCTGGTGCCACTGGCTCAGGATGTCGCGGGGCCGCTGGTGGTGCTTGCGGCGGTGTGAGTCGCGGCAGTGCTTGTGACGGGCTCTGTGGCATCGGTGCTGGCGGCAGACTCTGTGGCATCTGTGCTGGGGGCGGACTCTTTGGCAGCAGTGCTTGTGGTGGGCTCTGTGGCATCGGTGCTGGCGGCGGACTCTGTGGCAGCGGTGCTGGCGGCGGACTCAGTGACTGCAGTGCTGGTGGTGGGCTCAGTGTCTGCGGTGCTGGTGGTGGTGCATGTGGCGGTGCATGTGGCGGTGCAGGTGGCGGTCTTATCTGCCGTACAGGTTGGCTTCGACGTGGACAGAAGGTGTGACACTGGTCCCATTGTCGGTGCCACCATGCCCTCTCCTGACCTGCCCTTGATTTTCTGGCCCTTCCCAACCTTGGATGGTGGCGCAGCTGTCTTGCCAATATCCCCTGTTGTTTTCCCTGAGCCCTTGGTGGCAGGTGTTTTCGCCTTCTCCCTCCTGGATGTGGGCAACTTTTTTACTTTTGTAGGTGGCGGAATGTCCTTGCCCTCGCTCTGTGGCACACTAGCAGCCCTGATGCTTGGCGCACTCCAAAAGCCTGCAGTTGCTGGCACTACTGTGCCCGGTGATGTGGTGGCTGAGGTGCTGGGTTGGGACCTGGAAAGCCTGGCCCTAGGGGACGGACGGGGGGAGGTGTAGGGAAGAGGTCAATATTAGCCAGGAAAAGTTTTTTCGACACACTGGGACGGGTAGATGGAGTGGGTTTGGGAGTGGAGGAAGAGGTAGTGGTTGTAGGAGGTGTACGTTGGATGAATTTGGGTGAAGGTGCATGGGCTGGAGGCTGTTGTGAGGTGGATGGCTGTTGGGTGGGTGTGTGCCTGCGTTTGTGTAGTTTGGGAGGAGGGCTCACAGACACACTGGTAGAGGACACAGGGGATGTGTGAATGGTAGTGGGGTGGTGAGTGCACGTGAGCGGTGTGTGGTGATGGGCGTGCTGGTGATGGAGGTAGTGGCTGAAGATGTAGTGCATGTAGATGTGAGTGGAGACGAGACAGGGAGGGAGGAGGACGATGTGGAGGAGAGGGACACAGTGGAGGTAGTGGATGTTGGTATGTGTGCATGGGTATGATGCTTGTGTGAGTGCCTGTGGGATGTGTGGTGCTTATGTTTGCCCGAGCCAACCTTGTGTGTTGAGGTGTGTGCATGCTGGTCTGATGGTGTGCTTGGGATAGGCTGAGGTACAGGGGATTGGGTCTGGGTGGAGGAAGTTGGAGGGGGTAGGCTGGACATAGGACAATGGCTGCCATCAGTGCTGAGGCCAGAGCCTGAAATGCTCTCTGTTGGGCTGCCTGCCCAGAATGAATTCCCTCCAGGTATGCATTTGTTTGTTGCAAATGACTCTCGACACCCAGGATGGCATTCACAATGGTAGATTGCCCAACAGTGAGGGATCTCAGGAGGTCAATAGCCTCCTCACTGAGGGCAGCAGGGCTGACTGGGGCAGGGCCTGAGGTGCCTGGGGCGAAGGAGATGCCCACCCTCCTGGGTGTGCGGCCACGGGACACACGCTGAGGGGCTGCTGGGAAGGCGGTGCTGGTAGGGGGGGTGGCGGCTGTACCTGTTGATGCGGGGGCACAGAGGGGCTCGCCACTGCAAGGGAGCTCCCGTCAGAGGAGGAGTCGTTGTCGCTGCTGTCACCTCCTGTCCCCGCTGTGGAGCTCCCCTCGCCCTCCGTCCCACTGTTGGCTTCAGACTCCGTTGTCTCGCCCTCCAGGGCCAAGTGGGATGCAGCTCCCTCCTGCTTCGGTGCCACTGCTTCTCCGCCTGATGATGCTATTGCACACAAGAACTTTGAGACCACAAAAAGGGGGGGGAAGACAGAAGAAAGACATGTTCAGTGCATGCAATACGACTACCGTTGGCAGACACTACAGACACAGCAGCCCTCTGCACTACGCCATGCACTTATAGTTCCGAGATTAATCACATGCCTATGGGGTACAATGCCCGATTGCCGCACACATGGAAGTCACAGGAGCCTGACTAGGTTTAGATGGCTCTTACCACTGGTGGGGTTGGGGTGCCACTTAGTCTGCCTCACAAAGGGTCCTTGCCTACATAGCTCGTCCTGGTCTAGGGTAACCCACTGCCCACCTCCCCCACCCAGACACCTCGTAATGCGCTAAGAGTCAGATGGATGTGACGGTACTCACCCCCTTGTGGCTGCTGTGATGCCCTCAAGCGCCCATCCAACTCCGGATAAGCAACCACCAGGATCCGGTATATCATGGGGGTCATGGTGTGATGGGCACCCCTCCCACATTGGGAGACCATCCCCAGCTGGGCCTCCGCCGTCTTCTTGCTCCAGCGGCGAATGTCCTCCCATCTTTTCCGGCAGTGGGTGCTCTGTCTATGGTGGCCCCCCAGGGTCCAGACGTCCTTGGCGATGGCACGCCAAATATCCTTCTTCTGGTGGGCGCTGACCTACAGGAAAAGTACTGGGGAAAAGGAAAAACTTTAACCGTCCGGACCGTCACAGTCATTGACCCACGTTCCCACCCTTGCCCTGATGCACATACACTCACCGTCCGCTCACGCAGGGCTCAGTCCCCCCCCTATGTATCTTCCATCCACACCACTCCAAACAGCCATTGCCCATGCAGCATGCTCACAGTGTACTCACCTGTTTGTCTGGAGGACCGTAGAGTAGCGTATACTGGGGGAGGACCCCATCCACTAACTTCTCCAACTCCTCCGAAGTGAAGGCAGGGGCCCTTTTCCCAGACACATGAGCCATTGTCGCTTCCAGAATGAGGTCACAGCAGCACTTGCAGTGTAGGTCCTCTCCTGTCGAAGGTCAGGTATCAAGTGAGTGAACAGACAGAAAATGGCAGTCACGTCCGCGGCGGTGCGAACCGTCACTTCCGGCGTACATCGTCATTGGCTCCTGGGACCCATAGGGTACAATGTTAACCAATGCAGGATTGTGCCGCAGTCTTCGACCGCCTACCGTGATGGTGTAGAACGCCAGCGCAGTTACCTCATATCCCCTTGTCCCACCTTACAGGTCAGGCAGCCGCCATTTCTGGGGGCCACATGACATTAATAATAACTGCGTCACACCTATCCAGGCCTTGCATACACACAGTAACAGGCACATTGCAGATTTACAAATGTGTGCTAATGTAATTTTGTAATACCTCAGTGTTGGCTGACTCTCTGCTCGCTGTTCTCGTCCATAGTGCACGTCTGCTGGGGCAGGTGATGAGATGGCGGCATCCTCCGGTGTACAGGCCGCTGGTGGACCTGTCGACAATGGAAGAGAGACACGTAATAGTCACCTACAGTCTTGATCGTGCAACAATCCATGAACTGTGTGCCCAGTTGGAGCCAGACCCGATGTCAGCAATCCGCCATCCCACAGGAATCCCACCTCTAGTGCAGGTCCTGTCAGTACTCCATTTCCTGGCAAGTGGGTCTTTTCAAACTACAGTGGCCATTGCATCAGGGATGTCCCAGCCTATGTTCTCAAACGTGTTGTCCAGAGTGTTGTCTGCCCTGCTGAAACACATGCGCAGCTACATCGTGTTCCCTCAGGTGGAGGATTTGCATACAGTGAAAGGTGACTTCTATGCCCTGGGACATATCCCCAACATCATAAGTGCCATTGATCGGACACATGTGACCTTGGTACCCCCCGCAGGAGTGAACAGATGCACAGAAACTGGAAGAGCTACCTTTCAATGAATGTGCAGATGGTGTGTTTGGCCGACCATACATCTTCCATGTGAAAGCCAAGTTTCCTGGCTCAGTGCATGACGCTTACATTCTGAGGAATAGCAGCATCCCTTATGTGATGGGGCAACTCCAGAGGCACCGTGTGTGGCTAATAGGTGAGGACAAGGACCCTATACCCTGTGAATAGTTGTCTGGGTCTGGTGTTGTCCCTAAGGGTTAGTGTGTGTCTAACAGTTGTCCCTCGACATTTGCAGGTGACTCTGGGTACCCCATCCTGTCATGGCTACTGACCCCAGTGAGAAATCCCAGGACAAGGGCAGAGGAACGCTACACTGAGGCACATGGGTGAACTAGGAGAGTGATTGAAAGGACCTTCGGCCTCCTGAAGGCCAGGTTTCGGTGCCTCCATATGACAGGTCGTTCTCTCTACTACTCACAAAAGAAGGTGTGCCAGATCATCGTGGCCTGCTGTATGCTGCACAACCTGGCTTTGCGACGACAGGTGCCTTTTCTGCAGGAGGATGGGCCAGAAGGAGGTCTTGTGGCAGCTGTGGAGCCTGTGGACAGTGAAGAAGAGGAGGCAGAAGAAGAGGATATTGACAACAGAAACAACATTATCCAGCAATACTTCCAGTGAGACACAGGTAAGAAGATGTCCCTGCCTCACACATCTCATACAATTGTTAGACCTATCATATGTCTGTCACTTTCACCCAGTGTATGGACCCTGACTTATCACTTTGCCTTTCCATTTCACAGATGTGGGTTCCACTGTGTGACCTCTGCTATATTACCTCATGGACTAGAGCTGGGTTACATTGGTATGTTGACAATACAATTGACATTGCTATTTTCCATAGCTATTGCAAATACACATTTGTGAAAGCACAGACTGACTCCAGATTGTTTTGTGATTCAAGGGTGTTTATTTCAGTGCAAATTAGTGGAGGGGGTTGAAAAATGGGCAGGGGTGATGGTGGAGTATTGTCCATGGCAGAGTCCAGTCTATTTGTTTCACAGGTGCATTGTCCAAAGGGGCATAGGAAGTGGAGCTAGGGCAGTTGATGGATGGACAGGCTGATGAAGTGGGACAGAAGGATGACATTCAGGGGGGTCTCATTTCCTGGTGGAGGTCTTGCCATTGTTCTCTGTCTTTGTCCTGGATCTCAGGAACCGTTTGCGGATGGTTCTCCATCTGCAGGGGGTTGGGTGCTGGTGTCGTGGTCCTGTGGCTGTGCCTCCTGTCCACTAGCGCCGGCAGAGGTGGTGGGCTGTTCATCATCCAGGCTAGTGTCAGGGGCCCCTTGTTGTGCCACAGTGACCCTCCTGGTGTTGACAAGGTCCTTCAGCACGCCTACAATGGTGACCAGGGTGGTGTTGATGGGCTTGAGTTTTCCCTGATCCCCAGATACTGTTCCTCCTGCATCTGGTTCTCCTGAAACTTGGCCAGTATCATTGCCATTGTCCCCTGGGAATGATGGTGCGCTCCCATGATGTTGGAGAGGGCCTCGTGGAGCGTGGGTTCCCTGGGCCAGTCCTCTCCCTGTCGCACAGCATTCCTCCCAGTTCCCCTGTTTTCCTGTGCCTCTGTCCCCTGAACCGTGTGCCTACTGCCACTTTCCCCAGGTCCCTGATTTTCTTGGGGTGGTGGGTTTGCCTGGGTTCCCTGTAGTGGTGGACACACTGCTGCTTGACGTCTCCTGGGGACAGAGGGATGGGCGCGCTGGCTGGGTGCTGTGCTGGTGTTTCCTGAGGGGTGAGGCTCTGTAGTGGCATGTGCCAGTGTCAGGGGAACCGACTGTTCCGAGGTCCCAGATGGGCCGGGCTGGTCATCTTGATCCAGTTGGACAGAGCTGCTGTCATCACTGTGGGCCTCTTCTGTGGGGGGAGTGGACATGTCTGGAACCTCCTGTCCGGTGACGTTGGGTAGGGGTCCTGCAGGGGTGTAAAGGCATGATTATTGCATCTGTGTGTGCCATCGTGTGCAATGGGTGGGTGACCCTGTACTCCAGTGTTTGCATTCTTGTCTAGGACCTTTTGTGATAATTGGTTTGGGGTCTGTGTGGGTATCTGTAGTGGACATGCTTTGGTGATGGGTGTCCATGCGTTGGTGTTGCATGCAGGGCTTGGTGTTGCGATGGTTGGGTTGTGACAGTGGGACATTTGTGAGGTGTTGGAGTGATGGGGGTGAGGGTGGGGTATGTGATAGCATGCAGGTAGGGTGGGGGATGTAATAGTTAAGATTTGACTTACCAGAGTCCAGTCCTCCTGCTACTCCTGCGAGGCCCTCAGGATGCAGTACAGCCAAGACTTGCTCCTCCCATGTTGTTAGTTGTCGGGGAGGAGGTGGGGGTCGAAACAAATGGTGCAAGGAAATCTCTCATATTTCCTTGAACCATTTTTTTGGCCCACCTGACAGAGGAATGCCCTTTTTGCGTTACACCTGGCAATGTAGTGCAAAGGGTTCCAAAGTAGCACAATGCATGCAATGTGCCATTTTGCAAATATGGAGCGGTGTTTTTGGCCTTCTAACGGAACTTTAGCGTCAAAAAATGATGCTAATGTGGCATTGGAGTGGCGCTAGGGGCTCCTAAATATGCCCCAATGTTTTTTGTTAAAGCCTGCAGATAATGCAGCAGATGGTGGATTATGTGGCAAATGCAGCACATCTATAATTATACGAAAAACACTGTGGCAGTACATTCGTATAATTCCAGTGGGCCTGTCTAATGGATACAAATTGTGATGAAGTTTAAGAACCTTATAATTGATGCAAAATGCAAAATGTTACTGCGCCACTATTTTTCCAGCACAGCCTGAGGGCGAAACAGAAAAACAGTGATTTAACTGTGCACATGCCTGTGCAGTAAATATGGCCATGGAGATAAGCTATATCTTTTAATTATTTGTTGCGTGTTGATGGACTGAAGATGTTGGAGAACTTACCTGAGGTAGTACGAAGCAAGCCAGTTGAGCGTACAGGACAACCTAGATCTGTTTTCCCAGAGTAAATACTATTCTGTGACGCTTTCCCTTTCGGAAGTGTGTGAAACATGAAAGTGAGTTGGTAGAGGTTTATGTAAAGAGCTTGAAGAATTTGACTGCAACATGCAAATTGGTGTTCTTACAGAAGAACAACTTAAGTATCTAACTGTGAGAATGAGAGACAACAAGGTAAGCCACTCAAGTGCAGTTTTGACCATTGGTAAGCATATAAAGCACATGATGTTGTTTGTGGGACAAATTCACAAGGATCGTAACCACAAACCAGAAGATCATCTAGTGAAGGAGAGTCAAGGCACAGCTGCCGAAGAAAATGACATATATTTTAAATGTTTGTGCTAATGGTGTAGTTTTCAAGGGCATACTGTGAGTTTCAGGAATTGGTAAACAAAAGAGCCCCGCAAGCATCCTAAATGACAAAAAGTCTGATTGTAAAATACAAATGTATTTCAAGGTTCTTTATTACAATCTTCAGATCACATCAAAAGGGCTTCTTGTAATCAAAACCCGTGTCATTCCATACGCACAGTGAGCCAACAAGTTTCGTCACTATGGCACATACTTTTTCGATTTGGTCAGGGCTGCAATCAAACATAAGCGTACTGAAACAAAATACATTTCCTACATATCCAACATATTCATTCCCACCACCAATTTAAAACGTGTAGAAAAACACACAGTGTGATGATCTGTTATATACGTGAACAGTCCATAGTTAGCAACTTGGAAACCCAAAGTCAGAATCTACATACAGAAACAATTATCTCATGGTATTATTGTAGGTAAATATCACCATCAGTTGGTAGACCCCAACTAGTGCTTGCATCCAGTCATGCTCAGGTCTAAATCAAATCAAATCTATAAGCACCCACGTGTATAGTATTAAAATGCTGTCTACACCTATTAAAAGTAGTATTAATCCATCTGCTGCATCTAGCTAAAGGGAATAAATATAATGCGATTTGAACTATATGGCCCTCATTACGACTTAGGTGGTCTTTTCACAAGACCGCCGAAGCCACAGGGGCCAGAAAACCGCCACATTACGAGTTATGTCGGATTTCTGCCTTTTTGTGGGTTGAAATCCAACACGGTCAGCCTGGCCGATGACGGAAGAGAGGCATTTCCACCACCAGCGCCGCCACACCAACAGGACTCCGTCCACCATCTTATGATACGTAATACAGTGTAGCGGTTTCCTGAATGGCGGTGTGGTGTTGGCGGTGGAATCGCCGAGACCCATCCCCTACCGATGACTGCCTTGCTGAGACAGGTAGGTGGACCGGCCAAAAAGAGGGGGGCAAGGGCGGATGTTGTGTTCATGTGTGTGCATGTATGTATATGTGTAGGGTTATGGGTATGCGTGAGTGTGTGTGTGTATGTATGTGTGCGTGGAGGGTGTGCGTGTCCGAATGGAAGCGGAGGGGAGGGGGGATGTCAGGGTGCAAGTGTGAGTGCGTGTGTGTGTTTGTATGCAGAGGGGTGGAGATATCTGTTTGAGTGTGTGTATGTGTGTGAATGAGGTGTCTGAGTCCGTATTTGTGAGCTAGCGAGTGGGGGTGTCTGCATGTATGCGGAGGGGAGAGGGGTGTCGGGGTGCGGGTGAGAAGGTGTGTGTATTGGGATGCATGCGAGTCAGGGTGCACATGTGCAAGTCTCACAGTGAGGGGGGTGTCTGTGTGTATGCTTGTGAGTGAGAGAGTGAGTGAGTGGGGTGTCTGTGTGTATGCAAGCGGTTGGGTGGGAGTGTGGGAGTGTTTGTATGGAAGTCTGTGGATGGGACGGTTTTTGTATGGAAGTGTGCAGATGGGAGTGTGTGAATGTATGCATTCGTGGAGGGGGTGGTGTGTGCATGAATGCGAAGGAGATGCGTATGTGTGAGTGGGTGTGTGTGTATGTCAGTGTGAGAGCGGGCGGGGTGTTAGTTTGGATGTGAGTGGTGTCTGTGTGTGTATGAATGCTGGGGGAAGGAGTTGCCTGTGTGCGAGTTTGTGAATGCATGTATGCCGAGGGGTGTTGTGTGTGTGTATGAGTGCGTGTGTGTTTGTGTGAATGCGGAGGGGAAAGGGGTGTCTGAGTGCATGTGTGCGAGTGAATGGGTGTAGCTGAGTGCGTGTTTGGGTGTGAGTGTGCGGGGGTGTATGTAAGCCATTGTGTGGATAAATGGGGGTTGGTGAATGTAGGTGTGTGGTCGTATGGGGGGGGGGTCTGCTGGCGACAGGAATGGAGATTCCTGTTGCCAGGTGCACAAAAATGCTACCGGTCTGCCAAGTCATAATGCTGATGGCGGTATTGCAACTACCGCCGGGCTGGAGATGCTCACCTCCGGCCTGGTGGTCCAACTGCCCTGGTGGTATGGGCAGAGTTTCGGCAGTTTGGCTTCGGCCAAACCGCCAAAGTTGTAATATGGCGGTCTTTACCGCCGGCCCAGTGGCGGTAAGACTGCCACAGCGAGTCTGGTGGTCCAAGGACTGCCAAACTCCTAATAAGGGCATCTGGGGCATATTTATACTCTGTTTGCGCTAAATGTGCATCAAAAATGTTGATACACATTCGGCGCAAACCGTGCACCATATTTAAACTTTGACTCCCGAGCCCACGGACGTCAAAATTCATCCGCGTGCGCCATTTTTTAGATGTGGGAAACTGCCTTGCATTAATGACATGCAAGGTAGGCGTTCCCGCCCAAAAAATGACTTTAAGGCCTGTGCGCCTCATTTAGACTCCTGCGTCATTTTGACGCACAGGAGGAGGAGGGCCTTAAAAAACTGCGCACAGCCTGATGTGTGCCATTTTTAACGCCTGGTTTAGGGCAGGCATTAAGGGACCTGTGGGCTCACTTCCATGGTCTATGACCATGGAAGGAGTCCAGAGGTGCCCTTCCCTGCCCCCAGGGACACCTCCTGCCACCCTCGCCCACCTCTGTAGGACACCCATGGATGGGGGGACCCATCCCAGGTAAGTACAGATAAGTTGAGGTAAGTATTTTTGTTACATTTTTTTTAAGGGGCATAGGGGGGCCTAATTTGGACCTCCCTACATGCCACTGTGCCCAATGACCATGCCCAGGGGACAGAAGTCCCCTGGGCATGGCCATTGGGAAAGGGGGCATGACTCCTGTCTTTGTTAAGACAGGATTCATGTCAATGGGGGTGGTGCGTCAAAAAATGGCGCAGGTCTGGTTTGAGGCATGATTTTTGCCTCAAACCTGACTTGCACCATTTTTTGATGCACAACCCCCATTTTCCCCTATGCCGGCGCTGCCTGGCTTGAGTCATTTTTTTTTACTCCAAGCAGTCCGCAGCGCCGGCTAACGTCATTCCTTAAATAAGGCTCCCGCATTGCGCGTAGGAATGGCGTTAGCTGGCGGTAAAAAAAAAATTGACGCAAACCAGCGCCAGCGCTGGTTTGCATCAAAAGGTATAAATATGGGCCCAAGTCTCATAATAACCACAAATACAAGCTTGCTTGGTATTCGTCAATATGTTACCTATTCCTAATGAAGGGCTCTGTGGAGAGCAGAGATGCAGTCTAGTCTCTCCATGGGATCCTTTGTGACACAGAAGGTGTCACAGGGACGGGATTGGTGGGAGGGAAGCTTGGGAGGGAGTTAGGGGAGGGGTAAATATAGGTAGTCAGAGGAGGGATTGGCCTCTTCCGCGCTAAAGCCAATCTCGCTGCTGGAAGTTGGCCACCCGCCACCCTACATAGGCTGTTTAAGTTGGGGATGAGCCTATGGGGGTGCTTGTTTTTGGGTATGGGTTGCCAGTTTAGGGCAGTTTGCTGGGAGTGGGCAGTAGATGGGGGAGGGAAGAAGAAGCAGGTGAAGGGTGACAGCATGAGGGATGCCTGAATGAGGCAGGGGATGAAAGGAGAATGTGGGTAGTAGGAGAACGAAAGTGGAGTCTGGATGAACAGAGGCAAAAGTGAGGGAGTGAAGTGGAAACTGAAAGATGGGGGGCGTTAACAAAAGGGGCAGTAGAGGTAAATTAATGGAGGTTGAAGTTTTAAAGTTATGCAAATGTTATGTTATAAATAGCAATCCTGTCCTAATAAATGATTGTGTCATGACGGCAGGTATCCATGCTGCAATATAGTTCATGTAGTAGAAAAACTGTCAATGAATCCTGCAAGTAATTATTGTAGAACATCCTCGGGAACAGGCTGCCTTTTCTGCATCAAACTTTTCTAATGTCAAATCACAATATAAACATTGTAGTATATAAATATGTAGTAATTTATAAATAAAATATATAATTTTTACACAAAAGGCCAGAGCTGCCTTTTCTGCATCAAACTTTTCTAATGTCAAATCACAATATAAACATTGTAGTATATAAATATGTAGTAATTTATAAATAAAATATATCATTTTTACACAAAAGGCCAGATCAACTGTGCCCACTATGAGCTCAGCTCCCACTTTACGTGGTTGTACTGCCATTTGTTAAATTTTGTTTTGACCAATGACTTTGTGTTTCACCACTGCGCATATTAGTTGCTCAATGTTCACCAGTAGCACATGGTATGTTTTGTTCAGTTGAGCCGCCTATGGGTTTTGACATGGCATTAGCCATTACTTTCTGTATTCAGTTTAGCCGCCTATGGGCTTTGACATTGCATTAGTATTAGATATTCTGCCTATTGGCTTTGACATGATATTATATATTGCATTTTGTATTCAGCTTAACTGCCTGTTGGCTTTGACATGATATTATACATTACATTTTATATTCAGCTCAGCTGCCTATTGGCTTTGACATATTATACATTGCATTTTGTATTCAGCTCAGCTGCCTATGGGCTTTGACATGATATAAGACATTGCATTTTGTATTCAGTGATACTTAGGTTAGCTGCCCATTGCCTTTAACGTGGAGTTAGACATTGCAGTTGAGAATCCAAGCTGTATTTTTCCAAGCTGTGTTTTTGCACCAGAGAACCAAGATGTTTTTCTCACAGTAGACTAGACATGATAAGAGAGAGTACATGGGTGTTGTTCTCTCTGCTTGAGCTTGGGAACAGGAGTAGTCTTGGAGACCTGGCCAGTCTCCAAAAGGCTTGCTCAGTTTCCCAGGTCTAAGAGGAGGGGGCACACCTTTGTAACGAATGTAACAGGCTGCAGAGAGTCAGATTCGAATCTGCCGGACCTCGTGCTGGAGCTTGGCGCCAGCTGCCAGCAATCCCGTGTGGGTAGATGAATCTCTTTCTCGCGGCTGACAGGGGTCATCAGCTTGCAGACCTTAGAAAGATGAAGCTGTAGATAGTTCCCACACGGTGAAGTATTTGTTTTGCTTTGCATTCAATATCTTATAAATATAACCTGCTGTGTATATTGCAAACTGATATATTTTGTTTGATTAACGCTGACTTGAAAGCTACTAATTCGTCAAACATAAAAATTGGGGTTGGGGAAGAATTAACAACAATAAAAGTCTTCTTTGACCTCACAAGTGCATTTCTAGTGTGTTATGTTAGTGCTTTAAAAACTAGATAAGAGGAAAGCACTACAATTGGTACCAGGAGTGGGGTCGGTCATTAAGAGGTGATTAAGAGGGTGTTGACGAGTTAGTAGATTTCTAAGTGCACACTTTAAAAGTGTAATTGTTTTTTTTGTTGTTTGGAGAATTACAGAAATTGTTTTCTGTTTGGAGAATCACAGTAGCACCGCAGACCATGTCTGAGAATGCATGTGTTGATAAACTGCCTGATGGTGCTACGAAAAACTGTGAATTGTTTTCTGTTTGGGGAATTACAGAAGAAAATGCATGTGTAGCTAAAATGCCTGATAGTGTTTTGAGAAATAATTTCCGTTGTACATATGTAGAAAAAGTGTCTTTTGGAAGTAATGATGACAGAAAGGTCTGGATACCTTTATCTGCTTACAGAGAAATGCAGGAGAAATGTAGGAAGTTGGAACATGAAAATAGGAATTTAAGTGAGCAAATTAGCCCGACTGAAAGTTATAAAAGGGCTGTTTTTGAAGAATCTTTCTTGTCCCATTCCAGTAATGAGGGGGTTAAGACAGCTCCGAGCTGCACTGAGTTTCCGTGTGAGCTAGGGTTTTTGGCAGACAAAATGCATTCCTTAACTGATAACACGGACGAGAGAGACCAGAATGTGATTTACGAGTTACCGTTGCAAAATGCACAAGTAAAACGAAAGATTTTAGAGCAAGAGCCGACTTTCATTAGCTTGTTTGATTTTTGGAAAAAGAATAGCCCTCATTTGAGAGAAATCCTAACACTTTTGTATATGGTCACTATGAAAAATTATATGCAGTTGCGCGCTTGTGATTTGGCAAATGAAATAATGCAGACTTCAGGTTTTTGCGCAGTGCAAGAAGGAAAAACTGATGTACATGTAACTCAAGAACAAGGAAAGAAAATAGTGCCCCTAGCTAGAATCATACAATGGATCTGGTACTTGCAAGACAGGGCTAGAGTACCACAGGTAAAAGAGTTACCAATGAAGTTGTGTGCACCATTTGAATTCGTGTCTACTGAAGATAAAAAGCATGTTTGTTTTACTAATGATTCATTGACTGAAATGTTGTTTTCTGGCACAGGAGAAGGAATGGAGTTGTATAATGTGTGTCAGATTTTAAAGCAAGAGCTACGTGAGATGTGTCATTTTTACGCTGATTTTTGGTTCTTTGCTAATGTTTTAGCTATTTGTTTTTTCACATGGCTTGTACCTAACTGGTTCAATTACCTTGCAGATGTTAATGAGAAAAATTCAGAGAGAGAAGTGTACACCCAGAATTCTGCCTTAGTGGGGATGGCTAAGTGGGTGCCCCAGAAATGTGAACAGCTGAGAGAAAAAGCCACTTACAGGTGGGCAGAGATGAGAGAGATGCACATTCCCCTAGATTTGATAAAAACTGTGCAGCACGCACAAAAGCAATTTGTCATGCAAGCAGTCACAGAGCAGTTGGGGAGAGGAAAGTTACCAGGACAAAAATGGCAAATTGATCAGGTTTTAGGGAAAGTGATTGCTGCAAATTACCAAGGAAAAATCGAAATTATGCTGATACCTAGAAAAGAATCTGATTCATTCATACAAATTGGAGACAGAATGGCCCAAATTGACAAAAGTGCAGTGAATGGAGGTTTGTTAAAGAAGGAGTCTGCCCCAGCCCTTCTGACAGTGCAAGAAAAGGGAAGCTGTGGCGCAGCAGATAAAAACCTCAGTGCTGATGTGTGGGCTGAAGCCCCAAGTGATCCTCCAGAACCTGCAGCGAATGTAACAAAGGGCCCCAAAAACGTCCTGCTGATTATAAAACAGGGAAAGAAAGAGGAAGGGTGCAGTTTAAATGAAAAATGTTATTTGCAAGAAAAGTCATACTTGTTTCTTTTGCAGATCCTACCACGTTTCGCCACTGTCCCTGAGTGTGCTGTGTGGTGCCCTTTCCAGTGTGTGCGTGTGGGGTCGGGGAAGGGACCGAATCCCCAACCTGAACCTGGCTGAGTAAAGTGCCAGCACCATGGATCCATTTTGCGCAAACTGCGCCTTCAGTTCAAGTTCAACTTGTTTGATTGCATTCTTCCACTGGAACTAAGCTGTGTTTTTTTTTTTTGTTTTTTTTCTTTCCCTCTCGTATGGAACTCTGACTTTTGCTTACCTTCCAGAAAACCTTTCAGGTGGACCGCGCACCTTTACATGAGCAGAACTCATGCCACATCAAATTGCTAACACTGTTGAATTAGAGACTCATTCAGAGTACAAATTGCCCAGTCTTTTCTATGTAGATGTATCTGATGTGAAAGGTTATGAAATCAATGTGTTAATTCACTTCTATTGCTTTACAGGGATTGCTTTGATCATTCAAATGTGACTTGCTGATAATGTTTTTTTTGTGCTGATGTTTTTTTTGTTTTTGTTTGAAACAAGAGATATGTGAAACAAAAATTCATTGGTCAAAGGGCGGAATGTACTGCCATTTGTTAAATTTTGTTTTGACCAATGACTTTGTGTTTCACCACTGCGCATATTAGTTGCTCAATGTTCACCAGTAGCACATGGTATGTTTTGTTCAGTGAGCCGCCTATGGGCTTTGACATGGCATTAGCCATTACTTTCTGTATTCAGTTTAGCCGCCTATGGGCTTTGACATTGCATTAGTATTAGATATTCTGCCTATTGGCTTTGACATGATATTATATATTGCATTTTGTATTCAGCTTAACTGCCTGTTGGCTTTGACATGATATTATACATTACATTTTGTATTCAGCTCAGCTGCCTATTGGCTTTGACATATTATACATTGCATTTTGTATTCAGCTCAGCTGCCTATGGGCTTTGACATGATATAAGACATTGCATTTTGTATTCAGTGATACTTAGGTTAGCTGCCCATTGCCTTTAACGTGGAGTTAGACATTGCAGTTGAGAATCCAAGCTGTATTTTTCCAAGCTGTGTTTTTGCACCAGAGAACCAAGATGTTTTTCTCACAGTAGACTAGACATGATAAGAGAGAGTACATGGGTGTTGTTCTCTCTGCTTGAGCTTGGGAACAGGAGTAGTCTTGGAGACCTGGCCAGTCTCCAAAAGGCTTGCTCAGTTTCCCAGGTCTAAGAGGAGGGGGCACACCTTTGTAACGAATGTAACAGGCTGCAGAGAGTCAGATTTGAATCTGCCGGACCTCGTGCTGGAGCTTGGCGCCAGCTGCCAGCAATCCCGTGTGGGTAGATGAATCTCTTTCTCGCGGCTGACAGGGGTCATCAGCTTGCAGACCTTAGAAAGATGAAGCTGTAGATAGTTCCCACACGGTGAAGTATTTGTTTTGCTTTGCATTCAATATCTTATAAATATAACCTGCTGTGTATATTGCAAACTGATATATTTTGTTTGATTAACGCGGACTTGAAAGCTACTAATTCGTCATACATAAAAATTGGGGTTGGGGAAGAATTAACAACAATAAAAGTCTTCTTTGACCTCACAAGTGCATTTCTAGTGTGTTATGTTAGTGCTTCAAAAACTAGATAAGAGGAAAGCACTACAGTGGTGTTCAAACGTGTGACCCTGTGACAATCTCACCTGTATTGTCCTTTATCTTCAATCTATCAGCAGGGTTGGACTTGGGCAGAAAATAGACCAGGCACCACAATAAAGGCAGCTTCCATTAGTGACTCAGATAGCTGAAAATATGACAAATGTTTGTAAACCGGGTAAGTTTTGAACTTGTAAAGAAACACTATATAAGTGTTTTGCAAGGTATGAAAGACTGCATAGGTTTGTGCTTGTTGCATGCAATGTTTGCTTTAATATTAGGGAAAGCAACAGTAAACACTGGCCCACCAGACCATAAAACAGGCCCACAAACAGCTACAAATAAGTGAACACACTTAACTGTCAGACCTATAGGCCAGTCTTACCTTCTTGATCGGTAGACAAGAAGAAGCACAGTCTGACTGGTGGATCTGTGATGTTTAGCTACTTATCATACAGCATATGTACTGTAAATATTGTGTAGGCTGCACTTGTCCATCCCATAATAAAGGACCTGAATGAGATCCTACTAAGGATTTATGACAGGGAAAACAGGATTGGTGGAACTGGAGATCCTTTTAGATACAGGCCTACGCATGGTGCTTTATATGGTAACTTGAGTCAGTGTTGTGAAGAATGGGTAGAATTTGTGATTCAGAGACTGGAACATTGTGGATACTGAATACGTAGTGTGGTGCACTTTAAGACATTGGCGGACTGTGGATACTATCCTATCAGAGTGCCTTAGACTCTGGGATTTTGAAGATACTTGACAGACTTGGTAATTTTACCCGATAGGGCATTGTAGCTTCTATCCTAGGAGATAGCACATTGAATGCACTGGGGCATGCAGCTTTACATACTATGACTTTTTTGATAATGCCCTAGGAATGATCTTTATATACTGGGTTTGAGACATTGATTGGGTTACTGGTTGTCTGAAGTGTGAGCCCTGGTCAGGCAGCAACCACAATCATTGTCAGGGTAAGGGACAAGCAACCCTCTAATTAATCTCTGCTGAACCCTTTGGTAGTTGGGCATAGAGAAGTCAGGCTTAACTGAGAGACAATGTGTAAAGTATTTGTGCACTTTAAACAGTAATAAAGTGAAAATACAGAGACAAAAAGGGCCCCACACCAAGTTAGCACCATCAAGTTTTCTTTCATAATCTAAACGAGTCGAAAATGACAACAATCCAATTAGTGGAATACTGCTTCTAGAGGTATTCCTCTGAAGTGCACAGGTGCCCTGCTTTCCTGACCCTGACTTTAGACTAAGTACAGGGAATATGCACCCTTTTGTGTAGAGACAGGAAGCAGCCTATTCAACTGTAAGCGGGGCTGGGCCCAGCTCCTCGCTCCTATCCTGCCAGTGAGTGCCCATCTAGTCACACCTAAGCTCCCCATTGTGTGTGGCTGTCTAGGAAGAATACACAAAGCCCAACTGTCACCCACACCCAGTCATGAAACCCAGAGACTGGCTGTAGACACCAAAAGGCTAAGGGGAGAAAATGCCAATTTTCTAAAAGTGGCATTTTAAAAATTGTGATTTACAATCTGACTTCACCATAAGTTAGGATTTTAAATTCCAATTCCATAGACACCAAACATGAACAGGTTAACCGTTCGCATTTGGATATTACACTTATAAAATATAATAAGGTAACTCCAATGCTATCCCGTAGGAGAGGTAGGCATTGCAGTAGTGAAAAATGAATGTAAGAGTTTTTTTACTACCAGGACAAGTAGAATTAAAAAGTACTTGTCCGGCAATTTGAAAACAGTATGCCTTGCCCTCTGGGCGGTCCAAGTGGTACCCTAGGGGTGGCTTGTATATATTGAAAGGGCAGGTTTGCCTCAGGTCTAACACTGGGGCCTTGAGGATACTGCCTCAGAGAAGGTGCTATAGTAATTGCAGTACATCATGGAAAAAGCGATTTACATGCTGGTGTATTCAAGAGAAAGGATTTATTATTAAGCTAGATATGCTGTCATAATACAGGACTGACTTACGTTGCTCTATACACAGGGATAATGGAATATTGCATCACTTTCCTTTCAGAAGAGCTTGTAAAATCAATGCTTGTAGCCACAATATTTGATAAAGCACATTCTTTGGATCCATTTTTTCGAAACCTTAACTTTTCTTAGGGGCCAGGGGCATTGCCTTAATACCATCTTGGAAAGGATTGGGCTCGCTTGCTCAGTATAATTTAGGGTGATATTAATCCTTTTTCAAAGGCTGTTTTATATTTTTCGTCCCATTCTGAAGCTTGTGCGGTGATACCCTTGCTGGAGCTTTCAGGATGACAACCACTGTGGGACATTCCTCTCCAAGGCCCATGCATGAGCTGTCTATGGACAGTAGTGTAATATGCAGTCATTGGGAAAGCTGTAAAGACACACATATTGGCATATCAGTGCTCAATTTGTAAAAATAAATAAATATGTGCCAGAGCCCTTGTCAGGCAGCCATTACAACTTGCACCAACCATTGCTCGTACCAGCGCTGCCAATGACAGTACCAACACAACTACCACTAACCATCACACTCCTACAACTGTGGCAATTCAGAGTATTCCAGGCCCCCAAAGCTATAAGAATGACTTTGGCGGTCATGTGGTAACCATTGTTTATGTATAGTGAACTAATAAACAACTGTTTTTTGCGCTCATCTCTAAACTAGACGAACAGTACCACCTTTTGGCAGACTGTCATTCCTGCTGTATTGACAATTAAGTGCTGATGCCGAGCACTGGAAACCACAGACCCAAATTAAGCCCTGAAGCACAACTATGCTGTCATTGAGCGTGTTG
Source organism: Pleurodeles waltl (assembly GCF_031143425.1). Classification (NCBI taxonomy): domain Eukaryota; kingdom Metazoa; phylum Chordata; class Amphibia; order Caudata; family Salamandridae; genus Pleurodeles; species Pleurodeles waltl. The sequence continues at coordinate 469,678,565 of NC_090450.1, forward strand.
TGAGACCCTTGCCCTCTTCAACGATACAGATTGCGATAAGGCAAATCCTTGATGATCTTTATGCTACAGAGCAATAGACTTTTTAAAAAAATAATAGCCAGGTTTGTCAACTTCAGGAGACCACGTATGTTAGGTGGCACCCACAGGTGCCATGCAACTCCTTGACATAGGATAATGTGCATAACGGAGGCAAAAAGGTTACTGCGAAATCTGGCGGTAGCAGACAAGCAGTGAGTTAGTATGAAAAAAATCAATACACCTAAGTGATGCAAACCAACACTAAGCATCACTTAGAAAACATTTGTAGTTGGATTACACCTTAGTCATGGATGCTTATGCCAATAGTTGCCTCAGTATCTGAGGACAGCATGATGTAAACTGCAGTACAATTCAGAAAACTGTACTCAACAATTCTGCATCTGAAGAGATAGTCCCAGGCCAATCACAAACTGCGGTGACACAGGACAAATGATTCCAGATAGTAGTGGCTCCCCTGATTTAGCTGGGGTGTGCTCAGGAAATGATGGTGCCCACTAGATGCCGACTTTGCTCTAAAATGTCATCCACATAGGATAAGTAATTTTCTGATGCACTAACCACCCACCACCAGACCTAGTCCAAACTCTGCTGCACCATTTTGTTGAGTCCAGTTGATGTTCCATGACACATGAAACACTTTTGCGTTGTAGCCGCTGCCTATCCTGTCATGAGACTGGCTCTGTCTTTTTTCAGAGGCGTCAGCCTTCTGAGAAACCTCCACGTTTAGCAACTGATCAATCTGACTCACGTTATTCAGCAACAAATGCCATTTGCACTGAGGCGAATGCCTATACCCCTGAACACGTCAACATTCCATTACATTTTTGTGGGGAAGGTCCTTGAGGCGCCAGGCCAGAATACAAATCTGTGGTCACTGCCATAACAATTACTCCCGTAAAACTTTGTGAAATGGATGCATTTCTTGAAACTATTTGACATTTTGCGGTTTTAATATTTCATGAAATTGTCGTCTGCGGAAAAGGTCTTACAGGAACTGTAGAGCCAATGCGAGAAATACGTCCTGTTCATACTAGTATCCTGCTGCCAAACCTTGATGCAGGCCGCTCTGAATGCTCTTCCATTTTAACAGGTGTAATAAAGAGAACATGTTTGTAAGTAAAACAAATGTATTTCAGGGAAAGAGAAAGCATTGCATTTAGAGACAAGTGAGGGCCAAACAAGCTGCCACTTCAATAATGAAGGTGGCAGGCTTCCTTTAAATTACAAATCTATACATAAATATTGTACGCTATCTCCAGCAAGTACTAAGCACCAAGTACAGAGCACCAAGCGCACAGCTCTTGCAGATCTTATCAACATTAGCACTAACAGCAATAAGGGAATCTAACCCATCATCAAAGATTTCACCTCCATAAACTTCATTCCCCCACAACACCTTTGCCCCAAACTCTAGGAATCATTCTGTAAAAAAAATAATCTCCATGTGCAGGAGCCTCAACCCTCAACTGGACCCTCTCACTGTTGCATCTCAACTTCCCATCATGCCCGATGAATGAAACCTGGCCTCGTAGCCTGCTGTTACCACTGCCAAAATCGCTGCTACCATGAATACCATCCATTCAGGGGCTCCAACTGATCCTTGCCCCAACAAGGCCTTCTCCATAGGACTATTACTGATCAGCAAAGCACTAACGCCCATTCTCACTGCCTCCAATGAATCAGTCTCATTCACAGACATCTGGAAATACGCTACCTTTAGGTCCCTCCTCTAGAAACCATTTGCAGACCTAGTCAGGCTTACCGCCTATAGACCCATCTCCACTTACTATACATGGGAACAGTATTAGAGGAAATAACCAACCAACTCCTCACTGACCACCTCGGCAACCACCATTTCCTCCCAGCCATTCAGTCCAGATTCAGACCAAACCACAGTGCAGAAACAGCACTCATCGCTGCCACATGATCCTTGACAAAGTAAACACGACAACCGTCATTCTCCTGGACTTGTCTGTAGCATTTGACATGGACTCACAACCTATCAACATGAGATACATGCACGAGATCGGGAATCCAAGGACCTGCTCTCTGCTGAATCTTAATGTTAGAACAGAAGCTATCAGCCTGGCACCATTCTTCTCGGAAGCCCAGAAACTCCTCTGCAGTGTACCTCAACATACTCTCTGGCATAGACAACATACAACTTATACTCTACCTCTCAGATAAGACCCCCAACTCAAGAAACAAGTTCACCGTCTGTATGACCGAAGTTGCTAAATAAATTAAAGTCAACTGTCTCAAGCTCAACACTGACAAGCCGGAAAAAGGGATCTTCGGCAAGAACAGCTCACCATGGGACTCCAACTAGTGGCCAGCTAAACTTAGACCCACACCCAGAACCCACGTCAGGAGACTCTGAGTAATCATCATCAACAGCAAACTGAACATGACGTCATAAGTCAACATTGTCACTGCAACCTGATTTCACACCCTGAAAATTCTGAGGAAAATCTTCAAATGGCTCCCATGCCACACTAGAAAAACTGTTTCTCATGCCCTAGTCACAAGCAAGTTGGAGAATCACCATGCAACCCACTAGAAGAGTACAAACCATACAGAACTCAGCAGCCAGAGTTGTCCTTGATCACTCACATGGAACTCACATCACTCCAAACCTCAAGGACCTACACTGGCTCCTGATGCACAAATGTGCTCAATACCTCTCTCACACACATTCAAGGCACTACACAACTTAGGCTCCACCTAAATGAATAGTTGCATCTCTTTACACCAATCACCAAGACAACTCCACTCTGCAGGATTCTTACTCACAAATATATCAGAAACATACAGAACCAGATCAGGAGGGCAGCTTTTTTTTTACATCACTCCTAAGTCGTGGGGTGACCTCTGGCTTACATCCAAGCCTCCTCCTCTCTTCTTGAAATTTGCAAGAAGCTGAATACATGTCTCTTCAATTATCCAACCTGTCAGAGACAGGCCTAGGGACACACTCACCTGCTCAACAGCAGGATATCCTCACCAGATATAGAGTGCTTTACAAATACACATAACATAACTACAAATATTGCTGAAGGAGAACAGGGCCTTGGAAAGCAAGGGGCCTGGGACATAATGGCCCCTGAACCCCTTTACCCTGGCGTGGTGGAACCGTTTATTGAATTATGCTTGCCTTCTACTGCTATGACACTAAAGGCACACTTAATGGCTGCCATTGTTACAAGGATAACTGCTTCTAGGGCTTCTGTCTATGGATTAAATCACCCATCCTAACAGAAAGAACAGAGGGAACAAGTAACCCTTGATCTGATCTTAATGACACTAAAAATGGTCATAAATTGAGAACCACTCACTCTGCTGCAAACATTGGTGAATTATGGGTTATAGTTTGCAAATTCTTTAATTTACTGTCCATGATATTAGGTGAATGATATAATATGTTTGATAAGAATCTTTCCTGCAGTTACAGAGAAATAAAGGTGAACTCTACATGTTAGTAGGCACTTTAAGAGTGGCAAAGTATATAGTTGACAGCAGTTCATCTAGTGCCAACTACTTCTTTAACCAAGAACTGAGGGCCATATTTATAAGAAAGTGGTGCATCATTAGTGATGCACCACTTTTCTTGTGGCCCCTTTTCAGCCCCTAATGCCACCATGGTAGCGCCGTATTTACAATACGGCACTCCATCACGCATGTTAAGGGCAATAGCATAATTTGTTTATTTTATTTTAACGCTATACTGGATTAGCTTAAAAAACAATGACGCTAATCCAGTATAGTGTTAAGAGACCCATTGAAATCAATGGAAGCCTTATTTAAACACCTGCTTTAAGAAGGTATTAAAAATGACACTAGAAATGGTGCAATGGAATCTTGCAGATTCCATTGCACCATGTTTAGTGACCCTCTAACGAAGAACACCCCCTTTGCATACATGATGCATATATTATGCATGATGTGGCAAAAAAGGGTTTACAAGGTGGGTCAAACGTTGTTTGCGCCACCTTGTAAATATGGTGCTATGGTAGTGGCCAATTAGCATCACATTTGTGGCAAAAATGTTGCCGCAAATGTGGTGCTAAGGGATGCAAGGGCCTTGTAAATCTGACCCTAGGTTTCATCAACACATTCATAATAAAACATTTTATTTTAATAAAACCATTCCTATAGCTTTTACAAAGCAATAATAGACTGGTGTTAGCATTATGAACCTCCATTGTACTGTTTCCTGAACTTTCAAGCAAGGAAATTTAGTAACTGGGGTGAAATGGTATTGTGCTTTCCTTGTCCCTCAGCACTGATCAAACTTAGCATTTTTAGTGGCAATTTGACACCCCTTTACCTGCGGCTCCCTGGGTGACATCATGGTTTTTCTTCATCTAGTACTAGCTAACATTAAAATAATGATCGTCTAAGTTGGGCATTCAAGGGTTCTCATTTCACAGATTTCTACAGGTGTTGTAGTAAACCACTTAGTTATTATATGTTAATATATCTGAAGCAGCCATATTGCCAGTTCAAACTATTTACCAATATTTGTCATGCCTTTCACTCTTCAATTCCTTAGCAACACTATTTAAAAACATCTGCTAGATGTGAAATTCAGTATCCTTTCTTTTTAGGAGTGATGGGCCTAGTGCTTTTTTTCTTTTAAATCTAAGTGTCCGGGCCCATCTCAGGAGGCCACTGTAGTCTGCACCACCCATTGTCCCTGCCAGTCAGGCCAATGACAGTACCAGCACAACTACTAGCTTCTGCATTATTAAAAGTGGAACAATTCAGACTATGCATGGCCACCCAAAGCTATATTAATGGTGTGAGAGGGAATATTAGGCTATTATTAACTATTAATGTATTTTGATTTATTAGATGCTTTTGTTGTGCTCATCTCAGAATTAGACACACAGTGCCACCCTGCGGTGCACTGTCACTAGAGCCATTACTGACAATTATCTGTTGGTACTGAGCACCGGAAACCACTGGCTCAAATTAAGCACTGTGGGCCCAAATAAAGCTAGGAATTCTCATCTGAATGAGAGGCAGGCATTTGAGGATTACATTTCTCCAGTGTTATGTGTGCTTAGGATCCTCACCTAGGCCAGTAAAAATATGAGAGAGTATTGACTATAAGAAAATGCAGATTTCCTGAGATTAGCATATAGGGAACTCTAACAGGGGCTCAGCAGGGCACCTGCACATAGACAGAGAGCATCTTGCTCAATCAATCAGACTAGAACAATATATCAACAAGATATCCTTTGTTAGCAATATAATAAGCCAGCTTACTAGTAATATGTTTTAGAAGTAAATCAAATCAAATCAAATCAAATCATTAACATTTATAAAGCGCGCTACTCACCCGTGCGGGTCTCAAGGCGCTAGGGGAAAAAAGGGGGGGTTAACGCTGCTCGAACAGCCAGGTCTTTAGGAGTCTCCGGAAAGCGGAGTGGTCTTGGGTGGTCCTGAGGCTGGTGGGGAGGGAGTTCCAGGTCTTGGCCGCCAGGAAGGAGAAAGATCTCCCACCCGCCGTGGAGCGGCGGATGCGAGGGACAACAGCAAGTGCGAGGCCAGAGGAGCGCAGGTGGTGGGTGGGGACGTAGAAGCTGAGGCGTCTGTTGAGGTATTCCGGTCCCTTGTCGTGGAGGGCTTTGTGTGCGTGGGTGAGAAGTCGGAAGGTGATCCTTTTGCTGACTGGGAGCCAATGCAGGTGTCTCAGGTGTGCGGAGATGTGGCTGCTGTGGGGTACGTCTAGGATGAGGCGGGCCGAGGCGTTTTGAATGCGTTGCAGGCGATTTTGGAGTTTGGCTGTGGTCCCGGCGTAGAGGGTGTTGCCGTAGTCCAGGCGGCTCGTGACGAGGGCGTGGGTCACGGTTTTTCTGGTGTCGGCGGGGATCCAGTGGAAGATCTTACGGAGCATGCGGAGGGTGAGGAAGCAGGCGGAGGACACAGCGTTGACTTGCTTAGTCATGGTGAGAAGAGGGTCCAAGATGAAGCCGAGGTTGCGGGCGTGGTCTGTGGGGGTCGGTGCGGTGCCGAGGGCCGTGGGCCACCAGGAGTCGTCCCAGGCGGACGGAGTGTTGCCGAGGATGAGGACTTCCGTTTTTTCAGAGTTCAGCTTTAGGCGGCTGAGCCTCATCCAATCTGCGACGTCTTTCATACCCTCTTGTAGGTTGGTCTTGGCGCTGGCGGGGTCCTTGGTGAGGGAGAGTATAAGTTGGGTGTCGTCGGCGTAGGAGGTGATGATGATGTCGTGCTTGCGTACGATGTTGACGAGGAAAAACATGCAACACACATAAACATCTGTGGTCTGGGTAAAAAGAAGAAAACCTCTGACCAGTCACTACCTCGCACCAGTAACCATGCTGGCGCACAGAGGTGGCTGACAGAAGTGTTGAACTGGGCTAATGGGCCCAGGACCCCTTGATGAAAGATGATAAGCAGAGCCCTAGGGAACACTCCGCTTTTCTCGATGATAGTAAATTCGGAACTGTATGCACATCTGTGAAACCCTCAATGGTCTTGAGACAAGGGTTTTTATGGCAAATGTAGAGTTTTGGACAGGCCCTAGTGCCAGAACACTCACTGGGCTCTTGTCTCTAGATGGGAAAACTGTGATCTTCAGGTAGTAAACACTAGTATTTGATAGAGATTAATGAAGCTTTTCTTCTAGAATTCACATACTTCAAGTGTGATGGGTATCACTGGAGAGCCTGGTGGAAATAGACGTTTTGAACCAAAGGATAATAATGCAGAAGCCTTTTTTACAGAGCCTGAGGTTGTAGGGGTTGGTTCTTGGCAAATTAAATTTGCTTGGTCTCAAGTGACCACAATTTCCTGGTGATTTGAGGGACAAAAAATTGTCTAACTCTTAGGAATTCAAAGTCAGGTCCCACTTACTTGCTGAGCTCTGCCCACCTTTAACTTACTCTGCTGACTCGAAGCTCCATGTTGAGTGTCTAGTGGCCATGAGTGCACATGCTGACTCTTCATTTAGGATGTGCGGAAGACAAATCATTTTGGTGAGTTCTTGAGGAAGTGTTTTTTGGGGGAAGCAAGTGACAATTTGGTGGCAGCGTATCTAGCAGCACGTTTTGCTGTTGGTCACAATAGGTATCTGAACAGTGGTGGTTCATGGGTGTTTTTTAATTAAACTGGACCTTCATATATTTTTACCATCAGCTTTCAATGCAGAAAATATTTTCATTTGTTAGCAGGCAAGGGACTTTGCCACATTGTTTACTTTACACTGTCATTTTTGTTGTGAAATGTACTGGCTGTTTATCTGTCTTGGAGGTAACAACTGTTCAAACCTACATCTTAACAGTTTTTGATGTTTTAATAATCTCAAAAGTGTGAATCCATGCCTATATTATGCTTCACTGAACCTGAATACGTTTTAGCTTCTGATTGAATACTATTTTTGATGTTTTTACTCAATCTCCAAGCCGCCCATATGTCATTGGCTCAAACCTACCTTGGTCAAATAGGTAACTTTCCATCCTCTCAATTTCTTGCTTAGGAACAAAAAAAAATGGACCTGTCATTTGATTGTTTAACTCATTCCAGTGATGTTAATCATGTTTCCATGTCATTGCATTCAAAGCTCTGAACATATCATTTCAATAGAGACTGAGCTGCAGATACCTAATCCTTCCTTCTAATTGGGACTGTTGAGCTTAACCACAGAACATTTGTGCTCATCCCAATACACAGATGCCTCACAGAACAAAACTGGAACAATTTTTAAAGATAAAAGCCAATTTAAATGGGTGCAACTACAATCCTCTGTAGGCACCATTAAACTGCATTAGGCCTTTCTTGACCTTGTTTGCTCTGAATGCTATAGACTCTAAAAGCCTCAGTACGAGTTTCTTGAAATAGGGTGGTGTTAGAAATGGGGTTTTTGGTTGGCAGTCAGGTTGCCCTCTGTCCAAGCAAGAACCCTCACTCTAGTCAGGGTAAGTCACACACAATCCAAAATCAGCCTGTGCTCACCCTCCGGTAACTTGGCACGAGCAGTCAGGCTTAACTTAGAAGGCAATGTGTAAAGCATTTGTGCAATAAATCATACAATACCATAATATAACACCACAAAAACACACCACACAGTGTTTAGAAAAATATATAATATTTATCTGGGTATTTGCAGGTCAAAACGATCAAAGTTGCAATATGAATTTGTAAAGATATCACTGAAAAGTGATATACAGTGTCTTAAGTTTTTAGAATATAAACAAAGTCTCTTTCAAGCACAAGTACCTGGTTTGGAGTGGAAAAATCTCCTAAGAGGGCCACAGGAGAAGAGGTACATGGAAAACTGGTGTGTGTGTCGATTTCTCCTCAGCACACACGGACTTGCGTCGTTATTTTCCACGCGGGGAGTCGTACGTCGTTTTCCGGCGCGCAGACAGTCTCTTTCTGTGGTTCGCGGGGAGTACCAGATGTCCCGGGTCTGTGCGTGGATTTTCCTGCGCGTCGAAGTTTCGATCTCACGGCAGGCGTCGCGTCGATTTCTCCTGGGGAGTCGGGCAGCGTTGTCCTTGCGAGGGCGTGCGTCAAAGTTTTGATCTCACGGCAGGCGTCGCGTCGATTTCTCCTGGGAAGTCGGGCGGCTTTGTCCTTGCGAGGCCGTGCGTCAAAGTTTCGATCTCACGGCAGGCATCACGTCGATTTCTCCCGGGAAGTCGGGCGGCGTTGTCCTTGCGAGGCCGTGCGTCAAAGATTCAGTCGTCCCGAAGGCGTTGCGTCGATCAGCATCGGTGTGCGGCGTTTTTCTTGCCGTGGAACAAGCTGTGCGTCGAAAATTACGGCGCACGGAGCGTCCAAGAGGAAGAGAGAAGTCTTTTTGGTCCTGAGACTTCAGGGAACAGGAGGCAAGCTCTATCCAAGACCTTGGAGAGCACTTTTACAGCCAGACAAGAGTTCAGCAAGGCAGCAGGCCAACAGCAAGGCAGCAGTCCTTTGTAGAAAAGCAGACAGGTGAGTCCTTTGAGCAGCCAGGCAGTTCTTCTTGGCAGGATGTATTTTCTGGTTCAGGTTTCTTCTCCAGCAAGTGTCTGATGAGGTAGGGCAGAGGCCCTGTTTTATACTAAGTTGTGCCTTTGAAGTGGGGGTGACTTCAAAGATTGTCTAAGAAATGCACCAAGCCCCCTTTCAGTTAAATCCTGTCTGCCAGAGTCCCAGTAGGGGGTGTGGCAGTCCTTTGTGTGAGGGCAGGCCCTCCACCCTCCCATCCCAGGAAGACCCATTCAAAATGCAGATGTATGCAAGTGAGTCTGAGTACCCTGTGTTTGGGGTGTGTCTGAGTGAATGCACAAGGAGCTGTCAACTAAACCTAGCCAGACGTGGATTGAAGGGCACAACAAGATTTTAGTGCAAAGAAATGCTCACTTTCTAAAAGTGGCATTTCTAGAATAGTAATATTAAATCCGACTTCACCAGTCAGCAGGACTTTATATTACCATTCTGGCCATACTAAATATGACCTTCCTGCTCCTTTCAGATCAGCAGCTGCCACTTCAACAGTGTATGAGGGCAGCCCCAATGTTAGCCTATGAAGGGAGCAGGCCTCACAGTAGTGTAAAAACGAATTTAGGAGTTTTACACTACCAGGACATATAACTACACAGGTACATGTCCTGCCTTTCACCTACACAGCACCCTCCTCTAGGGGTTACCTAGGGTACACATTAGGGATGACTTATATGTAGAAAAAGGGGAGTTTTAGGCTTGGCAAGTACTTTTAAATGCCAAGTCGAAGTGGCAGTGAAACTGCACACACAGGCCTTGCAATGGCAGGCCTGAGACAGGGTTAAGGGGCTACTGAAGTGGGTGGCACAACCAGTGCTGCAGGCCCACTAGCAGCATTTAATCTACAGGCCCTAGGCACATATAGTGCACTCTACTAGGGACTTATAAGTAAATTAAATAGCCAATCATGGATAAACCAATCAATAGTACCATTTACACAGAGAGCATATGCACTTTAGCACTGGTTAGCAGTGGTAAAGTGCCCAGAGGTCAAAAGCCAACAACAACAGGTCAGAAAAAATAGGAGGAAGGAGGCAAAAAGTTTGGGGATGACCCTGTCAAAAAGCCAGGTCCAACAGGTGGGTATTCACATGTGGTAAATACCATTACTGCGGGACGTGGTGTTTAACTAGTAGGGAAAGAAAATACCTCCTACTTTCCTATCCTGGCAAAGAAAAAAATCAAGGCTTGAAATCTACTCACATCACCATCATTACTGATGGTTACTCATCAATATCGTGAATACTTAGGCCGACATTTATACTTTTACACGCAAAACTGTGTTAGCGCAGTTTTGCGCGTAAAAGTATACCACTGGCTAGCACCATTCCTGTACGCCGGCCGGGCATCATATTTATGGAATGGTGGTAGCCGGTGATAATGCCCGGTTAGCGTCATTGTAAATGACGCTAACCAGGTGAGGGAGGCGTAGGGGGAACCAGAGGTTGTGCGGCGAATTATAGAACTACACTGTTTAGAGGCTAAAAAATGCCTCTAAGCAGAGTAACACCATTTCCTGGTGCACAACCCCCTGGACATGGCTCCTGTCTTAGTAAAGACAGGAGTCATGCCCACCACCACAATGGCCATGCCCAGTGGACATATGTCCCCTGGGCATGATCATTGGGGCCAGTGCCATGCAGGTGGGCTCCAAGGTAGGGCCCCCGAGAGGGATAAAAAAAAATACTTATCGAGACTTACCTGGGATGGGTCCCCCATCCTGTGGTATCCCTCTGGTGTCAGTGGGGGGTGTCCCTGGGGCCAGGGAAGGGCACCTGTGGGCTCTTTCCATGGTCTCTGACCATGGAAACATGCCCACAGGCCCCCTATCGCCTGCCAATAACCAGGTGTTAAATAATGGTGCTAAGCAAGCTTAGCACAATTAATTAAGGCGCCCATCTCATTGATGCAAGGTAGGTTTTCACGTCCAGAAAATTACGTTAACTACATAACCTTTCCGCTAGAAAGGTCTGCCGCCAAAGTATAGATGTGAAGTTAATTTTGCGCTGAATTAACGTCATTTATTTTGATGCTAATTCAGCGCAAACCTAGTATAAATATGCTCCTTATTGTTGAAATTCTGTATTTACTATGGAATCAACAAAAGGTACAGTCAGAGAATGCAAATAGTGTTGGTTAAAAAAGAAGTGTGGTAGATGCACCACATGTGAATTTGTGGCTTGTAAGTTCTTTATGCAATTTGAGAACAATCAAGCACTTCTAAGGATAGAATAGGAGTTTAAGAATTTTGGTGCTCCACACTTGAGCCTGATCAAAAAGTCACTGCATTGAATAGTTTTTGAAGTGCATTAAACTCCACAAAAAAACAGAGAATATTTTAGTATCAAACTATGAAGGATTATTACATTTGTTTGCAGAAGACAAAATTCAGGTTAGCAGCAATTTATGATCAGAATATGTATGCTTCAATTAATAGGCAATCAAGTTAGATAAATCTTATGAAGCAGAGGGTGAGCCATCATGTGCTCCCCTCAAGAGGGTAAATGATAGGAATGGTCACTCCTCTCTTTGAGAGAGCACTCTATAATCTCCTTTTCTGTCCTGTACCAAATAAACACAACACTCTAACAGTTCACACAACTACACATAGCTCTCAAAAAGATTATCTAATCATGGAAAAGCACAATGATACAGCTACATACTCAATAGGTTCTCTCAAGGCTTCTCACAAAGCTAGCTTCTCCCAGCATCCTTCAAACTTACACTATATGTAACAAGATATTGTACATGGACTAGTGTGCATACTGCAGGTGTCTGTTGAATGTGCTATTAATTCAAACAAGTTTCCACAGCCATTAAAAATAAAAGAAAACATTTATTCACACTGGAGGAAAGGGACAAGAACATTGTGTTCAACAGCATTTGAACTTCAACTTCATTAGAAATAAAATGTTCGCCCGCAAAGATGGCAGCCAACATTAACTTTTTGAAATTCAGAACTACAGTAGCTAATATAAAATCTAAATGTGAATAAACATAATGTCTCTCTACAAATAGCATTCGCATGTCTTAATGTCCTGTTGGGGAAAATATTTCACATATAAAAAACTTTCTCAGTAGTGATCCTGATGTTCAGTCAGTTAAATGTTTTAGGTGAGAATGTGTTTGTTTTGCTTTTTTGACTTAGCTAGTAGACACTGTAGATCAATTGTATGTTTTCCAGTTTTGTTTGTTAAACCTCTTGGATTTTTTTACATACATGGTTGCCAAATGCTACATGGCTCACAGTAAAGCAGGCTAAAACTGGTCAAACACAAACTTACTTCAAGGGTTCATGCATAGTCTTGTAGTCAGTGGTCGTTTTCTATATTTATAGAGAGGAATACCACAAAATATAATACAAATCCTACACTTGCCAACTTTACTGGTGTGCTTGACTCAAGGCATACTTTATGTCCAGTCATAAAATAAGAATCTGAATTAGCGAGCAATATCTCTGGTCTCAGTGCTCACTTTATAAAGGGAGTGCCTCCCTAAATTCATCATACAGATTATGTACATTTCGACTAAGTCACACAAATAAGTGTATCTCTAGCACCATTTTAGATGTCATTCTAAACAGGTATATACACGTTCTCTAGCTTTACTCTGCCTGTATATGATGATAACGTTAAATTTGTTATCTAAAGATATGTGTCATGGTTTCTTCCTGTGCCAGTTGTTTCTTCGTTGGGTCTTTTTTATAATTTTAATTTCTTTTTTTTGTATTGAGGTTTCCCTTACAAAGTAAGAGCTGCTCTCAAAAAGGGGAATAATATTTTAATCCATCTCAGAGGTGACAACTAGATGTGACTGTAAACTGGGGCCATAACTTAATAGAGACGAAAGTTCTTCCTTTATAAACATGAATTTCATTTTACACTGTGTTGTGAAGTAAGAAATATCAGACTGTCAAGACTGCTGTATTATATTTACTTTGTTAAGAGCATATCATTTTTAATCCATGACACATAAATGTTGTACATTACAAATTATGCTGACAGTTAAATGTTGTGTACTCTTCTATAAATGTACTGGAGCTACTGTGCTAGGAAATTAGAGAAACTGGAAAAAAAATATCTGATCGTTTCATGCTTTTATTCACCGAGACCTTTTCCCTATCAAACAACGTTATTTCCTCTCACACCTCTTGTGTACATGAGAAAAAATATGCCCAGTCTCTTATCCTTGCTGCATTTACATGCATAGTGTTGGAAAACCATCCTCATTTTAAAATCATGTTTTGTTTTTGTTTTATATTTTCTTAAACAATTCTTCAAATCAAAAATATCAATAGTCACCAGTGATCCAAAAAATAAAAGGTATATAGTGCTCTTTCTTCCAAATTCTGCACTTTCATAGACGTGTGCGTTGCTTGAAATTACATGCTAAAAATAAGATTGCTATTGCTTTTTTCATATCAATTTAATCTCAATTGAAAGGCTCATGATTCCCGCTTAAACCAGTGAAAGTTTACAAAACTGATATATTTATAGTCCGCACTTGCATCTATGAATACAAGTGTAGTGTATGTAGATTATAGACATTTTAAACATAGCATTTTGTTCCTTTTTTGGTTTTGATTGGGAATTCGTTTTTCTGACACTTATTTTAATAGTCATGCTACCTGTGAACATTGTCAGTATTATTTGTGAATTCTCATATGTAATACCTTAGAAATCTCTCCAGTTACCCCCAATTCCCCATTACAAATTTGAGTTTTTTATTAATTACAATTTCCCACTGGAGATTTACTTGAAATGGCAAATTTATGAAAGGCCATCTAATAATTTGACAATTTGACAAACCAAAAAAAGTGAACAAGTAGTGGAAGTGTAGTAAGAACAGCCAAAGAGTATTTGATGTGACACTCGATGTACACACACCAAGATGTTGATTACTTTCTTTGAGACAGAAACTTCAAGTAGTCCCAGACTGTGTAGCTTGGGAGAACATTAAAGCATTGGCACACAAGAGCTGGTGTGAAATTTAAATTAAATATGATATATGGGATACATTACTGCCTGCTGTACAATATAAGGATATTGCAAGTCACAGAGGAGTTCCATGATCATATAGACGAACAAGGCAAAAGATCGAGCTCCTTTATAATATTATGGAAATCCAAGATTACTTGCAATACCCTTATCAAGTATGGCACAGGGTACTTTATTCCTTATGAAACATGGTCACACAATTACCTTTCCCACAAACCATCGAAATCCTTGGTGGTGAGTCTAAGCTCCCTTTAAACTATTCTGTATAGTGTCAAAAGCACCCAGAGGGACACAGCTGGAAGTCATGGCCGTTGAATTTGCTTCACCATTGAGGTGATTGTATTGCAGTACCCTGGTCCCGTGTGTTGTGGTTAGAATTTTTTGGATCTAAATTCCTCCTGTGGAACAAAGTATGAAGCTGTACCCATTGACAGCACCACAGGGTCAGATATTTCTTTTCAGCTGTCCCATGCCAGACATGCTTTTTTAGGTATAGCTTAATGAGAGCAAACTGGCAATTCTTAATGAATGAGGTAGTGCCTTTACTTGGGTATTTGGTATTTGTCACGGTCCTCCAGAGGCCAAAAAAACTTCAAAGCCCCTGCTGCAAAGTTAGTTCAGGTCTCCACACATGGCAAAGTTTTCATGTAAAAATTCTATGGTCTTCAGGTCTCTCTTCACTTTGACCCCCCATAAGGTTCAGTGCAGTCCACTCCCAAGGGGTAGCTGGATCTGACTTACAGGATGAAGAGCTTCTTAAGCCTTTTGCTAATCTGATGCAGTACAGGGGGGGGGGCAACCAATTGACCCTCACAGGGCACGTCCAGTCCTTGTGATGAGCCTTCTAGGTCTTTGAGTGTCCTAATGAGCTGAAGGTGAAGTGGCACTTTTTATCCAGTTCACTAATCGGTGATTGATCACATTTTATTGGCCAGTCTCTGTTAGAGCACATCCTGCCTTACTTCACTGCAGACTGTCCCAGAAGACCTTGTTCCAGTGCTTCTAGTCCTCTCTGATGTCCAGCCCCATTGATCCACACCCTTTTTCTGACCAGGGTACAGATTTCTCCTTTTCTGGGACAAGAGTGGAATGTCTGAGATGGTTCCCCTGATGAAAGCCTTCTGTCACCTAAGCCTCCCCTTGGCATCATCATGTCAAACACTAGGGGTCTCATTTACAAGGCCCGTTTCGCAGGGTGGCACAGCAAGTGCCTTGCTATGCCTCCCTGGGCCACAGGGAAAGGGCTGAAATCTGCTGTTTCTAAAAGATAGGGCACATTTCTGTCCCCTCCACCTAGACACACAAATTGGTGCCTAGCACCAACACGGTTACCTTGCACCATATTGCAAAGGTGCCTGCGTTGTGGGGATGATTGTTTTTGTGCAGGAGGAGACACCTTCCTGCACAAAAACAATCATGAAAGGTGTCTTCCTCTTTCTATGTGTGCTGAAGAATGCAGAACAAATAGAATGAGGAGAAAATGGGGAGAAATGAAGTTATTTTTTCCCGTTGCATCATTCTTATGCCACCCCTGAGGTGTCATAGGAATCTGACATATTCTCAGACTTGTATATCTGGGATTCGTCAGATTCCTTCGCGTTCCCCGGGTGTTGATTAGGAACACCCCAAACAACACCCATGGAATGCCCCTTTCATGCAGTGTTATGCGTGAAAGGGGTCCATATTTCCAAGGCCATGGAAAGCCACGCAAGGTGGCTTTGTGTGGCCTTGTAACTATGGGCTGGCACACTGCGTCACTGGAGTGTGAAAAAAACTGATGTTTTGGAGGCTCCGTGTGTTGTTAGGCCCTGTTAAATGAGGCCCTGGGTCTCCGTCTGATCCCTTCATTTACCCACCTGTTTCTTGTAGACATTGAGGCCCTCATTACAACATTGGCGGTATGGACCACCTACAGCCAAGGCGACGGCCGCCAACATACCACTGCAGTGGCTACCAGCTGGCAACCCATATTATGACCGCCGACGGTATTCCACCAGAAATCTGGCAGAACACCGCCGACGGTCATGGCGGCAGACGGTGGTAAGGCGGCGCTGCTGACAACAGCACCGCCACACCAGCAAAACACCTCCGACCGCATCATGAGTAATGATACGGCCTGGTGGTGTTTTGCTGGTGGATGCTGCTGCTGACAGCAGCGTTGTGGACCGTCTCCAGTCAGAGGACCCCCTTCAAGCAGGTAAGCCGGGTTCTCCGACCGGAGAGGGGGGTGGGGGGTGTTGTGTGTATGTGGGGGTGTGTGTGTATGTTTTGGGATGCGTGCATGCAGGTGTGAGTCACGTTGGATGCATGCATGAATGAGTAATTGTGAGTGTTGTGGATGCATGTGTGTGATAAGGTATGTTGGTGTGTGTTGTGGTGTGTGGGTATGTATGTGTGCATGCGTGGGTGGAGGTGGGTATGGGTGTGTGCATGTGTGTATATGGGTGCGCATGTGGGTGTGCATATGTGCGGGGGCAGGAGTGGGTGGGGAAGGGTGGGGGAGGACTCTGGGGAGAGGGTGGGATGTGGGGGAGACCCCTATCAGCGCCAGGAAAGGGATTCCCTGGCACTGATAGTGCCTACCATCATGGTTTTCGTGGTGGTAGAGAAACCACGAAAACCATGGTGGTAGGCCTGGCCGTAAAGCCGAGTGTGGGAATGTGACGGCCGCCGGGCTGGAGACCAAAGTCTCCAGCCCAGCAGCTGTTACCACACTGGCAGTCGGTGTGTTAAAGTGGCTGTGTTGGATGGCGGAAACCGCCAGGGTCCAAATCCCATGTTTTTTACCGCCGGCCTGTTGGCGGTATTACCGCCGCTTTAACACCGACCGCCAGGGTTGTAATGAAGGCCTAAGGGCCTTAATTTAAGGGCATCCGGTGCAGCACCACTTTTCTTGTGCCCCTTAGTGCCCTCCTAGCACCACCATGTGTGCGCCATATCTAAGATACATGCACCATGGCGGTAGTTAGGGAACTATCATAACATTTTTGATGCTAGTTTGGAGCTTTTCAGGACTAATGTAAAAAAATTCTATGCTAATCGTGCAAAGATGATTGAGGCCCATTATGAATAATGGTGTGCCTCCTTATAACGCCTGCTCTCAGCAGGCATTAAAAGTACCCAAAAAAAACTCAGCAAAGAAATCTCTTAGATTTCTTTACATCATTTTTCAGCCCACCTAATGGGGCAACGCCGCCTTTGCATACATTATGCATGGCACCTGTATGATGTAGCGCAGAGGATTCCAAAGTTGAGCAATGCATGCATTGCGCCACTTTGTAAATCTGGCGCAGCATTTTTTGCCATCTAACACCACATCAGCATAACAAAAATTATGCTAATGTTTGTTAAATGGCACAAGGGGTGCTTAAATCTGCCCCTACGTACCCTTCCCCGTGGGCTGCCGGACACACTTAGAGATTACTTATCTAATGTTTAAAAACAATTCTACAAGGCAACACTTTTCTCTGACTTCCACTCCACTAGTGCATTAACTATGACATATTAATAAATATGACCTTACTGAAAGTTAGGTTATTCAATTGGTTGTTATTAATGTTACCTCCTTTTTTTGAACATGGCAAAAGCACTGAAGCACCGAGTAGCTAAGTCACAGTGCATAGAAACAAAATACCAGTAAACCCAATAAAAGGAAGTGTGGAGACCACTAAAAAAGATATTCTACCTCACCTTTTGTTTAAGATCTTTAAATTCAGGTTCAGAAGATGTGGATACAAAGGCCCATATTTATACTTTTTGACGCAAAACTGCGCCAACGCAGTTTTGCATCAAATAAATTAGCGCCGGCTAACGCCATTCTGAAGCGCCATACGGGCGCCGTATTTATTGAATGACGTTAGCCAGCGTTAGCCGGCGGCGCCGTCTGGTGTGCGTTAAAAAAAACGGCATACACCAGGCAGCGCCGGCGTAGGGGAAAATGGAGCTTGTGCGTCAAGAAATGGGGCAAGTCAGGTTGAGGCAATTTTTTCGCCTCAACCCGATTTGCGCCATTTTTTACAACTCCCAACCCCCATAGAAATGACTCCTGTCTTAGCAAAGACAGGAGTCATGCCCCCTTGCCCAATGGCCATGCCCAGGGGACTTCTGTCCCATGGGCATGGTCATTGGGCATAGTGGCATGTAGGGGGGCACAAATCAGGCCCCCCTATGCCACAAAAAAATAAAAATTAAAACACTTACCTGAACTTACCTAAATGTCCCTGGGATGGGTCCCTCCAGCCTTGGGTGTCCTCCTGGGGTGGGCAAGGGTGACAGGGGGTGTCCCTGGGGGCATGGGAGGGCACCTCTGGGCTCCTTCAGAGCCCACAGGTCCCTTAACGCCTGCCTTTTGCAGGTGCTAAAAAACGGCACAAAAGCGGCCGTACGTCATTTTTTTTGACCCGCCCACTCCCGGGCGTGATTTTTGCCCAGGAGTATAAATCCGACGCACATGCCTCGGAGTCGATTTTTTAGACGGGAACGCCTACCTTGCATATAATTAACGCAAAGTAGGTGTCCACGCTAAAAAATGACGCTAACTCCATGGACTTTGGCGCTAGACGCGTCTAAAGCCAAAGTATAAATATGGAGTTAGTTTTGCGTCGAAATTGCGTCAAAAAAAACGACGCAATTCCGGCGCAAACGGAGTATAAATATGCCCCAAAGGGTTCCAAATCCAGGTGGCGCTAATCTGGAACAGACTCTCCCATGTGCTCCATCTACAATTTGAGCACCTCAAATTCAGGAGGAAAATAAAAACGTCAGGTTCTTATTGTAATCATATCATCTAGACCTTCTGCGCTGCTGCTTCTATAGTGGCAAATATTTTAAAGAAAGGACATTATGAACAATAAAATAAAACTATATAAATAATCACTGCTTCTCAGACCTGCGTAAATCCTAGAAAACAAGTTGAATCCAGGTGTGTGCCGTTCATCCTTCTAAGAGCAATAAAATAAGAAACAATGGATTGTGTCGATAGTATCGCACTTCTAAAAAGCTTTTAGCTTGTTTAGAATTTGGCTGCGGGATGTTCTGTCAAACCATGACAGATATCCTGAATGCCATTTTACAAGTGCCATAAGCTATAATGCACTTGTAAGACAGCGGGTTAGACCTTTGCCACACTTGGAACCATATTTATACTTTTTCAGCGCTGCATTTGCGTCGTTTTTTGATGCAAAATCGGCGCAAACTTACAAAATTGAATTGTATTTTGTAAATTTGCGCCGATAATTTGACAAAAAAACGATGCAAATACGGCGCTAAAAATATAAATATATAGGCCTTGGTATGAAGTACCTCTAGCTCTACATAAGGCCCTAAGTCTTATTCTTGCTAACAAAAGACTTTCTCAAGTTCAGGGAGAGTGTTTGACCTAATCTTTTGCTTTTAAGACAATGGAGCTGGCTTCAGCAACATTGCACATCTTCCCTAGTCTGCCCTAATGCAAATGAGAGCACAAAAAGGAGACTGATTGCAGCTCACAGGATAGATTCCCAGTAAGCAGCTTGCAGCACAAAGTAGTTGACATTTCTACCATTCATTATGGGGCATTTTTAAGAGCCCTTAGCGCCACCGCAGCGTCACTTTTTGTGGTGCCCTGGTGGCGCAATGCCCTGCGCTGTATCCACAATGTGTCATTATGCCACAAAAAGTGGATTAACGCCACCTTGTACATACAGCCCCTTCACACACTGCCCTTTGCGTGGAAGGTGCGTGCAATGGGTGTTGCTGTGGCAGTGCCACAGCAACACCCATTGCATTTTGACACTTCCTCCGATTTACGAGTTTTTGTAAACCTGAGGCAGGGCCAAAATCTAACACCACCACAGGTGTGGCATTAGCAGGGCACAACAAGGAGGAATACTTTTATTCCTTCTCGTTTTTTGCTTTTTCTATGTGTGCTGCATTCTGCATTGTGTTCACCGCCTCGTTGCTTCCAACAGAACTTCCTATCTTTCATAAGAAGGTCAAGTACTGGCCACTAGTTAGGTTTATTTCTTTGTCAACGTTTTGCAGTCGCTGTCATACCCAGATTTGGTACACAGGGCAACATGTGGGACTAGCAAACGATGAGATTTTGAAAAACATCAGGTGTAGTTAATTGCCCTATTGAATTTCATTGAAATGGAGGCCATTTTAAGTGGGAGGTCTAAAAAATAATGGTTTTTTTTTACCCAAAAAGGTGAGAGATTGCAGCATAAATCTGGATGGTTGGCACCTTGTCTCAGATGCTGCTACACTCCTCAGAGATATTGATGCTTTACAAGCTAACATCATCGTTAAGTCTCTACTAGATATGGTATCCACTGTTAATCAGGAGATCCAGGAAATTTTAGCTGCACTTATTTCAGTGCTTAATTTGTAAATAAAAAGGTGCTGGTGCCCAAAGCCCTCCTCTTAAACATGCGGCTGCTGCGATTAGATGCGTAAACACGGAATACTGAGGCAGCGTAATCCTGAAGCCATCTCAGGCCTCTTCAATCCATATAAAGCCACTCCCTGCCCCTTCAGCTCACTCTTGCAGCTTTCTACTTTCTCCCTTTGTGACGCTTTTTCGTTTTTCCCTTCATCCGTCTTTCCCATATGTGTCTTTTGCTCGCAGCAAATGCTTGAGGCAGAAGAATAAGCCCCGGCCCTCAAAAATAAGTGCTGGTGCTCGGCACCGGAAAAAACAAGCACAAATTAAGCACTGACTTATTTACCATTCATCCCTCATGACCAGAGCCAATAGATTTATGTAGCATTGGCAGACCATGCTATGTAGCACAGTTTATTAAATGATGTGGCAAGGAAATGCAAATTATGCAAATAATGTGGCCCAGTCTGTGGCAGCATTATTTATTTCTTTGTTTTGTCAGTTTAACTCATATTAATGCTGTCTGCGCAATACATTTGCTTCATTAGTAGACCTTCGATACCTGAATACTGCTATTAGCAGCTGAAATGTGAACAGTTCTTTCCACGCGGCGGTCCGGTTTGAGCTGGAAACAATTTTTTGGTTGACATTTTCAAACTATATATCAAAGGTGTATTAAATGGTAAGGGTAGTAATTCCATAAATATGTGGAAACGCCTTAGAAACGCTTACTTCCACGGGCCCTGACTGTAGTGCAGGTCAAATCAAACAGATAAACTTTCAGCGTGCAAATTTTGTTATGAAAAAAATCTGAGAAACTAACTAAATACATTAATGGAACTAATTTTATCCTCTTATGTGGTAATGGCTATGCCTGCTGAATTTGAAGGCCTCAGAAACTGACAACTCCCTTTGTCAAGTATTAGATAATAAATAAAATGGCCAACTGTGGTGAATTCAGTAACGCAGCTCGAGTATGACTTGCTAATTTTGGTTAATAATTCCATACTTGTCAATACTCACGATTTAGGCCCTCATTGGGAGTTGGGGTACTTCCCCAGAGGGGTGAAAAATCCCAAGTATTAATTAGGAATCCTTGGGCCAGAAGGTACTGGGTCTGAAACCTTCAGATCCGGTAATTCCAGGCTCGGAGGCACCAAGGCCCACATTTATGTTAAGGTGGCACAGCGCGGTGCTGTGCCAAAAGTAACAGCGCCTTGCTGGACCACTTTAGAAATGCAGAGGTGCACCGTTTCCCCCTGAGCTTGCGCTGAATTAAGCTGCCTAGCGCCAATGCAGGCATCCTTGCACCATAGTTCAGGGGTGTCTGTGTTAAGGGGATAGATTGTTTATTTGCAGAAAGATGTCCCTTCCTGCACATAAACAATCTATAATGGTGAATTGGCACTTCTATGTGTGCTGAAAAATGCAGCCTACATAGAAGTACTGCAAAATGCAGCACACATAGAAGTACCAAAGCATCATTTTGAATGAATGTGTATGTGCAGGAAGGTGTCCCTTCCTGCACATAAACAATCATCCATGGCATTTTGCTATGTGTGCTGCAGAAAGCAAATAACGAGTAGGAATAAAAGCTTTCCACCTTGTTTTGACATGCTAATGCCACCCCTCGGAGGTGTTAGTTTTTGGCGCTGCCCCAGGTTTACGACAGCTCGTAAATCTGAGGCAGCATGAAAAGCAATGGGTGTTGCGGTGGAACACCCACATTAACACCCATTGCACGCTCTCTGATGCAGAAAACTGCATCAGAGGGGCTCATATTTACAAGGAGGCATAACTCCACAAGAAAATGGCATTACACCTCCTTGTAAATATGGAGCAGTGCTTAGCGCCACCAAACTGTCACAAAAAGTGACATACTTTGGCTCAAGGGGCAGGGCTGCACGCAGGTGCATTGTGCGATCTCTGTTTGCTCCATCCATCAGTTCTTGGGGAGCAGACAGTGCTCCCCACAAATAGGCACAAGCATGCACTGCAACCCGACGCTGCACTGGAACCCCACTGACAGTTTCCACCTGCCCAGAAAATGGCAGTAGCTTTTTTGCCTAATTATTAGAAAACTGCAGGTAAAAGTTGCAGGTAACTCTAGGTTCAGACATTTCTTCCACATGCCAGTAAACTATTTTCTAAGTGCCACAATTTTGTAGGGTCCAATACCCTGCACCCAATTCCGGCCAACTCATGAGGAACATGTTAGTTGGGAAACTCCTGTTTAGAAAGTCTGCCCCTTGAGTTTAAATCCATAGTAAATTATTATTTGTTCAAAACCTCTTTCACTTCTGTTTATAAACATTTTCATTTATTTAATTCCATTTAAAACTAGTAATTTAATTGGTATACATTACACTAAACCAGGGTTTGTTGGGCTGTGTTAGCACCACCCTTGTTTCTCTGTGAACTAGAAGGCTTACATACACTAAGGGGCATATTTACAAGAAAGTGGTGCATCATAGATGAAGTCTCACTTTACTTGTGCCCCCCTACTGGCACCTAACGACACCATGGTAGCACTGAATTTATGATTCGGCACACCAGGGCGATTAATAGACCAAAAGCATTAGAATTATTTACGCTATTCTGGTGCTTTGCTTCACTATCGTCAAAAATGTTGACGCTAGTGCAGCAAAGTGCAAGGAGGCCCCCAGGTTATTATGGGTGCATCATTTTAACTCCTGCTTTGAGCAGGCATTAAAAATGATGCCACAAATGGTGCAGTGAAATGTTGTAAATTTCAATGTGCCATTTTTGCGGACCTCCTAGCGCCAGAAGGCCCCATTGCATACATTATGCCTGGCGCAGACATAATGTGGCACAAGGGGTTACAAAGTGGCACAATGCATACATTGTGCCACTTTGTAAATATGGTGCCGCAAAAATGCCTCCTTAACACCATGTTACCGTTAAAAAAATGATGCTAATGTAACGCAAGAAGGCGCTAAGGGCTTGTAAATATGCCCCTCAGAATTTGTAGCCACTACGTAGAGGCTTCTGGAATTTTGTTTTCTATTTTTACCTCTGCCATCTTGCAGTGTAATAAAGCAAATAAACTAAATAAGACCTTGAAAATTCATAAAGGGGACTTAAATGCCCCATTATCCATGAAACCCCTCTCCCTCATTTGTCCATCAAAAGTACAAAGAGAGATCATTGCAACCTTCCTTTCTTCTTGTTTCCTTCTGGACTCTCCTCGATTTACAGGTTGTCCTCTCAGCCCGTTTAGTGTCATGCAAGAAAAAAATCCAATCGGAGTCCTTGGAGAAGGCGGGTTTTAGGGAGAAAGGATAATCTCATCAGTATTATGGGCAACAGAACACAAAACAAGTCTCCTGTTCCCCATTTCAAGCTCCCCTGAAGCTTATCTGTTTCTTATCTTGCATGCTTCTTTGTGCCAAGCAGTCGGCAATCCCTTCTTAACCAGATGGATGCCTGAGGGGCATGATAGCAGAAAGTGATATAAAGCCAGCACCAACAAGACTTGTGGTGAGTGAGAAAGGCAGCATGCTTCTTCCACTCACAAAAAGTGTGAAACTCACAGAATGTACGTTTCAATCCATAATTATGTGTAAGAATGAGGCAGGACATATCAGGAGTGTAAATATGAGTGCAACACCAATTGAAGAAGCTATGAAGCATCATCTAAGAATCGAAGGCCCATATTTATACTTTTTTAGTGCCACATTTGTGCCGCTTTTTTACGCAAAAGTGGCGCAAACGTACAAAATACAATTGTATTTTGTAAGTTTGTGCCTCTTTTGCATAAAAAAAATGACGCAAATGTGGTGCTAAAGAAGTATAAATATGGGCCTAAGACTCTTGTGTCCAAAACATCATCAAAGCTGGCCAGACTAACACCCAAGATATTTATAGGTTGCCACTTTGATGCACATGGCACCACTTACGAAGGTCCATCACATAACACAACTAAACTTTGGGCACCAACCATAGAGGTCCTGAATATGGCTAATAGCCAACCAAGCCAGTGGCAAACATCAAGTGTACAGAAGATTTTGCCTAGCTTTACTATGTTACAAAACTCCCTCTCCTTCAAGGGCATTTTAGCCATGGCTATGGACCATAGAGCAATATCAGAACTGGAACTTGCTAAAGGAAATTTAGAAAAAAATAGTGTAGTCTTACAGAAAGCAGGCTTACAGAGAATGGCAATAGTTATAGAGGTCTGAGATAGCAGATTTAATAGAAAAGAACTAAAGAATCTGCTAAATGAGATATTTGTCCCTTGTAAACATGTTCCACGTGGACTATTTGAATAGAGATGATGAGCACACCAGAAAGAACACATTCATGGTCTGATAGTGTGAAATGTGATGAAATACCAGGTAATAAACATTTTTAACCTTCCTTTAGAGGAATACAGGACATACAGATGCAGGTGAATCTAATCCTCGTAAAGTCAAGATTAGTGAGAGAATAGGAACAGACAGCACAAACACCTATGCCCATATTTCTACTTTTTTAGTGCCGTATTTGCGTCGTTTTTTGACGCATAATCGGTGCAAACTTACAAAATACAATAAGGGCCTTACTTATACTTTTTGGTGCAAAACTGCACTAAGGCAGTTTTGCACCAAAAAGTTTTGAACCGGCCTGCACCATTTTTTAGCACCAGCTGGGCACCATATTTATGGAATGGTGCAAGCCGGTGCAAAGAGTAGGCTAGCTTACACAAATAAATGATTCTGACCAGATTAGCATCATTTTTTGACGCTAAGGGTCATATTTATACTCTGTTTGAACTGAATTAACGTCATTTGTTTTTTACTCTAATTCAGTGCAAAACTAACTCCATATTTAAACTTTGGTGCTAGACCTGTTTAGCGCCAAATTTATGGAGTTAAAGTCATTTTTTGGAAGTGGAAACCTACCTTGCCTAATGAAATGCAAGGTAGGCGTTCCTGTGCAAAAAATGACTCTATGGCCTTAACGCCATATTTATACTCCCATGCAAAAATGGTGCAAGGGAGAGAGGAGTGGTCAAAAATTGGGGCAAAGCTTGCTTTGCCCCATTTTTTAAAGCCTGGATCAGGGCAGGCGTTAGGGGACCTGTTGGCCTATTTCCATGGTGCGACAACATGGAATAAGCACACAGGTGCCCGCCCCAGGGGCACCCCCACCCACACCAGAGGGACTGCGGAGGATGGGGGACCCCATCCCAGGTAAGTAAAGGTAAGATTGCATTTTATTTTTGAAAGTGCCATAGGGGGCCCTGAATGGGTCCCCATACATGGCACAGGATGCAATGGCCATGCCCAGGGGACCCCTGTCCTCTGTGCTGGCCATTGGGGTGGTGGGCATGACTCCTGCCTTTTCTAAGGCAGGAGTCATGTGGAATGGAAGGTTTAGCACCATAAAATGACGCTAAAATGGTTAGAGTCATTTCTTTTTACTCTAACCTGCCTAATGTCGTTTTTTGGTGCTAAACCCTCTTCTCCTATACTGCCAGCCCCACCCGACGAAAGTCTTTTTTTTTTACTCTAGCCTACCCTTTGCACCGGCTTGCACCATTCCATAAATATGGTGCCCGGCTGGTGCACAGAAATGGTGCAAGCCGGAGCTAAACTTTTTGGTGCAAAACTGAGTTAGTGCAGTTTTGCAGCAAAAAGTATAAATAAGGGCCAATATTTTGTAAGTTTGCGCCACTTTCTTGTCAAAAAATTACGTTAATGCCGCGCAAAAAAAGTATAAATCAGGGCCTTGGTGCTAGACGGGTCTAGCACCAAAGTATAAATATGGAGTTAGATTTGCACTGAATTAGAGTAAAAAAAAATGACGCTAATTCGGTGCAAACAGAGTATAAATATGCCGCAGAGTATAAATATGCCCCTAAATATGGCCTTAAGGCCATAGAGTCATTTTTTGCACGGGAACGCCTACCTTGCATCTCATTAAGGCAAGGTAGGTCTCCACTTTCAAAAAATGACTTTAACTCCATAAATTTGTCACTAGAGGGGTCTAGCACCAAAGTATAAATATGGAGTCAGTTTTGCACCGAATTAGAGTAAAAATAAATTACACTAATTCGGTGCAAATAGAGTATAAATATGCCCCTCAGTTTACGCCGATTATGCGTCAAAAAACGACACAGATACAGCGCTAAAAAAGTATAAATACGGGCCCTAAAGTCCCCAGTTTTGTGGAAGTAGTTAATTTGGCTTCTACCTAAGTCGGGCCTAATTTAGATCACCACAGCACAGACGGAAAGAAAAAAAATGGGGAGTCAATGTACCCTAAGTTTAACTTTAATGAATAACAAATGTGTTTGCCATGAACACTTCCAGGGTACCTGAAAGGTAAGAATTTTTAGGCGTGCTCGACCCGACTCATCCTTCCAGAGGACATTAAAAAAATAGACATCAAGAAGTAAGCCTGAGATAGAGAGAGTTGTTAGGCAATAAAGAAGCAGGCTCTGAAAAGCCTCTTGGTGAAATCGCAATGAATATTAGTGAAGAGCAGCACACTGTGAGACTCATAAAGGACATGCCTTACAACCCAGCTCATTGAGTGAAGATAAGAAAAACGTGATAAAGGTTTAATTATAATTATGAATGTGGACAAAAACGAACTTTGCAAGCCAAAAAAGCATGGGTGGACCGAAAAGTTTGTCCCGGAAAAATATGAAAACTAAGGCCCTAGTTTACCAGGAAATGATGCAGCTTGGGGCTGCAAGCCAGCTTGCTGCGCCATGCTACGTCACTTCGAAAGTGCAGGGATGAGTCATATTTACAGAAATACAATGCATCCCTGTACTTTTCTCTGCGCTGGTGCACACACTACTGCCTAGCGCCAACACAGGCACCCTTTCACCATAGTGCAAGGGTGCCTGCATTGCAGGGATGATTGTTTATGTGCAGAAAGGGACACCTTCCAGCACATAAACAATCATTAATGGTATTTTTGTCCTTCTATGTGCGCTGTGGAATGCAGCACACAGAATGAGGAAAAAAACGAATGTTATTTCTCCACGCAGTGCCACTTTAATGCCACCAGTGAGGTGGTGTAGGAATCTGATGCATTCCCAGCCTTGTAAATCTGGGAATGCATCAGATTCCATCAGGTTCCATGAGTGCTGCTTGGGAACACCCGAGCAACACCCATGGAACATCCCTTTCACCCAGTTATGCATGAAAGTGGGCCATATATACAAGGCCATTAGAAAGCTTGCATGGTGGCTTTGTGTGGCCTTTTAAATATGGGCCGGGACACTGCGCCACTGGAATGTATAGAAAATTACACTTCAGTGGTACAGTGTGCCTCTAGGGCCTTGTAAATGAGGGCCTACATCTCAGAACTGTTCACAGTGCACTAATTAAGGAGGTTATTGCTGGGTGGTGGTGAGAGGTCTGCCTTGATCCTTCAGATAACCTTGACCTTGAGCTCCACCTTCATCTGTTCAAGAGCTAAACTCCCAATAATTCATACTTCTTCTCAGTTATATGTTAGTAAAGCACCCCACCCCCTTTCCACTACATCTGTCTCCTTTTCCCAACCAGTGTAAATTGCTTCGGAAGAAATTGTATTATTTGTTCTTCACTATGACCAGAATGGAAACAAGCCTCCGTTCTACTGGCTAGCAAGAACACATAATTTTGGTCGTACCATTATCCGTTACAGAAGTGACATAATAATGATGTATGCTTTAACATTACTAATGTAAAGTGGAGCATCCAATTCATATTACTGAAGGTGCATTCATAGTAGACGATTAGAAGTTCACATATATGTGTGTTCTAATATTTGATTTTAACATGCCAAAATGTAGTACTTAGGCACATTTATATTTATGTACTCTGATTATGGTATCATGGTGAAACTGCATATAATCATGTTTCATTTACAGTAATGTTTCATTTATAATTGCAAGATGAATTTTTTATCATGAATTTTGAATGTGCTTTTAATACTTATTAAGTTAGCATAACCAATGCCTGAACATTTGATTTCTTTTGTTTAACCTTCAACGTGAAGTTTTTCTCATGTTGCACTATTCTTGTTTTGAAGGTTCATTTGTGTGAGTGTACAGTTAATCAAAGCTATAATATGTATTGAAGATAGGGGAAGATATTTTGCCAAGGACAAGGAGCGCTAACACACTAAGAAGAAAAGACTTGTTTGTATGCCATACACCGAGAAGTCTTCAAGGACATGCAAAGGATTAAAGGGAATCACCGATTTCAACTGTGCAATGAAGATGGAAGACGGGGATGATGTAGCCTTCTCAAAGATTCTGTAGGTTTAATTGGTTATCACCTAGTTAGATGAGGGCATATTCCTTTCAGACATTTAGAGACACAGACCTCTTTACACTTTAGTCCTTTGTGTGGCTTTATGCTATACATCATCTCTCTATCTGAACTTCTACTAAGGTTTCTGCTATGCTGACACTGTCCTATAATTTCTGAGACTTAATTAGGTTTTCCGTTTTGAGTAGTTGAGGGTACTTAGACTAACTCACATTCTCCAATGATAAGGCAAGAAGACCACAACTTATATACAGATCATCAGATTATGTTTCTCATCTTTTGTATTGCTTCAACTGAAATTCTTCTATGCCTGATGCTTATACGATTTAACCTCATTTGATGCTTTCCTTTGGTGATTTTGTACTTATACAGCTTGTTCTTGAGATTCATTTACATCAGTTTGTCTCTTAATTTGTAATACATTTTTAACTTCTTCCTCTGCCTCCTGGATTTAATGTGTGGCCAAATAAGTTACACTGTAAGTTAAATTGAAAGGTTGATTTTAACTCCTTTACTTCTCTAGTATCCTAGCGAGGTCTGTTGGAAGAAGGAAAATAGGAATATGGGTCCAGAGTGTCATCAGATGGTGGCAGAATGAGGATGGCTTGGGTCTAGAAGGTAGGAGAGCTAAAACCTTCTGTTCTACTTTAGTTAGCCCCTAGATCCCAGTCCCTAGTGCCCATGTCCAGAATTTGGAAGATTGGCAGAATTATGAAGATTTGAGAGAGGGAGGTACCAATGGAGGAGTAAGTATCAATAGTCAATTATGAGTTGCAGTGGTTCATGCTTAGCTTACAGTGCTTTGTGGTGTTTGGATGGTGTTTTGCAGAGATGTTTGAATGTTATGTGAGTGTCATGTTTAGTAAAATAAGTTGAAGTTGTTACTGTATCCGACGTGACCTAAGATCCCGGGATAGTATCAAAAAGTGTAGAAGACACTTTATTGTAATTGTCTGCTAAGTTTGGTGGTGCTTGGTGTGAGACATCGTCAATGTCACAATTAAGATAGAGACATTTATCTTTGTGTGAATGTGAGATGCAGTTGGTGCAGGGGATCCTAATGCACAGGGTGAATCTGTACCAATCTGAATAATACCCTGCAGGTCAAGGTTTTGCTCAAAGTACTTGATTACTTTGACTCTTGTGTGATTGGATACTATCAATTTGTTAGTGGAACAGGTAAAATTTCTTGTACTGTATTTTGTTATATGTGTTTGAAGCAGAGAAAAAATGTGTGCGGATTGTAAGGGAGGGTGAACCACTGCAAGGAGCGAGATTGATGTCACAGCATGCTGGTATTGTTGATGTGTTGCTGCACTGGTATTGGTTGACTATGTCACAAAGGGTTGTGCTGCAATTGGTTGTTGCTACAGAATGGAAACTGTGGACCAAGAGTGATTTCATGGTCCAGAGCAAAATTCTATTTGTGATTAATGATATTTGAATGAAAAATGAATTGTTTCAAGGTAATATGAGATTTGTTTAGAGAAGATGTGCCTGTACCTAGTAGAGAGGGAGAAGAGGCAACTCCCAAAGACACCCCAGGCCTTTATATGGCAATAAATGTAGGGCTCCACACATGTATTTGGCTTGGTAAATGGCACGCATTCTCAGAAAAGGAAGGTGCATTGAGTTTTCTGTGTCATGGCACATTTAGGGCCATATGTACAAAAGCTTTTTCCCATAGGCACAGAATGGGTAAAATCCTTTGGTACATCTGGTCCTTAATCTCTTAGACCTGCACAGTATGAGACACTGAACGCTTGGGAATGTGCTGTCATACTAGCGAGAAAGAGAAGTATAAGGGAAGAGCTCAAAAAGCAGTGCATACCTAGCAGATGCTAGATGGGATTCTGAACAAAATAGATTGGGAATTGACGAGATAGAGGGAGTAAGACTGCACCCAACCTTAATGAGTGAAGCATTTGAGATTCAGAAGGAAAGGAAAAAGGACAAGAAAGTAAAGGAAAGAAAGTGACAGGGCAAAAGGAGGCAGATGATATGAGTGAGATCAGTGAAAGTGATTCTGATGATAGCTTTCTAGATGTATTATCGTCAGAACGCCCACCTCTGTACAACGAAACCCGAGTCGAGGGCGGAGATGGCACTAATGTTGGTGGGAATTTTGGTTTAACTACTGCCCAATAAACATGAATCCTGGTACAGTGGGGGTTACTCTGGTGAATGTGCATCATGAACCAAAGGGAGAAGGTTCAGGAATTTATGTTCCTGCTAATCCTACTGTTCCAAACACTGCTGATACTCTTACCCTTTCAGTTGCTATCGGTCCTGTGGTACCCATGTATACGCCTCATTTCGCGCAAAGACAACTTATAATTGTGCCCTAGTACTGCAAGTGCCTCTGGTAATGCTGCAGTGTTAGAAACTGGGTCTCTAGTTGGCAGAACTATACACCCTGTATAAGTAGGGACCACAATCCTAGTCAGGGTAAGTCAGATACACACTTTAAATGGACCTGTGCTCACCCTCTGGTAGCTTGGTGCAGAGCAGGCAGGCTTAATTTAAGAGGCAATGTGGAAAGTATTTGTGCAACACACACATACAGTAACACAATAAAAACTCCACAAAAAAGATTCCACACAGATTTAGAAAACAATAGAAAGTATTTATCTGAGCAAAACAAGACCATGATGACACAAACATTGTGTATATGTTCTACAATATAAGCATACGTGGATAAACCTCGTTATCCTGCACAACCAAGCCTAAAACAATAAAAATCAGTTAAGTGGTTCGGGAGATATGCGATCTTGAAGTTATTACTGTGCAGGGGATGAATGGTAAAACAGTGATTGAAGTCACTGGGATTCTTTTAGAAGCTTTAGTGTAATGGTTTCTGAGCAGAGCAGCACAACAAATGCTGCCAAAATAATTCTCCCTGCATGAACTCATGATGTTGTGGGACAGTGGTGAAGATCGCACGGCCTCATTGCACCCAGTACCTGAGGATGATGAATACAGCTGCTGTTCAGCACCAGAAGATAGCGGAGAGGCTGTGAGCCCAGCTCTTCTCCTACGTCCAAGGGAGGGTTGGCACACACGTTTCTGCTGCAGCTCGGAATGCTCACCCTTGTGCAGTAAGGGGCAGTGATCGGGGAGCACTAGTGAAGAGGAGAGGCTCTGCTTCTCAGGCACAAGGGCAACACACAGCTGATCATGCCCGTGGGGAAAGAATGCCACTCCTTAGGCACTCAGGGTGAAGGCTTGAATTGCACCTAGCATTGTAGATTGTTGAAGTTGGTGGAGAGGGAAGCGTTGCTCGTTGTGTGCTTAGGCACAGAAACACTTCGCATGAATTCAATGTGTTGATGATCAGAAAGAGCGCTGCTTCTCACCACTTCAAGGTGAAATGCTAAAGTTTTCGAATGTAACTGCAGGACTCATGGCTGACAGTGTCCAGCAGTAGCTACATAGGGAGGAAATTGTGGATGTCCCTGAGATTTCCCACAAAAAAGGGGCAAGTCAACAAGCACTTGGAAACACTCTAGGTTTAGTCCCTGGCAGGACAGAAATCAGCAGGCAGTAGGGCAGCATAACAAAGCAGAGAAGCAGTTTCTAGGAATAGTCAATCCTGGCAGATTGGCATTCCTTATTGCACAGCAGTCTTTACCCCAGCAGAGCTACTTTTAGGTCCAGAAGAGCACTCCTTCCACGGCGGCCAGAGACCCATTACTTATACCCAAAGGTGTCTACGATTTGGGGAATGAATTCATAGCATATATCCGAAGTGCACAGGTCCCCCTTTCACTGCAGCCCTGGCTCCAGACTGTCAGTGAGGGGTGATCAGCCCTCGCACCACTACCTTTTGAACTGTAAGTATGAGCCCTTCCCATCCTCCTTGCCCAAAAAGACTCAGTAGTATGCAGATGAATGTAGATGTAGCTGACTGTCCCGTGGTGTGGGTGTCTAGAGGAAATACACAAATGTAGCTGTCCCCCAGACCAGACGTATATTGGAGACAGGCTGGCAGGCACACAGAGTAATGAGAGCAGAGAAATACCCACTTTCTAAAATTTGCATTTCTAAAATAGTAAAAATGAATACAACTTTACCAATAAAGAGGATCTATCATTGCCATTCAGATTATATAAAACATGATTCAGCAACTCCTTTCTGATCAGGAATTACAGCTTTAAAGTTTATTAAGGAATTCCCAATGCTGTCCTATGAGAGGAGCAGGCCTCACAGTAATGAAAAATGACTTTGGGAGTTTTTCATCACCAGGACATGTAAAACTTAAAAGTGCATGTCCTGCCATTTACTTATTTGGCACCCTGCCCTATGGGCTACTTAAGGTCTACCTTAGGGGTGACTTATATATAAGAAAGGGGAATTTAAGGCTTGAAAAGAGGTTTTAAGCATCAAATAATCAAACAGGCAGTAAAACTGCACACAAAGGCTCTGTAGTGGCAGGCCTGAGACATGTTTTTCAGGGCTGCAAAAGCCAGTGGCACAATCAGTGCTGCAGATCCACTAATAGCATTCCATTTAAAGGCCATGGGTATAGGGGCCATAACTTTACAAGGGACTTACAAGTAAATTAACTATGCCAAGTGCGGATCCACTAATGTTACCATGTTTAGGGGAGAATCACATGCACTTTAGCACTTGTTAGCAGTGGTAAAGTGCTCAGAGTCCTAAGGCCAACAAAATGATACAGCTTAAAACAGAAGGTGAAAGACAAAAAGAATGAAGTAAGGCCACCCTAAGGATGCCAGGCCTAACATGCAGCAAATTCCAATACAAGAGGTTTGTTTCTTCTAATCCGAACAAATACAAGTTCTCCATGTGTTACAAGTGCTGATTCGAATTTGAATCTTACAGGGTCCAGTTCCATAGGTACATATCAAAGAATGATAACTTCTGGCACTCCTGTATGGGAGCCACAATTAAATTCCAGTAGCGGTACCCATGGAGATGGGAATATGTCTAAAGTCCCTGTAGTGTCACAGAGTCTTGGTGCTTAGGAAGTAGATGAGTGGGTGAAAGCTTTTAATACCAATACTCCTTCGAGTGATAGAGGAAGTTCTGAGTTGAATCAGGGAACGTTTCAGCCACCTGTGAGAGAGAACTTGGTGGATGTGGCTAAACTGAAGTCAGAACTGGTTGAGTTGATTAGTGAGAATATTGAAATGACTTATTTAGACTGTTACCAAGAAAATGTGTTTGTGTTCATGTGTTAGGGTGTTACCAGACATTAAGGACAAGTTTATACTTAAACAATACTAAAACTTTGCAGATGAAGTTCTGTGTATGTTTTAATGAAGAAGACATTGCCTGTATTAAAACTTCAGGGATGAAAATACAAATTGAAGTGCTAATTCAGAACATTTGGAAAATGGAATGAGTTAGACAAATGGGAAAGTCAATGGGCGAGAAAGAAAGAACTGAAGAAACAGACAGGGGAACCACCTCCTTCTGTAGAAGGAGAGGCACCCACATGAATATTCCCACTGAGAGAAGTGCAAGGTAGAAAAGCTGAAGCTGAGGGAAAAGCCAGTAGAAGGGTGCAAGCAGGTTGACCGATATATGAAGATTTCACAAGTATCCTCGGTCGAGTTGAATACTCTGTTTGATATTGTGTTTCTGAGTGACTTGCAGGCAGAATGTAAGATAGCTGTTGAATGGCCTGAGTCAGAACCACCGAGGAGCTTAGTGAAGAAAGGCCCTTCATTACTGGTGATGAAAAAGTATTAGCAGGTGATGACATTTTTAAAGTCAAGGATGTTGCCCAAAGATATTGATTGGATCAAAATTGACAGAACTACTTAAGAACCTAATGAGTTGATTCATGATTTTTATGAGAGATTGTTGCAGGCGTTCAAGCTGTAGAGTGGAATAGACAACCAAAACATATGGGACATTTTGTGTTGAGGTTTGGGGCAGGATTGAGGGCTGAAATTAGCATGATGATTCAGCCGATTTGATTTGTTGGCAGGATAAATCAATTCATGAAATGTTGAGATATGTGTAATACTGCAGTGATGATAGAGAGATGAAACAGAAGACACTAAAGGCAAAGTTAATGGTTGCGCAGATGAAGGTGTCTGAGGGGGTAGGAAGAGTTCTTGTCACCATCTTGGAGGTAGACCAGAGTGACTCGTTAATAGAAGTGAGGTGAATGGCCACCCCGTATCATTTTCGGTTGACACTGGCCTGTGACCCATTTCTTTGCTACCCGTTCTAATTTGAGAACAATAGAAGTCCCAGACATACCCCTCTCAGGAAAAATGATCGAAGCTATAGGAGTTGCGAATAAACAAATGACAACCCCAGAAACAACACAAGTTCCTGTGAAAATAGGGTCTTTTGAGGAGAATCACCGATTTCTGGTGCTTGATTCTAGTCCAGTGAGTCTCTTGAGGATAGATCTCCTTTGGAAGCTCAACTGTGTCATCTATTGTAGGCCAAAAAGAAGTGGAAATGCAAACTCATGATGAGGATGTTACCTTCAAACTGGTAAATGATGGTTCTTACACTACATTGTTTACTATGATGACCATTGATGACTTGCCACCAGACATTAAAGATGCAATCAGGTGTAAGGTTTGGGTTTTTACAGGAAAGGACATTGGTTTGATCAAAGGTGTTGAACCCATTTGAATCACAGTGAAGCCAAATGCTCAATTTCCAAGAACCTTCCAATATAATTTGACACCTGAAATGATGAATCTGGTAATTGAATCTATGATTCACAAGATATTCTGTAAGAGATTATGGGGATTCCATGCAATATCCCATTCTGGGCTTACATAAGTCAAGTGGGAAATATTGCATCACTCAAGATTTGAGGAAAGTGAACAACTTCATTGTCCCCTGTTGTCCCATGGTACCAAATTCAGCTATGATTTTGTTTCAGATTCCATGTGTGGCTGAGTGGTTCATGGTTATTGATTTGTGCCAGGCTTTCTTTTCCATACCCCTGCATGACGACAGTCAGTTTCCTTTCACATTTCAGCTCTACAGTCATGTTTTGGTGTGGTTCTGAGTCCAGAAAGAGTATATCAAGAGTCTCTCTATCCTCAACCAGATTCTCAAGAACAACCTGGACTATTGGTCATGACTTGCAACTCAGTCCTGGTTCACTATATCGATGACCCACTGGTGGCGTTAAATACTAAAGAAGAATGTAACCAAGATACCATTGCATTGTTGAACCACTTGTCTGAAAATGGAGATAAAGGGGGTCATTCCGCCAGGGCCGGGGACCGCGGATGCACCGCCAACAGGCTGGCGGTGCATCCATGGGCATTCTGACCGCGGCGGTACAGCCGCGGTCAGAAACGGGAAACTGGCGGTGTCCCGCCGGTTTCCCGCTGCCCTAGGGAATCCTCCATGGCGGCGCTGCAGGCAGCGCCGCCATGGGGATTCCGACCCCCTTACCGTCAGCCTGGTTCTGGCTTTTTTGACCGCCAGAACCTGGCTGGTGGTAATGGGTGTCGTGGGGCCCCCTAACAGGGCCCCACCAAGATTTTCAGTGTCTGCCAAGCAGACACTGAAAATCGTGACGGGTGCAACTGCACCCGTCGCACCCCTTCCACTCCGCCGGCTCCATTCGGAGCCGGCATCCTCATGGAAGGGGGTTTCCCGCTGGGCTGGCGGGTCGCCCGCCAGCCCAGCGGGAAACTCAGAATTACTGCGGTGGTCTTTTGACCGCGCAGCGGTATTCTGACGGCGGGACTTTGGCGGGCGGCCTCCGCCGCCCACCAAAGTCAGAATGACCCCCAAAGTGTCCCCAAATAAGTTGCAGTATTATCAGAAAGAGGTCCAATATTTCAAACATCACATTGAGGGCAAGAAAAGTGTCACAAGGGAGGATTTCTACAATTCTGAAAATGAATCAGCGAACTACCCAGAGACAAGTCAGGATATTTTTGGGAATGATGGGCTACTGTCGCCAGTGGACACCCAACTTTTTCCTAGTGGGCAAGATTTTGCAGAGGCTAACACAAGGTCTGATCTGGTACCATGGTATAACAATTGTTATATCATCTTCCTGGAACTGAGAGAAAGTCTCTGTTGTGCCACGGCAGTGGGAATACCTGACTACAATAAGTAATTTGCACTTTTCTGCAGTGATATGGAGGGCTGTACTCTCTCAGTGCTTACACATCAGAAGGCGGGTGGCCTATTTCGATGCTGCTCTTGATCTCATAGCTTCTGCTCTGCCAGAATGCCTTAAAGCAGTGGCTGTCATGCCAGCATAAAGAGGTGTAAAAACATAGTAATGGGTCAACCACTACCTGTTTATGTTCCTCATTCTGTAGAGTCACGGTTGACAAGGACTAGAACCCAACATTTGACAAGTATCCACCGTACATGGTGAACAAATCATACTTGTGGCTGAGAATGTGATTGTCAAGAGCTGTGCTATTCTAAATCCTGCTACACTGTTACCTGTACTAGACAATGAAAATTATGATTGTGAAGTGGAGCATGACTGTTTCGAAGTCATTGAACTATGCACCAAGCCGAGACCAGATATGCAAGATTAGCCACTACCCAAGTCTGGTTTAGTGTTAGATGTAGAAGGCACGTGTTTACAAGGCAATAGGGCAATGGAGGAAGTTTGTGAACTGTCTGTGCAGCCTGAACAATTTCAGAAGAAGCTTCAAAGAATATTTTCTGCACAAGTGGCTGAATTGTTTGCTCTTACTAGAGCCTGCTGTGTTTCAGAGCAGCTGAAAGTAACGATTTTAACTAACAGTCAGTATGGCTTTGGTGTTGTGCATGACTTTAGACAGTTATGGTCCCAGAGGGGGCTTATGACCTCTTCCAAATCCACCAATCTGGGATGGTGAACAAGTGAGGAAGCTTCTTGAGGCATTTCAGTTGCCTGAACTGGTTTCAGTGGTCAAGTGCCCTGCATGCCGTAGTAGAGAAAATCATGTAACCTAGGGCAATGGATATGCTGATGAGGTTTCAAAGTACTGTGCACACAATGTCTGCAACTTTAATGGAGAGTATACAAATGAGGGACTGGATAAGACCAATTACAAACTTTTGTTAGCAACAGCAGATACACGAGAAGAGGAAAAGAGGCTTCAGAAAGATGTGACAGAGGAGGAACAGTAGATTTGGGTCAGAGCAGGTTCTATCAAGAGAGAGGCTGACATCTGAGTTTCAGTGGATGAAAGACCTCTGTTGCCCAATAATCTGTTGGCCCCAATGGCTAGGCATTTCCATGGTCCAGCTCATGTTGGTAGATATGTCATGGTGTGATTGTTTAGGCAAACATTGTTCAATCCCAAGTAGAAATTGATGTCTGAAGTGTTGTGTCACAGATGTGTTGTGTGCCAGCAGAACAATGTTTGAAAGAGAACTGCAGTAACACTAAGGCCCATATTTAAACTTTTTTAGCACCACATTAGCGTAATTGTTTGACGCAAAAAAGCGGCGCAAACTTACGCGGCGCAAACTCACAAAATACAATTGTATTTTGTAAGTTTGTGCCACTTTTGTGTTAAAAAGCAGCGCAAATGTGGGGCTAAAAAAGTATAAATGTGGGCCTAAGTCACATAGGACGATCTGGAGGTCCCATTAACAGGATGCAGTTGGCCTTTATTGAGATGCCTGTGTGTA
The DNA here is from genome assembly GCF_031143425.1 of Pleurodeles waltl. Taxonomy (NCBI): domain Eukaryota; kingdom Metazoa; phylum Chordata; class Amphibia; order Caudata; family Salamandridae; genus Pleurodeles; species Pleurodeles waltl. Next base: position 469,716,859 of record NC_090450.1, read on the forward strand.
ATAGCCTGAGTTATGACCTGGTGATTGTGTGCATCTTCTCACATTGGGTTGAAGCATCGCCAACCAGAAGGAATGACAGTCTCACTGTAGCAAAATTATTGTTACAAGAAATGATTCCCAGGTTCGGGTTCAAGACTTCTCTAGAGTCAGACCGAGCGACTCATTTCAATAATGAGGGTCTAGGATTGTTGTGTGCAGCATTGCAAGTGGAACAGAAACTTCGCTGAAGCTATTCACCTGAGGCTTCAGGTATTGTCGAATAGGTCAATGGGACACTGAACTCCAGATTGGTAAAAATGTGTGCTTCAACATCTTTGAAAGGGCCTGATGCTTTGCCTCTTATGTTGATGAATCTTCGCAGTGTGCCTAGTAGGAAGATGAGACTGTCTCCTCATGAGATAATCATGCACAGAGCTATGAGATTGCTAGCTATACCTGTGAATGCACTTGTGAACATTATAGGTGATATGATACTTGATTACTACAAAAGGCAAGTTGATGTGGTGTCTCATCAGGTCGGAGAAGCCCCAGCACCTCCCCATCAGAAACAGTGCCATTACCTCAGTCCCGGCGACTGGGACTTGGTGCAGAAACACGTGAAGAAAATGAGTTTGGAGCCTCATGGACATGGGCCGTAACAAGTTATCTTGGTGAGAATGACAGCTGTTAAACGTAGAGGTCTCCCTAACTGGACACACACTTCCCATGGCTCTCATAGTTGAGTGTTCCCTTAATGTGACAGCAATTGTCCCAGAAGTACCAGTGAAGACAGAGAGACAAGGGGAGCAGGTTAATCAAGCTGTCATGGATCAGAGAGAATAAAGAGAGCCTGAAACAAAACACGCTCGGTCTGAGGGGGTCTGGAGAGATGCACATTTAAATGTAAGATGGAAGAGTCTGGCCCTATAGTGTTGAATGAGTTGAATTCAGATTCAGACCCTGACAAAGGACCCAGTGCTGTGAAAAAGCGAGTGGAAGCTGGAGAGCATTGGCCCAGAATTTACCCAAGGAGTGTGTGCCTCTAACAATTCCAGAGGACACTGAGAACTCTGATCTTAGTGAATGTGAAAACAAACTATTGGCGCTAAGGAGACCTAAAAGTACTAGGGAGCTCTGGTAAACGTACTCTTCCCTGAAAGAACATACTTTGTTGCACATGATGGAGAGAGAACTTTTTTGTGCATTTTGGGATTACACTGCAGATCCAAACTAAACTCTTTGAATTGAACATTGTGCTAAAATCTTTCTTTGAGGTTTTTGTGCTGTTGGATAGATTGAGACATTTCACACTGGAGGTGACTGTTAGCAAATTTGAACTGTGCCTTATGTAGAGACTTTGCATTGACTTTGTTAGGGAATTAAGAAGAGTACTGAGGCTCGAGTCTGCAGAAGGACAGGGGGTTGTACTTTAGAAGAACATGGAGTGGGGCTAAGGAAGACTCATGAAGACCTTGTAAATAATTTCTTGATACAGCACTAGGACTTTGTTTTGCCACTTTGCACAAGTGAAACGTAAGTGAACCATTATTGCTGATGCATTTTAGTAAAACAGGTCTGAATTTGGAGAATCATGTTACCTGGAAACAATAACATTGGACGACATATATACATACTTAAAGGAGTATTAGTTGTAACACTTATAGTAATAATCACTTTGCTTAAGGGGCTTAGCTTACCTACATAATCTAGTATTGAGGACATTATTTCTACTAGTGTGCTTAAGATCCCATTTCCTACCGATGACACAATGCACTCACTAAATGGGAAAGATTTGCACGTTGACACTTCTAGGGGAGATCTTTCATCAAATGTTTATTATAAATTGCTTTATGCGTATATTGACACTAGGGATGCAAGGGATTGCTACGTTTGTACTCAATTACCTGCTTCAGTTTCAAAAGGCATCGCCTAGCATCAGATTCCTTTGACAAATTAAGTTTCTTGTAGTATTTTATTAAGTATATTTTATAGACAGGTATCTTTCAATATTACCTCTCGAGTTTTGATTATGGGCCTGATTATATTTTGATGGATGGGTTACTCCATCACAATGGTGATGGATATCCCATCTGCCAAAATATAACTCCCATAAGATTTAATGGGATTTATATTTCGGCAGATGGGATATCCGTCACTGTTGTGCCAGAGTAACCCTTCAACCAAATTCTAAATCAGGCCCTTAGTTCTTTCGGAAGTTCCTTTGTTTAAACATTTGAATAAATATCCTTATTTCAAAGGTGCAGAAATGCCAGGTAAATATTATGTATCTATCACAACCCTAAACACTGCATATGCACACAGACATAATTTTACTTGTGACTTGACAGAAGTAGAGAAGATTTTTTTTAATCTAGTGGAAGACAGAAGAAGGGATTTAGAGTCTAAGGCCCTCATTTTGACCTCAACAGCCTTTTCAGAAGACCACCAAAGCCACGGGTGCCAGAAGACCTCCAGTGCTGGCAGTCTTCTGGCCACCATATTACGAGTACTGAAGGATTTCCGCCACAAATTGGGTGGAAATACTCCAGTAGTTGTGCTGGCGGTCGGAGACGCATGGGTGGTTCCACCACCAGCCCTGCCCCACCAGAAGGACTCCCCCAGCCATATTACAACCTGTAATACAGCCTGGTGGTGTCCTGATGGTTGGGCGCTGCCAGCGGTAGAAGCTTCTGTTACCGTTCCCTGATGGGCGACATCCTCGCTGGACAAAGTAAGTTGATCATCTGACAGGGGAGTGGGGTGGGATGGTGGGGAGTGTTGTGTGTGCATGTATGAGTGGGCGTTGTCTGCATATGTGAATGTAAGTGTGTATGCGTGTGTGTATAGGTGTTTGAATGCGTGTTTGAATATGTGTGTGTGTATGGGTGTTTGAATGCGTGTATGATTGTTGAAGTGAGTGCGTGTTGGAATGTTTGTGTGAACGCGATTATGGCTGTGTGTGAGTGAATGCCAGTATGGATGCGTGTGAGTGAATGTGTGTATGGATGTGTGTGAGTGAATGGGTGTATGGATGCATGTGAGTGAATGTGTGTATGTAAGTGAAGGTGAATGATTGTATGTGGGGTGCGTGTGGGTATGAGTGTGCATGTATGTGGGTGGGAAAGCGCCGATATGGAAGGGGGAGGGGGTGCTGTTCTGGACATGGGGGTGGGGGAGGGTGGTGCTGTTCTGGAAGGGGGTTGGGGAGGGTGGTGTTTATATGGCCGGGGGCTGGAGTGGTATTGGGTTTGCAGAGGGGGTTGGGTGAGTCGTCTGCTTGTGACAGGAATGACATTTCCTGTCACCTTCAGCCTTTCCGCTAGGTTTTCAAGGTGGTGTTACCGCTGCAGAAACCCTGTATACCACTGGCGGTCTACAGTGGACTGCCAAGTTGGAGATTCTAATCTCCGGCCCGGCTGTCAAACCACCCTGGCGATATAAGCGGGGATGTGGTGGGTTGGCAGAGGCCAACCCGCCACACTCATAATGTGGGGTCTTCACGGTCGGCCCGTCAGTGGTGAGACCACCACCGCAGCACTGGTGGTCTTTGGACCGCCAGGGTCACAATGAGGGCCTAAGTCTGAAACAAATAAAGACCCTAAGAGACAGCACAGATGGAATAGAAAAGAAACTGAGCATAAGGTGAAAGGAAACCAACCAGCATTAACTTTAAATTGGTTGCATAAGGGAAAGTTGTGCATACAAAATGACCAAAGATATTTGGATCCATTATTTATAGGGAAGAGTGAATGTGAGCACACCTTTGAGGTTAAAGGCTAGAGGAAAGAGTGAAGGATCCTGTGATCATTGTGATTGAACGTGGGGATTTGCTCATGTTGCAATATTCTTTCTTTACTGGTGTGTTTGTGTGAGTCTACAGTTAATGAAAGTCATATTGTGTATTGAACATAGTAGAGTATGGGAGGATACTTTGACAAGGACAAAGAGCACTAACAAACTAAGAAGAAAAGACTCTTGTTTGTGTACCAGACACCGAGAAGGCTTCAAGGTTGTCCTGATGTTCTATTCATGGGATGGGAATTTGAGGGAAGTAGCCAATTTCAACTGTGCAATGAAGGTGGAAAACTACTGGTGAGGATGACATAGCCTTCTTGAAGGTTCTATAGGTTTAATTGGTATTCACCTAGTTAGACGAAGGCAGATTCCATTGAGACTTGGAGAGATACAGATCTCTCTGCTGTTTATTCCTTTGTGTAACATGATGCTATGCATCAGCTCTCTATCAGAGGTTCTACTGAGGTTTCTGCTATGCTGACACTTTCCTATAATTCCTGAGACTTGATTAGGTTTTCCCTTTAGCTTGCTTTAGGGTAATTAGACTAATGTAGATTCTCCAATGATTATATGATTTAACCTCATTCAACGCTTTACTTCACCTTTGGTGATTTTGTACTTATACAGCATGTTCTTGAGATTCATTTATGTGTGTTTGACTCTTAATTTGTAATATTTCTTTATCTTTATTCTCCACCTCCTGCATTTAATGTGTGACCAAATAGGTTACACTGTCAAATAAATTGAAAGGTTGATTTTAACTCTCCTTTACTTCTCTAGTATCCTAAAAAGGTCAGCTGGAAGAAGAAAAGTAAGAATATGGGCCCAGAGTGTCATCACTAGTTTCAAACCCATATTTTCAAGGTTTTTACTTCATCATGCACCCTCAAGCTCCCCCTTCATCCATGGCATCTTATCGGGCTAGGCACTGACACAAATGTCCAGTTAATTCATCCTTCTTCAGTTTGTGGGTGTTTCAGAAAGTTGGCTTTGGGGTTGAGTTCAGGTGTACCCATTGCTAGAATGTGCTTGCTCTTTTCAATTCTTTGCTCCCTCTTTCTTCTCTTCTTCTCATTCAGCATATCCCCCCATTTTTCACTACTTAAGAAACATGAGGAGAGAGACCTATAATAGAAAGTCACTCAGCAACCCTTGTGCCTAAATGTTTACTTTAATAGTGTATATTCTATAGTTTCCTTAAGAATTCCATTTTACTTCTTGTATCTGTGAAGCACTCGGCTTCTCTGGTGAGCCTGGTTTGTGTAACATAAAACAATAAGTAAATAACTGCCATTCATTGCTGTTGGAGAGATGTCTAATAGGACAGAGTTCATAGGTGCACACCAGGAGTGAGCTATTGTGGTATCTCTGGTAATAGAGGACACTGTTCAAGCTGATGAGGAAGAAATGAGCATTTGTTTGTCTCCAAAGAGATGGGACATTTATAAGAGACTTCTGCTTTTCAAACAAGGGCCACCCCAAGGTTGTTCATTCTAGAGTGTTGCAGAACATATGTGTTGATAGAAGTGGATAAGATCTTCTTTGCAAGCACATCAGGCTCCATAACATGAAAGGGACACTTGCCGTGGCCCATAAAGCATGGAAGTCATGCATCATCATCCATGGTACTTCTACGGCTATTTAGAGTTCTGTTTAAGAGGGTAAGTATGTAGATTCTCAGCCACTTATGCAAAATTATATTCTTTTTGCACTAAACATTTCCTCCAGGTACAACAATGCATTTTTCCTTAGGAGCATGACTGTCCCAGTCGTGGTAGCTTGCACACTTCAGAAGAGGTTTTTTCCTGAAAGGTGATCCAATATTATGTCCACACACAGGAAGCAGATTGGGAGATGTGGAGTTATTTATAAGTTCACCACCAGATACCACATACAGACCAAAGACCTAGATAAGTGCACCCAGAGAAAATGCGATGATTAGGCCTTTGAAAGACGACGATCCGGTCCATGCAAAAAGCCTAGAAAAGACTCTAGGCTATCCAGAAACTGACTTAAAGTTGTACAATAAAAATACCATTCTAAGAGACTAACAGGAATGTCAAAACATTATTATCACTAAGCTCCAAATAAACAGTGGGTTTTTAAGCACCAGTGAATTCAAATAGGTCAGCAATGTCAGTTAATCAACACCAGGTCCAACAGATTGCCTCAGACATTGATTGATTCAAGTGAATAGTCACAAGCAGTAGCACCAGTGAATGGAGACAGATACCAGCCACCTGGCCACAGCCAAGGACAGAGAGATGAGCAAGAAGTTACCTAACTTGCTGTCCGACACAAATTGACCACATCTTCCCATGTAGAGGAAAAAATAAGTGCAAAATGTTTTACATTCAACTCAAACTCCTCCCTTTTCCCTCCTCTGTAAGTATGATTTCTTCTATTAATCCTTGCCAAAGTTAGTGAACTCAACTAGCCACTGTGTATATGTGTTACTGTTAAAAACTGTGCAAATTGTTTAGTTTTTGGCAATGCATAGACAATGTTCATGTTTAGCTTAAGGTATGGAGTTACTTGAATGCAAAGTCCATTACCTTTTTGGAAAATAGAAGTGAGAATATGAGGGAAACTAAAGGAAATTAAAATACCAATACGATGTGAAAAAAATGAGACAAGCAAAGTTTTCTTTACAGGAGGTGACAGTTGTGTGACTTTGAGTCTCACTACCCTTGAGGGTCTATTTTCTTGTTTCTCTTTTCTCGATGGAGCTTTTTAAGAGCTCCAGGGGGCTAAGGGAGCTAAAATCAACACTTCAATTCATTTACAGTGTAACCTATTTGGTCCCACATTAAATCTCGGAGTTGGAGATTTTGAGATCAAATGTTTATTACAATTTTAAGGCCAAACATTTGCAAATGAGTCTCAGAAACATAGTATATAAGTACAGAATCACAGTAGAGTGTCAAATCAGATTAAATCATATAAGCAAAAGGCATACAAAAATCTCAGTTGAAGCAATACAGAAGATAAGAAATAGAATTTGGTGATCTGTATACAAGTTTCAATCCTTTTGAAACATTTGAAAACTAATTTAATCCAAGTATTCAAGCTAAACTACTGGGGGATCCCAATTTTCCCTCAGAAACTACAGGAAATGATGGAAATAATTGGAAAGTGTCAGCACAACAGAAACCTCAGTGGAAGTTCTGATAGAGAGGTGAGCATAGCAAGAAGTCACTCAACCAGATTAGGAATAGAGAGGTCTGTACCTCTCTAAGGCTCCAGGAAATCTGCTCTTGCCAAAGGGTAAAATGGTCTGCTCTCGTCTTGCCAAAAGAATGCCAATTTCGACCTTGCAGAACCTTTGAGATTCTACATCATCATCACCAGCAGTTTTCCATCTTCTGTGCAAAATTGGAATTTGGAAAGTCACTCATCCAAGGGGTAGAACATCGGGACAACCATGATAGCTTCTAGGAGCGCAGTACACAAATAGGAGTTGTCCTTCTCAGTTTGATAGCACTCCCTTTGTCCCAGCCACAATATCCTTCTGTATCCTACTAAATCAAATATACAATATGCTCTTCATTAACTGAAGGTTCAGACGGGTGCCCCTGCAAATAAAAGAAAAAAAATTGCAATGCAAGCAAACTGCAAGGTGAAGGTTAGACACACACTCAACATTTCTGGCCACATTTCAGGCCTTTATTCAAGCTAATTTAGTAAGATACTTCAATGTACATTCAAAATACATGAGTATACGTGCATCTTCAATTAGTATCTCAACAACATATGAATTACATGAAATTCACCATGATATCTTATTCAAAATACGTGTGTATAAATATGCACATGTATTGAAATCCAGCATGTTAAAATCACCATGTGAACACTCATGCATAGGAATATGCTCCACTTTATATTAGTGATAATAAAACCAACAATATATGCATTGTTGAGCACATATTTGTGCCAATCCTGCTGCACATAATGGCACAGCCAAAGTTATGTGTTTTCAAGTCTGAGACCTATGAATGTTGGTCTAGAACAGAATTGCCACTGTATGGCCTCCAAACATTAAGCCCTGGTGATTTTTTATTGCACCTGCAAAATAATGAAAATTGTGTAAAAATGTGCAAGATTTTCACATCTGCAATATTTTCTGTCTCTTTTGGCTGCAGCAGACTGGTTTGACTTGGAAATGTGTAAAGAATACAGTAAAACATGTCGGGGAAATAAGCTCTCCTCGAACCGGTCTCCTACCAGTATATTTTGGCTTTTGAAAGTAAGGCATGCCATTTTGTTCAATTTTCGCGCCCAACACCATCAAACAAGTTTTTAATATAATTTGTGGGATATTTTGTAACCACCATCCCAGCTAAATCCTGGTGCATTGCAATCAGGCATCAAGGTAATGGTACGATGACAGATTAAAGAAAACCCATTCATGAGGGAACAGAGTCAGCCTTGATACCCTGTGGGGAAATGGTAACAATCATGTGTAATTTGGAAGGCTGCAATGAAGAAGGGCAAGGACTTATGAAACGTAAAGTGTGTTTGCTGAGTAGAATTGATGTTCCAGGTAAGACCGGGAACCAAAGGTGGAGGATGAGGGCAGGGATCAATGGTTTTGACCCACTTCAAAGGTTCCAGGTGCCATAATGTTGATGATTTCTAATCCCTGCCAGGATTTTTGTGCTCTCTGCAGGTTATAGATCCTGAACCACATAGAGCTACTAAGCTATGTTTGATAAAATAAATAACATTGTTTTGCATAATTACAACACCTATTGTAATGGGTGCTATGAAGTATTTAAGACTGTAGTGTGCTTTTTACAACTGGCCACTGCAAAAAGTGTGGAAATAGTTATGAATGACAGGAAAAGGGGTGAATGTAGGCAGACAAGAGAAGTATTCTGAAATTTGATGGATTTGGTCTGGGAAATCTAAACACCATCCAAATCTCTATAGAGAAGACAGTTAAATTAGGGAGAGATATATGAAAATAGTAGAGTCTGCTGGCAGAACATCTTAAAATTGAGCTTGAGTCACGGACTCCACTGTGTGGTAGAGTGAATTTTTCCTGAAGGATTCCAGTGATCAACCACCAGTGATTCATGTGTTGAAGTGGTGGCAAATGGTTGTCACTGCACTCATTTTTAGGGGCTGGGACTTGTTTTTCATCATTAGACTTTGACCCAGACATAGAAGTAGAAAAGCAGAAAAGCAAAAAAGTAGTAGAACGAGAAGAATAGGTAAAGAGTTAGAAAGGGGGAATCATGGATGTAAAATATCCTACAAGTGCAAGAGTCCGTAAAAAAGAAAGAAAATGTAGGGCTGATGAAGAAAGAGGCATGTAGTGGAATGACAACTAGGCAGACTTGAGGCTTAATTTACTGCGCCACTAGAGCATAATTTTTCTGATGCTCCGGTAGCACAGTATGCCAGCCCATAGTTACAAGGCCATGCAAAGCCACCTTGTTTGCCTTTTCATGGCCTTGCAAATATGAACCCCTTTCATGCATTACACTGTGGCAAAGGGGCATTCCATGGGTGTTGCTTGGGGTGTTCCTATGCAACACCCATGGAACTCGAAGGAATCTGATGCATTCCCAGATTTACTAGTCTGGGAATGTGTCAGATTCCTATGCCACCTAGGGGTGGTGTAAGAGTGATGCAACAGGGAGAAATATATTTATTTTTCCCCATGTTTTCCTCTTTCTATGTGTGCTGCATTCTACAGCACACAGAAAGAGGACATACCTCTTGTGATTGTTTTTGTGCAGAAAGGTGTCCCTGACTGCACAAAAACAATCATCCCCACAACGCAGATACCCTTGCACCATGGTGCAAGGGTGTCTGCGTTGACATATGGCCTCAATTTGTGTGCCAGCGCAGGGGGAGAGGACAGAAATGTGCTGTATCTTGTAGATATGGCACATTTCTGCCCTTCCTCTGTGCTCTCCTGCGCCATGTCAATGAGACCCTGGTTATTTTGCAGTGCCAATAGCTGGCTCTAAGCAAATGTTTTGAGGCATATCTTTATTATCATTATTATGAATATTATTGATATTATTATTAGTAGCAGTAGTATTGTTTTGTTGTTTTTTGGATGTTATTGTGTAATTATTTGTGTATGTATTTATTTTTTCAAATTAAGAACTATCATTCACCATGCTGCAGCACAAAGCAATACAGATAACATAACTCAAAGACTCGGCACCGTACCTGGGGACCATATCTCTAATTGAGGGCTTGTGTTTGGGGCGGTAGTAGTGAGACCCCGGCTGTCGGAGAAACATTGCTTTGTTACAATAAAGAGTGTGAACTTATTTTGTAGAGGAAGTTAGGTTACCCGGAGTGATTGTTTGTAAGACAGGGGAGTGCATTTTCTTGTGTCTTGAGAGATATCTTACTTTGTGTGACAGATGGAAACTCATCTTGTTTTTCAATTGATCTGTACTGTCAAGGAAACCAGCTAGGTATGGCACAAGAAAGATTATCACCTGTTGTTTGTAAATTCGATGTCTCTATTATTGTTGTATTGTTGTATTGAATGACTTATTGGTTAGCAGAAGGCATTTTTGTCAGCTACCGAAAACGTATTGCCCGAGTCGAATGATATGAGAGATATAAAGTAATTGGACTGTCAGTGATGCTCCTACAGCATGTAAAATTGCCTCTCTTTGGTAATAGGTTAGGATCCACTATTGATGACGCTTCTGATATAATACATCATTGGAGGCAGGATGAAAGATAATGTTTGAAGCCACTGATGTCTCTTTTACCCTCAGCTGTCAATACACACAGTTGGTGTGATAAAAGGAGGTTTAAGCTTTGTGTCGTTATGCTGTGTCATCATAAGGCTGCCAGAAAGTAGCAAGAGTTAACTGTGATCTATGAAAACCGCCTTGAGCTACTGCCTTATTTATAGATTAGATAACACTACACAAAGTACGTCATTAATGGCGTGTACTGAATAAAGCAGGGCTGGTGTTCACCCAGGTCTGCCATTAACGGCAGAAGAGATGTATCAGGAAAGTTGTATTTGTGTGATCCCCAATGACCAGTTATGTCTCCTTACCCTTCTTTAAGAAACCTGTGAGATTCAAGTGTTTCGCAAGTTTGTGGACACTTGATCATAAAAATACATGGGACGATGCTATTGTAATAAGCATGCTAAGAAATAAGCCTGAAAGACTTTCTTTATAAGGCCAGTTACCTTAAGGTCATTGGCTAATACCCAGAAACTGGTCTTGCCTTAATGATCAAAATAAGAATATGTACATGCAAACTTCATAGCAGAAAGGCAGTACACACATCACTGCAGCCACCTCAATACTGGTAAGTATGCCTCTGAGATAAAGATGGAACACATAGTAATCAATGAAAAGCTTGCTTTAGGAAGTTGAGTGTCTTTACAAATATAAAAAGGAAGAGGAAGAGAGGAATAAAAATAAAGAAAGAAAAAGTGAAAAGGCAGAGAAAGAAGAAAAGAAAGACAAATTTAGGAAGAAGGTGAGAAAGAAGGAAAGAAATTGCCAAGGTGGGAAGAAAGGAGGAAAGATGGAGAGAAAACAAGAAAGGAAAGAAAGAACAGAGGTGGGCAGAAAGTACAGGGAAAAAGGAGAGGAAGAAAACATGAAAGTGAAGAAGCAATCAAGAATGGAGAAATCAAAAACGAGAGGATGGAAGAAGGAAAGGAAAGAAGGAAGGTGAGAAAAAAGGACTGAAGAATCAAAAGAAAGGTAAAAGATAATTGTTAGACATGTCAGTGTGAGGGTGGTCTTTCCCCAAACGATATGCCTGCTTGCCTTCAATTGTTCGTGACAAAATTAATTTTTGTTGGCCTGAGGGCTGCATTTCACCACTACTAACCAGTGCTAAAGTGCTTATGCTCACTCCCCTAATCATGATTAGATTGGCTTATACCTGACTTGCTTATTTATTTTGCTTCTAAGTCCCTTGTAGATTTGTATACAATATTCATAGGGCCTGTAAATTAAATGCTAACAGTGGGCCTGCAGCTCTTACTGTGCCACCCACTAAAGTAGTACCATAAAACCTGTCCCAGGCCTGTTACTATGGGCTGAATGTAGTTGTCAATTTGACTTGGCAATATAACCCCCTTGTCAAGCCTTAAACTCCCCTTTCATTGCATATACATCACCTTTAAGGTAAACCCTAGGTTGCCATCGGACAGGATGTATTGTAATTAAAGGGTTGAACAAATTCTATATTTTGTTTTTCTCTATTATGAGACCTACCTCTCCCATAAGATATTATTTGAGATTCGTTATTGCATTTAATAAGCTGCAATTTCCAATAGGGAGCAGGTAGCCATGTTATATTTGGTATCTATGAACTTGTAACAATAAATCCTCTTTAATGGTAAAATCAGGTTTTTCGTTACAAGTTTGGAAATGCAACTTTTAGAAATTTGGCATTTTCCTGCCGTTATACCTTTATACTTGCAGTCTGTCTTGACACATGACTGAGTGTAACTGACATTGAAACTTTGTGAATTCCACGCAGACTTTCACACAAAAGAGGAATTAGATGTACCTCAATGGGCTATCTACTGGCAGAGTGGAGTGGCGGAGCTGAGCACAGCCCAACTTGCAACTGAATAGGGTATACTCTGCCTCCACACAAAGGACCTAACACCTACTCATTGTTACCAGCTTGGAGCCAGGGTAGGGGTTTCAGAAAATTCCATACACTTCAAATACCCTTTCTAGAAGCTTCCCTCATTTTTCAGAGGAAGGGCACATAGGTGTAGAAATAGAACTTTCAGATCCACTCTTCAGCTCACTACCTCTCTTCAGTTCACTACTGGACCTGTGGAAGAACTCTCAGAGAACTACCTGCTGCTTTGATGTTCTGTGCATTCTGCAAGACTGCTGATTCACCTGGAAGGACTGCTTTGCTGTCTGGGCTCTGCTTTGAACCCTCAGAGGCCAGACCTGCTGTTGAGCTCTGCATCTTCACCTGAACCCAGGACTACCAGAATGACTCCAAGGTCTAGTTCGGTGGCCTCTTGTTCAGAGCCACAGAGACACAAAAAGGGACCACCCACTCTGAGTGAGTCCTGAACTTCCAAGTGGTGTCCCACCAGTCCTGGACCCTGGGTTGTGGTGCTAACGGTGCCCAGATGGTCAAATTCCAAAACTGAATACTTAGAACATTTTTGGCCAAAAATCTGATCTGAGGAGAACAGGACCATCCTGCTCGCCTATGCACCCAAGGTGCATTAGTGGTTGGATTGACTATGCGGTTTCTACCACTACATTCTTCTCCTTAGCAGCAATTACTTTTCAACTCCCTTCGCCAAAAGGGTTTCTGGACTTGTGAGACTATGTTCGACTACAGCCCACTGAAGTTTTTTTGACTTCCATTCCAGAGACGAACTCTGAACGTAAAAATGTTCACTGCAGCTTCAACCCAAGGCTATCTGACACCAACGCTCCCTCCTCGGACATCACATGCAGCCATGTTCTGCTGAACTTTACCTCCTCAGAATATTTTTCTCAGAAATTCTTTTAAGTCTAAAGGTTTGTGCTGACTGGGCCCAATCCTTGTTTTGTATCCGAACCGTGTGCCTTCCTGGTCGGCCATATTTGTCGTCTTTGGCAGGTCTCGTGTGACTAGATGTCCGTGGTTGGAGCTTTGATATTTCAGGCTCCAGTTTTCACTAAACACTTAAAAAATGTGTAACTCTGGTTTCACTGATTGAATTTCTTTTATTGTTTTGGTTTTAAATAGTTTTAAAAAATGTTCCAATTCATTACTGTTTGTGTGCTGCATAAATACTGTACACATTGCCGCTAAGTTAAGTCTGACTGCTTTTTTTGTGCCAAGCTACCCAGAGTTAAGCACAGGTTAATTTAGTGACCCTTTCTGGTTCATTCTGCAAGTGATTGTGGCTGCTACTGGGCCAGGGCTCACATCCTAGGCAACCAACAACCCTATTTCTCATAGGAATGAAAAACACAATAAATGGGAAAACATGACAAGGGAGAGAAAAAAAGGAAGAAGAAACTAAGAAGGGAAGGGATAAAAAAAAGAACAACCAAAGGAGAGAAAGAAAGGGAAGAAGGAACAATTGTGAGGTGGAGATATATATAGAACTGGAACATAGAAGGAAAGGAAGACAGAAACAAAAAGAGGAAGTTAAGAGCACGTAAGCGAAAGAAATAGAATGCAGGCATTACAACAGCAAAAAAAAAAAGGAAACAAAACAATAATGAAAGAGAAAAGTGAGAGAAAGAAAGAAAAAAGAAAGAAAGAAAGAAAGAAAGAAATGAAAAGGAGGATGAAAATGAAAAATGATAGTGAAAGAAAAGAGAAAGTGCGAAAGAAAGAGTAAGAAAAAAGAAAGATTTAAATGTAATGTAATTCTCTTCCAAATATACTAATTCCATTGACTCTAAGGAAATAAACTACTCATAGATAGGATTTTTATTTTCAGGGTCAAACTTTTCAAACAATATGATATGATAGGAGGCATTTGTGTATCGCTTATTTAAGACTTCTTATCAAGCTGCAGACCCATACAGTACAGTCACTTTTCTGGGACTTGCAAATTTATTTTCCTAAAAAGTCTGACAGGCAGTGAAGCTACTCCAAATGGGGAAGACCCTTTGGAGTTGAAGTGTTTTCACCAAAATGCTTCTGTCTCACAGGATAGAGCTGTAGTTCATTATGGATAGCCAATATGGGTACGCGCCTTGTCAGTTGCTCAGAAAGAAGGCATCAAAAGAGGCATAGAGTGAGTGGAAGAGAGAAGGGGGCAGGAGCGGGAGAGGGAGAAAGGGAAAGAGGTAAATATAGTTTTTGGGGGATGCAGTGAGGAACCAGCCCTAACAAAGAGAAAAAAATCATAATCTACTGTTGGAAAACAGCAGAGACAACCAAGGAGAGACATACTCTGACACCATTGTGTACTAATGTCATCTCACATGGATTCATCCAGCTGTATTACCTGTAGATATATGTAGGTATGTGTTTTTTATCTGCAAAGTAATCTTCCACTGAATGGTAGATGAAACTACATGTCACTCCTTCATGAGATAAGAAATGCCTTCTCACATTCATTGTTTGCTGATGTGATGTGAACACCTATAAAATGGAGGATCTATTATCAAAACTCTTGAAGTGCCCTAAAGCTGTGCCAGTTTCATATTGGTCCTACTTGCATCTTCTACTAAATCACTAAAAGATGGCATCCAATCCCATGTAATAATTGTTCATTAGTAGCACAAGTAAATTGTTTCAAAAAGCCATACACTAGAGTGACAAAACAAAATAGATAGACGTCCAAAAAAAGATTCTCGAGAGTGAGTGGGCAATTAGGTCTGAACCTTCATTCAAAATGTCCTATTCGTGCCCTACTCCAAAGAGAGGACAGGAGGAAGCTGTATCCACTCTGTCCTGTGATGACTCCATGCCTAGGTCTCATTGTCTATGACCAGTCCCGGAAATCTTTTGATCAAATGTTACCCCTCATGTCTGTGTAAGGTTGTCTTCCCATAAATTGGGGCTTAGGTGCCTGCAAGGAGAGTGTTAAGTGCCATTACTGCCCTGTTATGGCTCCCACTTGTGCCCCATGGGGCTCCTTTCCTCCGGATTCCTTGCCACATTTGTAGGAGAGAGCTCCTGTCAACCCTGTTGATAGGCTTCACCACTGCAATTTTAACTCTGATGCCACATCAATACACTCCCTTTACCCTTTGGGGAAGTGAAGCATGCTAGCACAATCACTCTTAGCATGTCACTTCTACATTGTGGGTCCAAACTTGTGCATCATGACAGCCTTAATGCAAACCTTCAAACAGTGCAAGAGAGATGGCACAGCAAAGTCCTTCCTCTGTTGTCATCTTTCTGCCACATTCAGTCACCACAGAAGGTCCACAGGCTCACCCCAGGAGAAGGTGCCAATCAAGGGCAATGATTAAGCCATTGTCATTAGCATAGCCCTGCACTGCATCACTAGCCTCTCAAACAGTGGCCCCAGGTAGACCATGAACATATTTTGTGGAATGAGGGCAAAAAAGCCAGTACCAACAGGAATATGTGCTGTCATGAGGTGAGGGACCAAACAGGGACATAGACTGGAACCGGTCAGAAGGGTAGAATGTGCACCCCTTGTGTATTATTTACACCTACCCATTCAGATCAAACTATAGGGGGAGGTGAGAAAGAGCTTGGATGAGCTCTGGCTATACCTGAGAAAGGGGAATCCTGGAAGTACCCTTTGGTAGGCTCTTCAGTGGGATGGTTCATTAATGTAATGCCAGGTTAGAGGCTTGCTAAAGCCATAGGTAATACTGATGTAGGGCCTGTTGTATACCACAAGGACTTTAAGTTTACGAAGAGAAGAAACAAGCTAGTCTTCTATTGATTCCCTAGGTCAGGTTGTATTGATGACATAACACTGATAGTTCAAGAAAGGGTGTGCAATCCTTAAGGTAACTTTATGTTCATTGGGTGGGGTGTCCCTAGCCCTCAGTGTTTGGCTGTAGATTGCATTTCGATATTTGGCACTCCGCAGCCCACTATATAGCAAGTCACCGGTGTGTTTTCTGAAAGAGATTGGTTCTAATGTGTTCTACTGGTGGTAGTGTTTCATTATTAATTTAGTTGATGTTGATGTGAGCTTAGTGATACCATCCAATATGAAATATCTGGGCCACGTGGCATGTGTGCTCACTCTCCTATCTAATTTACTCTGTTGGTTGCAGTGTGATACCTAGTGGATATCTCAATGATAACAACCTCTAAGCACTGGTTCTATCCCTATGGATCCGCATTGCCAAGCATAACTATGGGTAGTGTAAGAAAGAGCTAGCCTCAAATTAACCGGTGCTCACCCCCTAGTAGCTTGGCACAGAGCAGTCAGGCTTAACTTAGAGGCAATGTGGAAAGTATTTATGCAAAACTTCAAACAATAACAGATTGAAAACACATCACAAAAGGAGCCCAAAACAAATAAAGTTGTTTTTAATAAACAAAGCACAACCTGAAAGACAAAATCCAGTCGTTAGAACCAGAAATATTGAATTTGAAAGTTTTTAAAGAAAATGGCACCAAAAGACATAAAGCGCCAACTGTGGATATCTGGTCATGCCAGATGGGGACAAAGCCACAAGTTCTGACTGACTGCGATGGAGACCGGCTGGCTATAGGAACCCAGCTAGGCCCACTGAAGAAATTCCTACATTCCAGGTTTGCCATCCACTGCATGGATCCATGTCAAAGATATATTCTGCAGCCGAGGCAATGCGTCAGTTCCAAGATGTGTCTAGGCTGTAGTATGAGGTCCTGTTGCAACAAGGAGCCCATTGACAGGGGCTTGCCATGCGAAGTCCGGTATTGGGGATATGGCACTCAGTTGGGGAAATCAGTTGATTCTAAAGAGCTGTGAGGCTGCAATTTAGAGTCTGGCATAGTCATCAAGGCGTATGTCAATAAGAGATGCATGGGTCTGCCCCAAAGATGCATCATGCAGTGGTGGTTCTGAAGGCGGCAGGTCCTAATACACGCAGCGACAATAATCTGTCGGTTCTGCTCAGGTTTGCACCACACATTAGAGGAGATGTGTCAGTTCCTCTGGATCCACAGGTTGGCAAAGCACCTTAAGCCCCACATCCAAAGGTTGAGGGCTGGGGTAGCACCGTTTAGCAGGATAGACTCACAGCTTGCAGAGTCCAGGTGCAGATCCAAGGTTGTTGGAAGCCTGTTATGTCCCTGAGGATTCAGACCAAGAAGCCAGCCGAGTAGCCCTTGGAGTCACTCTATGTTCTGGGTTCTAGAGATGCAGGTCAAATCCTTCTCACCTAGGCAAGGAGGCAGCAGGTCAGCACAGCAAAACTGGAGTCCAGCAGAGTGGCAGTCCTGGAGCAGCATAGCAGTCCTTCTTCCTGGCAGAGTATCCACAGGTCCAGAAGTGTTCTCAAGGGGCGGTATATGAGGTCCATCTTTTAAAACCTATTGCCCTGTTTCTGGAAGGTGGGAGAAGCTGCTAGACAGTGGCTTTGAAGTGCGAGGAATTACCTACCACCGCTGCCATGGTTCCAAGCTGGCTGAAGTGAAAATGCACTGTTGTCAGGCCCTTATGAATATGGATGTTTTCAATCACAGAGACATGTCCTCTCGAAGAGGCAGCAACGCCCATCTCGTTTTCTATTGCTGTATGGTAATATCTGACACAGAGAGCGACACTGTGCCAGTGTACACTGTAACTCATTGCCTTCCAGCATTCTCTTATGCTGTTCAATGGACATACTTCTGACAAATTTAGGCCCATATTTATACTTTTTTAGCATGGCATTTGCATCATTTTTTGACATAAAAACGGCTCAAACTTGCAAAATATAATTGTATTTTGTGAGTTTGCGCCGCTTTTGTGTAAAAAATGATGCAAATGTGCACGCTAAAAAAAGTATAAATATGGGCCTTAGTCTTGAATAAGGGGAGCACACATTGGATTTTAGGGATGCCGGTCATTCCATGGCAGTAGAATTACACATTTCCAGCCCTCTGTCTTCTTTTTGTAAATCATTGTAATCACGTGTGTAAGTCCAAAATGGTTTAATTGAAGGCCACCAAGATTGCAGATTTCAAGACGCATTAGTTTATCAAATGAAAGCCCTGACTGTAAACATGATGTCTGACTGACCTGAGATGCTATGGCCACGCTACCTGAATTACGCAGAAATCCTATTGTCTAGCTCCGAATGTCAAATCCCATAAGAGATAAGTAGGGCTGGCAATTGAATTTCCAGTGATCTTTGCCCCTCAGCTAATAGCCAGAGCCAAATGTAGGGGCTATCCATCTTCCTTGCCTGGCTACCTTGACATTTATTGGCCTTTGAAAGGTAGACGGTGATATTGACCAAAATGTACGTTTGCTTAGGATATTCTTATTGGAGGAAACATTGGAGCCACTTTTTAGCAAAAACGGACACTTGCGAGTCCTTATTCATTAAACAATACTCCATTTCTTTCAAAGTAAATAATAGCCCCTGTGTTTCAAATTCTTTAAGATACTGGAAATCTTAACTCCTGCCTTAAAAGTGGACAATTTAGCTGTTGTTATTACCAATACGCAACTGTGATTTTATTTTTCATACAGTCAGAACATTTCATAGGGCTATATGAGAGTTGCCCTCCATGTGATGTTCATCGAAATAGGTAGCTCTGGCCCATAAGAAGCGTCAGCAGTATAGCGAGCCTCATGTTATCTAAAATAATTCATTAATACAATGTTAACACATTTTCATACAAAGAGATACTTTGGATCGGATTTTCCCTCAACTAGTCTGTCTATTCAGCAGTCATTCGCCCACAACAGCACATTGCATTGGGAAACATATTTCATCCTTTGGCTCACTTACACAGTGAATAACAGTGTTTTCCCTCTTGACGTGCACATCTGCCTAAAGATAAGGGAACTCTTCAGTCTCAGGGCTGGGCCTAATAAATTTCTTTGACAATGCGTTTTATCACTATATTCTTTATCCACTTGCATAATTTTTTTTCTTCGTTTTGTTTTTAAATCATGTTTCAGGGTACAGTGATTCATAGCCAACATTAGCTTTTCTTTGTGCCAATAAGAATCATATTTTACTGTAATGAGAATTAAGACAAAGAGGAGTTTCTGTACTTGTTCTATGTGCACCTGCCTGCTAGGAAGTGCTACTTTTCTAATAAAATTATGTGCAATGGTTAATTTTTGTAAATATAATTTTTATTGGAAGCACATAGCCACTCCTTTTGTTCCATTTTCTATTGTTGTGTCATGTGCAAAAAAATACTAAATTATCATAATAATTGCTTTCCAAGACAAGACCTATTAGCTTTGTTTGTTAATGCTTGTTTGAGACATACAATAATTTAATTCTGAGTTGCTGAAAATGTAGATTTTCCTAGTAAACATTAAACGGATACGGAGGCGAGTATTATGCTTCTCTAATCTTGCTTTAATTCAATGGCACCAGTCAAGAAAACTACGATTCCCATGAGTCTAGCCAACAAATAGCCAATGGGAACCCAAAACATATCTAAGAAGCACTGATCATAATCCAGCATATACCATAATCATAACATTTGACTGCGACCAGCCCTCTTTTGTTGTGCAAGAAGCTAGTCAGTATAAGACAACATAGGAAAAATTATAGTAAATGGAAAAACCAACAAAAAAGTTATTGACGAAAGTTCAACCATGAACGGGTTAAACAAGAAATCTGCATATCTGGAAGAAATCCAACCTGGAAACGAGATGAATCTAAGGAAGAGGAAGAAGACTCCGGTAACGCTGTCCAAGTTCTAAGAAGAAGGTGATGGTTGAATCGCGGATGTTGTTAGGGAGGGAAATGAACAACAACAGATACTGAGAGTTGCAAAGGGATAATACTTGCCTCCGTGTCTTTAATAAAATTAAGACTTTTTGTCATAGGGGCATATTTAAAATGCCCTAGCGCCACTGTGCGCCACATGACCATCATTATTTTTGACGTTAATGTGGCCACACAAAGCCGAAATTCCCGCTCGTTATTTACAGGGTGGCGCAATGCATGCATTGCACTACTCTTTAAACCTTTGTGCTACATTATGCCTACGCCAGGCATAATGTATTCAAAGGGGGAGCCCGAAAAATGGCATAAGGAAATCTCTGAAATTTCATTGCGCCATTTGTATAGGACTTTTGATGCCTGCTCACGACCAGGCATTAAAAGGAGGCTTCCATTCTTTAGATTGGGGCCCTATGTACTCTGCAGGTTTTGGTGCTACTGCAAAGTACGTCAATAGCATCATGAATAATGACGCTATTGCCCCCTACCCTGGGCCATGGTGCGCCAAATTTTAAATACGGTGCACATATGCTGGCGGTAGTGGGCTGCTAAGGGATGCAGGGAAAGTACTTTCCATAAATCTACTCAATAGTTTACTAGGAAAATCACCATTTTATGTCAAGACCGGAGGCTCCTATTATGTTTTTTAAAGCATGTTAATCACTACAGAAGTAGCTGTATGAACTGGTTTACAATAAAAAGTCCTAAAAACATAGGGCCTGATTACAACTTTGGAGGAAGGTGTTAATCTGTCCCAGATGTGACGGATATACCACCAGCCCTATTACGAGTCCATTATATCCTATGGAACTCGTAATACGGCTGGTGGTATATCTGTCACATTTGGGACGGATTAACACCTCCTCCAAAGTTGTAATCAGGCCCATAATCATTAGACCTACTAGCGCGCCTGATCCTTAGGAAGTAAACTTACAAGGGGAAGCGTATAAGTCGATGAAACTTTTGAATCGCATGGAGTATACTAGTCATGCAGTGACTATTGAATCAACAACTGACATCAATAATAAAGGAATAGACTCTATGAAACCACAATACCAAACCATATGAATAAAAAACAACCACTACTCAAGAAAAGTGTTAACAAGTTTTATTCCCTATTGCTTACAATTCTAAGTCATCTGTTAGTTCAATCTTTATTCAATTCAACTCTTTATTAATTCATTAGTTAAAGAACATTGGGCCAGATGCAGGAAACTATTTGCGAGTCGCAAACTGCAAAAAATGCCGTTTGCGAGTCGCAAATTCCAGTTTCCAATGCAGAAATGCATTTTGCGAGTCGGGACCGACTCGCAAAATGCATTTCAGAATCGCAAATAGGAAGGGGTGTTCCCTTCCTATTTACGATTCGGAGTGGTATGCAATACCATTTGCGACCGCATATGCGGTCGCAAATGGTGTCGCAGTTACCATCCACTTCAAGTGGATGGTAACCCACTCGCAAATTGGAAGGGATCCCCATTGGACCCCTTCCCCTTTGTGAATGGACCACAAATTATTTTTTCAGGGCAGGTAGGGGTCCAAGGGACCACTACCTGCTCTGAAAAAATACCGAAACTAAAGGTTTCGTTTGTTTTTTTTAAGTGCAGCTCGTTTTCCTTTAAGGAAAACGGGCTACACTTAAAAAAAAAAAAAACTGCTTTATTTAAAAGCAGTCACGAACATGGAGGTCTGCTGAATACAGCAGTCCTCCATGTTTGCGAGTGCCCATAGTCGGTATGGGGCCGCAATTTGCGACCCACCTCATTAATATTATTGAGGTGGGTCTTTGCGACCCCATACCGACTCGCAGACGGTGTCTGAGACACCGTTCTGCATTGGAAATTGCGACTTGCAATTTGCAAGTCGGAGCGACTCGCAAATTGCAAGTCGCAATTTCCAAGTTTGCTACATCTGGCCCATTATCTCTTAAAGAAAACATATGCAACAAAGCAACACCATAAGCTATGAATATCAGCATTAATAATGTAATTCAGCAATTAAGTTTGTCAGTCATTTGTCACCATCAACGTCACCCTTAATAGCCTACCTAACCAAGATTAGCATTAGCATGGGGGTCTTCATGCGAAAAACAATTTAGAGAAAACATTAATTTGGAAAAATCTACCTAAGTGTGAATCTCTAAAACAGTGTAGTTGGTACCTAGAAGAAAAGGCACAAAATCGTCAGTCACATTTTCATAGCTACCTATCCAGGATGGATGAGCAACAAGTCAGTCTTCGTCTTCAGGTCATCAGATAGTCAGCTACATATCAGGCTCACAGAATATGAGCCCAATGTCAGCACCTCGGACAGCGTCTCCTGCCGTCATAAATTTTCTCCCCGCAGTTCTGATTCCTCACTCCTTGTCATGACTTTTTATTAGGGTCTCCCAGTCCATCCCCCTAATTGCTAATTGGTCCGTTGGTCAACAGATATGACTTTAACCTATAGTTTTTGTTTACTGAATCTGCTAATTTTAATAACTTCAAATTACACTAAACGGATTGGCTCTTCTTGCGATGCCCTCATCATCCGGTCCTTCAGGTATCAAAATTGTTGCATATGGCTCTCCAGTCAGTGCCTCTATTGTTCAAGTCGTGGGAAGGTACATTTAGCCTGCTCTACACGTAATTGTATCAAATTGTCTTCATCATATTCTGTCCGTCGGTACATTGCAGAATGTGCTAGCTAAATAACTTGAACTGTGGGCGGCTCAAGGCTGCAGTTCATGATTTCCAGTCCTTTGCGAGGTGTCCAGTTTCTCCATGTTCAGAGTGTGCAAGGCCCAGTGGAACTAGGCCTCCAGTTTAGCTAACTTAATACTCAAAACAGAGGTTATATGACTCATTATGACCTTACTACATTTTTCTAATATATTTAACATCATTTTTCTAATTTTTCAGTTGTTTTAGTACACATGGTGATCATTCCCCGAGGGCACATTTTCAAACGTGCACATTATTTTTCTACAATTAATTTCTCTATGCCTTTTCACATTATTAACAACATATAAATCATTAATATATTCTTAATTAGCATATCTGCTTCAACAGTCCCTCCTCTGATGACTAAATATGTCATCAAACCTTTCTTTACCATCAATTTACAATTCTGTTTCAGATCTACTTTGCTTTCTCTTTGAGTTTTCTCTATAAATTCTTCTCATAGGTGGTTCTTCCCTACTCTGATCATTCTTGGATTTCCTTAATTTTATTTTTTGCCATAATTTGCATGTACCCCATAATCCCAATATAGAAACAATCACAATTAATATTCCTTGTGCAATTTTCCATAATAATCCATTCCAATTTTGACTAAACCAATTACCCACAGAAGCAAAACCATTTCCAACCTTTTCCCAAACTCCTGGTTCTTTCAATTCTTTCAAATCTTTGCTTGAATTAGTTAAATTAGTAAGTAAACCTCTTATCTCTTTATCACTGTTAGGAATGTAAGAACAACAATGCCTAGCATTAATCATTTTACAGACTCCGCTAAAAGTATGTCTAAAGCAAGCCTATTTTGAAGCGTCATAGCTCTATCCGCAGCCAACTCAGTATCTAACAGGAGTATTGCCCCTGTAAAGTTAGTCAGCATATTATCCACAATATTAGACAACTTTCATATCTTAATTGCATTCAAAAGAACTCCTACCAAAGGAATTACTGCACCAAAAATATCTCCCAGAATTGCAGAAGAGGTTTCCCTCCTCTGTCGCTCATGATGTAATTCTGTTACTTTCTGAAATTTCTTTAAATCATCTATCTGATAAATTCTAGGGAAAACTATCCCCAAATAGCATGTTCCATACCATAATCTAGGAAGGTGTTAATAAGCATTAAGTCCACAAATATAGTAAATTCCAGGAATCGCAGGGTCCTGACCATTCAGCATAAAAGTCCATTCACTCCGAAACAAAAACACATGCCTACATTCACTCGTTCCCACAAATAAAGTGTCAGTGCATGATTTCAGCCTATATATACAAAGCTTTCCTACATGTAATGCATCTAAAGCTAATTTCCCTTGTGTTTTAATAGCAGTGCAAGCATAATCATTCTTATAGGTCCTTTTCTCCAATCCTTTCTCTAACTTCTCCTTCAATGCCTTCCTTCTATCATCAGTATGCCCTATGAAGCTCTTTTCTAACGGAGTTAATAAGCAAGATAGGTTATTTCTATGAGCATAAGCAGTTCCAAATGTTAGTGTTGGCTCAAAGAATCCCCTGACTAACACTATATCATGCTCTCTAGCTGTTTTACTTCAATATCTAATAATAGGAACAAAGGAAAGCACGACATCATGATTAGAATACAAATATTGAATATACTCTTGGGTATAGAATCTGGTTACTAGCAAACTACAAGTTATGCCATAAGTTAAAGGCAAGCTATGGTACGTAACCCCTTCTTCCACAGAGGAAGGAATTTGCGTACACACAAGACAATTCTTTGCATCCATTGTTTCAACATACTCACTCAACAACCGATAGAACACATTAGAAGTAAGCTCTCCTTGAGCATTTTATTAATCATACAAATATTTTTCATCAACTTAAACCTCCCTAAAGCTGTTAGTGTAGTAGTCTCAGGAACAGAAGCAATTGTAGCCTCTTTTATTTCATGAACAGACATACCCACAACCATTATTATGAACATTATTCCACACATAATTCCCACTCCCACACTCAAATAACGACAATATCTAATATTTGTAACAAGATTATTCAATTCAGCCATGATCTATAAAGAATCAGAAAGTAGAGTCAACTCTTTAGATAAAGTGCAACAGAGAAAATCAAAAAATGAAGACAAATAAAAATATTTCTTTCTCACAATTCAGTTTCACACATGGGAACCCTTTTTCTCTTTTAGGAAAAATCAGTTAGCAGCTTGTCACATCCGAGTTTTTAAATGTCATATCAGTTTATCAATGTCTTTTCCTGTTTATTTCAACAGTCTCTTTTTTAATTTTCTTCAGATTAGCTCAGCAGCTCAGTCTATTGATCCCTTTCAGGTTGCATCAAGGTACTGATTCAGAACTTCTCTGTCAAAACAAAAGGACATGAACTCGTTTTGCCATTTACTTGTTGCAGCATATGCCCACTCAGGACCTGTGTATCTTTGACTTGCTACCCTCTTTCTTTTCAACCTTCGTTCTCCACTTGATTCTCCTTCACTTAATTCTTCTTTTTTCGTAGTATCCACTTCTTCCTCTATTGGTTCATTTATAACCAACTCCTTCTTCTTCCTAATTCGCGACTCAGGCCAATAGTCTCCTTTTCTTGTTCCTTCAGTCAATATTCATCTTAGAATTGGACTCTTCCATTTTTCTCCTTCTATGGTGTTTTCTCTTGATGGACCTGCAACAGGTTGGAGGAGTCGGACCTCTTTGACTTTGATTCGTCTCAACTCTTTCACCCTGTTGATCTGGCACTTTCTCTGCTTGTCTTTCAGCACCGTCTGTGTCTGGGAGAACCCCTGCTGTGCTCGGTTCTCCTGCTGTATCCGTTGAGTTGTTAGTCCCTTGCTCACCCTCCTGTAATTCTTCACTTTCGTCTCTTACTGAGGTAATTGATCCATCTTCCACAAGCTCAGGGTCAATCTCAGATTCAATTTGTTCTTGTTCCTGCTCAGGCACAGCCACCTGTTTTGCTGCAGTTGGTTCTCTCAACAACACTTCTACATGTTCTTGCTGACTCACCACTCTCTTTGTATGGCTGACGTGTATCCAATTCAGCAGTCCTGCACACTTCAGCTGTCGTAGTTGTCAGCACCACATGGTATGAGCCCTTCCAACGCAGTTCTAAACAAGTCTTTCGAACATGCTTTTTGATGACGACCCAATCTCCAGCTCTTAGATTGTGTCCTGGGTCATGGATGGGTGGCAGGGTGACAGCCTTCACCTGCTGAGAGAAAGGGCGAACTACATCAGCCAGACCCTACAGTAGTCCAACACCATATCATCTGTAATATTCACAAGTGCATTGGCTGGAATCGCTGCCAATCACATTGCTCTGCCCATGAGGATCTCATTGGGTGACAGTCCTGTATTTCGCATTGACATTAGTACCAATGGTAAAGCATCTGACCATTTCAGGTTAGTCGCGACGCACATTTTGGCAAGTCTTAATTTCAGTGTACCATTCATTTGCTCCACTAAACCTGATGCTTCAGGGCGGTAACTGCAATGCAACGTCTGCTCAATGTTTAGTGCTGCACATAAGAGTTTGATCACTTTGTTATTGAAGTGAGTTCCCCTATCTGATTCTAAAGAGTTCGGAAATCCGAACCATGGTATTAACTTTCTAAGCATCAGCCTGGCTACTGTGAGAATGTCATTCCTTTGTGTGGGATATGCTTCAATACAATGACTAAAGACACACACAATCACCAACACGTACTTCAATCCACCACATGCAGGCATCTCAATGAAATCCAACTACGTTCTGCTGAATGGTCCTCCTGCTCTTCCAATGTGGCTCAAATTCACCACTGTCCCTTTACCCACATTTATTTGCTGAAAGATTACTCATCGATGACACACTGCCTCTGCTGCTTGTTTGAATTTTGGATTAAACCAATCAACCTTGAACAGTCTAATCATGGCATCTTGTCCAATATGTGCTTGGCCATGGTAGTACCTGGTCATCTGAGTCAACAAACTGTTTGGCAATACCATGTGACCCTCCTCAGAAACCCAAATTTCATCAGGTCTTTGGATACATTTTAACTTCATCCAAAGCCTCTTTTCTTCCTTGTCTGTATTCTCCTGTAATGCTTTTAGTTCCTCCAGTTTATCAATGACTTTTAAAGCAAAACTTGCACAATTTTTTTCTTCTTCAGGCATTAATTCCCACTTGTCTTTAAACGATATACAGTTCAATGTGCAAAACTTTGCGACTTGATCTGCATATCCATTTCCCAATGAAATGAAATCCTGTGTCTGTTGGTGTGCACTGCATTTTTACCACAGCAATTTCTTCAGGTAACTGTATTGCGTATAACAACTCTTTTATTCAGTCATCATTTCTCACTGGTGATCCAGTAGGGGTCATAAACCCTTGTTGCGACCATAACTGGCCAAAATCATGAACAATTCCAAATCCATATTGACTGTCAGTATAGATTGTGGCTCTTAATCTTGCAGAAATCTGGCATGCTCTAGTAAGAGCTACCAGTTCTGCCACTTGTGCAGAATATACACCTGGAAGCCATTAAGCTTCTAATGTTCCAGTAATTGTGCACATGGCATATCCTGCTCTCAGTGTGCCTGTTCCATCTCTGAGACAAAAATCATCAACAAAGACAATTTGGTCATTTTTTTCTAAACGCATGTCTCTAATATCAGGCCTCGGCTCTGTACACAACTTGGTTACCTCAAGACAATCATGTTCAACATCTTCTTCTTTTTCATTTTCAACAGTATCACTTGGAAGCAATGTCGCTGGATTCAGCACTGTACATCTCTTTAATGTTACGTTTGGAGCACCCAATATGCTCGTCTCATACCTTGTCAGTCTTGCACCCGTCAAGAACTGCGTTTTCGTCCTTGTCAGTAAAATCTCAACAGAGTGTGGTACCCTTACTGTCAAAGGGTATCCCATGACTACACCCTCTCATTGGGAAAGACTTTGACCAACTGTGGCTACTGTGCACAGGCAACCTGGTAAAGCTGCTGCAACCGGGTCCAAGGTAGCTAAAAAATAAGCTACTGGGTGATAAGCACCTCGATGGACCTGTGTCAAAACAGACAAAGAACAAAGTTCATGACAAAACAAAGTGAAAGGCTTTGTGTAATGAGGAATTTACAATGCTGGAGCTCTGCACAAACTCTCTCTTAATTCAGTGAAAGCTTTCATCTGATCTTCATTTAGGGTAATGGGAATCTGTAACTTCCTTATGTGTCAACTGCTGCAAAGGTTTAGCAATCTCAGCAAAATTCGGAATCCACTGTCTGAAGTACCCCATCATTCCCAGAAACATCCTGACATCTCTCTGTGAAGTCAGGGGACTTTTCTGCCGAATCATGGTAATTCTCTACCTAGAGATTCTCCTCAATCCCTTTTCAATCTGGTGTCCCAGGTATTTTACTGATTTCTGACAATACTGCAATTTCACAGTTGAAACCTTATGTCCAAATTCTCCCAAATGATTCAACAGGGCAATCGAGTCATGTTTACACTCGTCCCTTGTTCTGGATGTGATCAATAAAGCATCAATGTACTGTACTAAAGTCGATTGATATGGCAATTCCAATGACTCCAGGTTCTCTTTCAAGATCTGATTAAACAGAGATGGTGACTCCGTTTACCCTTGTGGAAGCCTGCACCAGCTGTAGACTGTCTAGGAATTTGAAACTAAAAATAAACTGACTATTTTCATGAAGAGGCACAGAAAAGAAAGCTTGTGACAGATCTACCACTGTGAACCACTCTGCATCGCAAGGAATCTGAAACAGTATCACTGCTGGATTTGGCACCACTTGACAGCATTTTACCACCATGTTATTCACTTTTTGCAAGTCCTGTACTACACGCACATTCCCACTTGGCTTCTTTAAACCCATTATTGGTGAATTACACAGGCTACTCAATACTTCCTTCAAAACTCCTTGTTTTAAAAAGTCTCCAATTATTTGTGCCACTTTCATTAGAACATCTTGTGGCATGTTATACTGTGGAAGCTGCGGAAATACTGCATTGGGCTTCAGAGTGATCTTAATCGGCTCTACCCCCTTGATCAGACCTACTTCTTTCCCTGTCAGATCCCAGACTTCTTCTTTCACTGTTCCCTGCCAGTCTGCATGTAATTCTTTCACAGTAAACATCAGGAGAAATTCAATCAATGGGTATTCTCCATAGGCATTGTTAACTATCATTTCAGTCACCTGTTCTTCTTCATCATCACTATTGGTTTGAACTTCTATTCCAGTATCCGAACTATTAATGGAACATCTGGTCTTGCACAGTAAGTCTCTTCCCAGTAAGGATACAGGACTTGAATCGCACACCATAAATCTATGCAATCGCTGGTAATTTTTTATTTCGACTTTCACTGGTTCTGTGATTGGGTTTGTCAACTGTCTATTCTCCACGCCACAACTTGAACTGTTCTACCTGAAAGGCTACTCCCCACTGTAGAGCGTGTAGCTCCTGTATCCACTAAGAATGAGACCTTATAGCCCATCACTTTTCCCTACACAAAAGGTCCTCTCTGATCTACTTCTAGGGAAGCGGCAAGCATCCAAGCTCCTTCATCCGAACTGCCATTCATCCATTCTTCGTTTATTTCATCCTCACTGTAAAATGGAAACTGATGCACTGTTTTATTACTACTGTCTTGTCTCTGACCTGTGACCTACTGAGTAAGCATCACCTGTTGCTGCTCCATTGGGGCTTGAGGTATCTGCATTTGCTGTCTAGGTACCATGGGGACCTGCTGCTGTACTGGTTGCAACTGTGTTAATTGTGCGCGTGGCACCTGCATTTGCTGCACGGGTAAGAAATTCTGTCCTCAATTCTGAACGTTAGGAATAAATCCTTTCCTTCTTGGGACTTTCACAGTTTGAAATGTACTGACATCACCTTGCTGAACAACACCATCCTGCGCCATCAACGGACACTCCCGCTTCCATTGTCCCACGTTTCTGCACAAATGACAGGGCAACATCTTTTTCATCCCCTGCGTTTCATTCTGAACAACCACAGTCCCTAAATCCGGACTACACATCATGTCAATTCCACGTCCTCTACCCCTGACTTGAGGCTGAAACATAACAGCTCTCTGCAGCGGCGGCATAGGCGGTACTACAGCTCCTTGCACTCCTGTCTGAGCTGCCTTTATTTGCATCGCCATCTCTATCTCTTTCAACTTTTTCGGTTTTAATTAAATCTTGTCACTGCAATATTTTACATATTGCAATAACTCATAAATCGGTTTCGCCTGCCAGCAAATTAAATGACTCTCAATCATCTGCTCTACTTCTGGTCTCAACTCTTCCACAAATCTGAACACAAAATGCAATATGTCTTTTGGCTCAATTGCTTCCTTGCCACTGTACTCCTTGAATGCTTCTAACAATCTTTCATAATAAGTATGTATTGACTCTTTAGACTCTTGAACTGTTCTGTCAATACTCTGCCAATCAATGTTTTTTGGAGAAATTCTTGTCTTCAAGAATTTTATCACCTTATAATAATTTTTCATTACCTCAGGTGAAGGTGCACCCGTGACTTTATCCCTTTCTGGTTCACTTGTTGGCCAGTCCACTGCTCTCTTACACTCAACCCACAAGTCAGCTGGTACAACTATCTCCAATAGTGCGTTCAAGTCTTCACACAGACAGTTAGAAAGTTTCACGAATCTCTCTGTTTGCTGATACCACTCAACTGGCTTCTCCCTCAATTTTGGGTAATCATTTGTAAATGACAATATATCACTCCTGTGCCATGTGAGAGGAACGAACTGCCCCCCTGGAATCTCTCTCATCAGAAGCATCTTTACTGATTCTCTTTCTCTTTGAACCTCGTCAGACCCTTCATGTGAATCCCACTTCCGTTTATCTTTTTTCTTTGCCCATCTACCTTCCCACTTCTCTAATGCTCCCCAAATCTGAGCGCTCTGCAGCAATTCCTTCAAATGTGCCTTCATTCCTGCTGATCTCATGTGCTCGAAATCTTTTGCCTCAAAATCATATCTGTCACTGCGTTTCAAATGCTCCGTTTTCTCATTCTCAATGTCATGTTTCTCTGCTAGCTCTGCCAATTTCTGACGCATTTTGCTCACTTCTCTTGTAATCTTTGGGCACAAATACCTCAGCTCTTCTTCAGTGAAAGAGCACAATCTGTTCACACCCATTGTTCCCTCTACTAGTTTGGTTGCTCCTATATTTAACCTTACACGATTTATTTGATCTTCACCATTAGATGCGTTTTGAGGAGTGTTTAGACTGTCTAACCATTCACTCAACTGCTGAGCTGACAAACCCTGTAGTGAAATGTTACTAGCATTTGGCACTGGTAACTGTTGCATCACTGCACCTGAAGCTTGCGGTGTCAAACGTTTCAAACTCTGACTCGCATTCGGGCCATTCACTGCATCTGGAAGTGCTACAAGTGGACTGAGATCCATTAAAGGTCTAGATCCATTGAAAGTCTGTCCTGCAGATGACATCATCTACACAGGATCACTCACTCCCCTCCTCATAAGACTCTGTAACATTTCATTTTGCTCTCCTGTGTCTGATTTCTTCTGCGCAAATAAGGGTACTGATGGACCAACAGTAATTGGTAGCGATATTGCATCTGGAGCTGCCCTAACACTTGCACCTTGTGGGAATGTTACTCCCATTGCCTGATTCATGACTGGTGTAATATCTAACTGTGTTCCCGTTAGTGGTGTAAACTTCGGCAAACCCTGTGCCTGTGCTGAAGGCAATAACATTGGGGTCAGTTCTGTCTGAACTAACATTGGCCTTGGAAGCACTTGCTCCCTCAGCACCATTATGTCCGAGACTGTCTCAAGAACTGGTACATCTGGATAAATGATCTGTACCGTAGGTGGATGCATCTGCGCTTGAACCACAGTAATAGTTCCTGCATTAGGTGTACTCTGTACTACTCCTGGTATTTGTCCGCCTTCTGCCTGTACAGCTCCCTCAGCTCCCTGGGCTTGTGCTGGAGCAGCTGTAGTGGCAGTGGCACTAGTGTCTGGACCCCCTGAATAGGTTGTTAAAGGTGGAGGTCGATCTCTTAGCAGCTGCATAATGAGGTCCTCAACATCAGAATCTTTGTCATCAATATGAGACTTTCTCTTTTTCCCTGCACTTTCATCTTCTTTAGCACCATTCTCCTTCTCTGCCTCATCCTCCTCCGTAATTGCAGGAAACAATTTAACATCCTGTAGTATCACTGATCTCCATTTCTTCTGCTCCCAATCCAATCTAGCTTCAACTAAAGATTTCTCTACTTGCTTCTTTCTCCTTTTGAACTTCATCTCTTGTTGCTGTCTGGCCACTAATTCCCAAACCGCTAAAGCCTCAAACTGTGCTGGTCTGGGTAATGGCTTCATATCATATAATGACATTCGTAATTGGTCCAAAATTCTCAAATTAAACGTTCCATGCTCCGGAAACGCTAGAGACCCTTGCTTCTTAGTTGGCTTACACCATTGCTTCAACCACAAACACGGTGCTA
The DNA here is from genome assembly GCF_031143425.1 of Pleurodeles waltl. NCBI lineage: Eukaryota > Metazoa > Chordata > Amphibia > Caudata > Salamandridae > Pleurodeles > Pleurodeles waltl. Next base: position 469,749,145 of record NC_090450.1, read on the forward strand.
CACCTCGCTCCTCCATCGCAATGTAAGCCGGAGAATTTTCTGGTGGGGTCGGCTCCCTCACTGACGCCTTAATATAAGAATCACCCTTCATCACACTTCTGACTGCCTTGAAAAACCTCATTTTGTCTACTTTGTTTACTTCGATTCAATAATGAAATTACTTTTACTCCCAAGATTCCCTTCACCCGCTTACTCAACCAACTGCCTCTTACGTACGGCTGCCAATCCGCTTGCGACTCTTCTCACTAACCGACCTATCCCAGTGCTGCACGACCTGACGTCACACTCACACACAGCGGCTGACAAAGTCTTGCGGCTCATCCTCCTCAACTCAACTCACACGATTATTGCAAATTATTTGCGAACACTTACCAAAAACAAATAAATTTAAAAAAACTGCTGGGTTACTACAGGAAGGGTCACTATCGCTTCAGAGACCTTACGGATTTTCACTAATGGCTCTCTTGGCTGATACAGCTATTCCTCTTTCTCAGTCTCCCACATTCGCAAGCAAAATTCGACCCGCAAATTTTACTCTCAACTGATCAATGGGTCTGTCCTGGTGAACATAGGACTCACCAAATCTCAGTCGAAATTTCCTTTCCTCAATTATCACTCACACTGACTTCTTGACCATGCCCGATCAACCTACTAACCCAAACAGATTACAACATATACCCAAGTGTGTCCTACACTTGTTAACATACTCCGGAGTCTTAGACCACGCAGGCTCCGTACATCACCAAGAACCACGTGGATAATTCTTGAGCACAAGGCGACACACACATGTGAAGTTCGACGACTTTCCTACTCTCATACCACGGAGTACGCACGCTCCTACTAACCTCAACTGGAGTACGCAGACTCCATACTTACCTCACATACATCACAATTCACCTGTGATTTGTTTAAGCTTGTGCAAGCGCATCCTACCACTTTCACACTATCTCAAAACACGCCGAGTACATACCCAATTCTACTAGCAGGATCCAGGATCTGGGAAAGTCATTTCTGGGCTTAAGGGGACATCATCTTTGCTAAAATTGCCATTTCAGAAAAAGAACATTCAAACCTCATTAAATACAAACAACTTAATCTTAACTTAAACTACTATCATAACCAATTATCACCACATAACTAGTCCCCCAAGGAAACTAACCATCAAGCTGCTACCAAAAACTGCGCTCCTGCTCCATAGTAAGTAAACTTACAAGGGGACGCGTATAGGTTGATGAACATTTAGAATTGCATGGAGTATCCTGGTCATGCAGTGACAATCGAATCAACAACTAACAACAATAATCAAGGAAGACACTCTATGAAACCACAATACTAAACCATATTAATAAAAAAGAACCACTACTCAAGAAAAGGGTTAACAAGTTTTATTCCCTATTGCTTACAATTCTAAGTCATCTGTTAGTTCAAACTTTATTCAATTCAAATCTTTATTAATTCATTAGTTAAAGAACATTGGGGGTTGTTACAACCCTGGCGGTCTTTGACCACCAGGGTTGTTTTGACAGATTTCACCACCAACAGGCTGGTGGTGAAATCCTGGGGATTACGACCGCGGCGGAAGCGCCGCGGTGGCACCGCCGGGACCGGCGGTTTCCCGCCACTTTTGTCCCGGCGGGAGTAATCCTCCAGGGCAGCGCTGCCCAGGGGATTACGAGTCCCCCTCCCGCCAGCCTTTTCATGGCAGTTTGCACCGCCATGAAAAAGCTGGCGGAAAGGGGAGTCGCGGGGCCCCTGGGGGCCCCGTGCAACATTTCACTGTCTGCTATGCAGACAGTGAAAAGCGCGACGGGTGCAACTGCACCTGTGGCACAGCCGCAACACCGCCGGCTCCATTTGGAGCTGGCTCCTGTGTTGCGGCCGAGATCCCCGCTGGGCTGGTGGGCGGAATCCAGGTTTCTGCCCGCCAGCCCAGCGGGGATCTCATAATGGCCGTGGCGCGAGTGCGCCTGCATTGGCGGCCGCCCGACGTTCAAACCTTGGCTGGCGGCAATGACCCCCATTATCTCTTAAAGAAAACACATGCAACAAAGCAACACCATAAGCTATGACTATCAGCATTAATAATGTAATTCAGCAATTAAGTTTGTCAGTCATTTGTCACCGTCAATGTCACCCCTAACAGCCTACCTAACCAAGATTAGCATTAGCATGGGGGGGTCTTCATGCGAAAAACAATTTAGAGAAAACATTAATCTGGAAAAATCTACCTAAGTGTGAATCTCTATAACAGCGCAGTTGATACCTAGAAGAAAAGGAACAAAATCATCAGTCACATTTTCATAGCTACCTATCCAGGATGGATCAGCAACAAGTCAGTCTTTGTCTTCAGGTCATCAGATAGTCAGCTATAGATCAGGCTCACAGAGTATGAGCCCAATGTCAGCACCTCAGACAGTGTCTCCTGACGTCATCACTTTTCTCCCCGCAGTTCTGATTCCTCACCACTTGTCATGACTTTTTATTAGGGTCTCCCAGTCAATCACCCTAATTGCTAATTGGTCCGTTGGTCAATAGATATGAATTTATCCTATAGTTTTTGTTTACTGAATCTGTTAATTTTAATAACTTCAAATTACACAAAACGGATTGGTTCTTCTTGCTGTGCCCTCATCATCCGGTCCTTCAAGTATCAAAATTGTTGCATATGGCTCTCCAGTCAGTGCCTCTATTATTCAAGTTGTGGGAAAGTACATTTAGCCTGCTCTACACGTAATTGTATTAAATTGTCTTCATCATTTCCTGTCCGTCGGTACATTGCAGAATGTTCTAGCTAAATAACTTGAACTTCAGGCAGTTCAAGGCTGCAGTTCATGATTTCTAGTCCTTTGCAAGGTGTCCGGTTTCTCCACGTTCAGAGTGTGCAAAGCCCAGTGAAACTAGGCCTCCAGTTTAGCTAACTTAATACACAAAACAGAGGTTATACGACTCATTGTGACATGTTACTACATTTTTCTACTATATTTTCATTATTTTTCTCATTTTTCAGTTGTTTTAGTACCTATGGTGATCATTACCCAAGGGCACATTTTCAAACGTGCACATTATTTTTCTACAATTAATTTCTCTATGCATTTTCACATTAGGAACAACATATAAATCATTAATAATTTTCTTAATTAGCATATCTGCTTCAACAGACCCAATCAGCCGATCGCAGAATGTCTTCAAGTCTGACCCCACCCAAAAGGCTTTGGAGGGCATGGCTCCTCTAGAGGAATAAGCCCCAAAAACAAAAGTATCAATGCCTGCCAAGGACATTACCCAACTGTTCCATCTGGCTAAGGTAGCAGAATAAATGGGTTTGTGAGGTTTGCAGAAAGAAATAATAAATTGAGAATGAGAGGACATTCTGAGATTGGCTGTGTGCTCCTCATAAATGTTAAGCCATTATCCTACACAAAGTTTAGGTTGATTAGGAAAGTAAGGATAGAACACAGTACGTAAATTAGTCTTAGGGGGTCATTCTAACCCTGGCGGTCCAAGACCGCCAGGGCTAAAATGACGGGGGCACCGCCAACAGGCTGGCGGTGCCCCGCTGGGCATTCTGACTGCGGCGGTTCGGCCGCGGTCAGAAGTGGAAAACCGGCAGTCTCCCGCCGGTTTTCCGCTGCCCAAATGAATCCTCCATGGCGGCGCAGCAAGCTGCGCCGCCATGGAGGATTCTGACACCCCATACCGCCATCCTGTTCCTGGCGGTTCTCCCGCCAGGAACAGGATGGCGGTATGGGGTCTCGTGGGGCCCCTGGGGGCCCCTGCAGTGCCCATGCCAATGGCATGGGCACTGCAGGGGCCCCCGTAAGAGGGCCCCAAAAAGAATTTCAGTGTCTGCTTTGCAGACACTGAAATTTGTGACGGGTGCAACTGCACCCGTCGCACCTTCCCACTCCGCCGGCTCAATTCTGAGCCGGCGTCCTCGTGGGAAGGGTGTTTTGCACTGGGCTGGCGGGCGGCCTTTTGGCGGTCGCCCGCCAGCCCAGTGCAAAACCCAAAATACCCTCAGCGGTCTTTCGACCGCAGAGCGGTATTTTGGAGGGGGGAACTCTGGCGGGCGGCCTCCGCCGCCCGCCAGGGTGAGAATCACCCCTTTAGTATGTTTGTTGACACAAAACAATACTTAAGTTGGAATAAACTGACAAGAGGAAATATCTAAAGCTTTAAAGTCTGCTAGACATTTAATAGAAATAGAAATAAGACAACATAGTGAGTTTAGCAGAAAGCATTTTCAATGAAAGATCTGTATTGTCTGGCCAAGGTGAAAAAAAATGTGAAACAACATTAACATCCCATAATTTCAACTATTTGGGCACGGTAGGAATAAACAATTTTACTCCCTTTAAGAGACTGCAAAGAAGAGGATGTTCTCCCATTGGTTTCCCATTGATGTATGTGTAATGCATAGAAATTGCTGATCTGTAGAGATTAATTGTTCTGTAGACTTACCTGCACTGACTTCCCCAGCTAAGAAATTTAGAACATACATTGAGAAGGATTGGGATTCCTTCCCATACACCAGCTTGACCAAAGAGACAAAGCAGAACTGTATGCCTTTCTGATACCTGGAGCCCAAGCTTTGTTAATAAAGTCTGAAGCGTCTGACGAAATAGGGATGGTGGATTGGTCTGACCAGACATTTACCATGCTGAAAGGGTGAGAGGTTTGTTGAGTACTAAGTTGTGAGGCTGACCTAAGGGGTCCAGAAGGAGTGAATGAAAGGATGGAAGCAGAACTGGAAAGTCGATTGCTAGCTCCAGAAGAGGAGGGATTCACACTTGTGATTGCCAGAAAAGTACTATTATCACCAACGTTGCCTTCTGACGTCTGAACTGGGCAAGAGCTCTGGTGATCATGAGAAACGGAGGGAAGGCATAATTGACAAAAGTGGACCAGTCCTGAAGGAAAGCATCCTTGGACAAAGCCAAGGGTTCTGGACGCCAGCTGAAGAATCTAGATAGCTGGGAACTCAGATGTGAAGCAAAGAGGTTGATACCAAAGAGACCCCATTTGTTGAGGAGAGACTGAACTACTAAAGGATGGAGTTTACAGACACTGAAATCCCTGAGAAAACTGGAGTGCCAGTCTGCGGTCACATTGAGTCTACCCGGCAGATACTCCACTGTAAGAGAAATCCTGTTGTGGAGACAAAACTCCCATAAGTTTTTGCGAGATCCGCCAAAGGTTTTGATCTGGTAACTCCCAAATGGTTGATGTAACAGACAGCCGAAACATTGTCCTTATGTAGGAGGATAGAACAGTGAATTCTGTCTCTTAATAGGCTTATGATTGCAAAGGAGCCCACAAGCATCTCTAAACAGTTGATATGCAATTTTGACTCCTCAATAGACCAAGTTACTCCAGCAGTGATTAGACCACAACAGGTGCCCCAACCTGTTAAGCTTGCATCTGATTCTAATACTAGATCTGGGGCTGATGCAAAGATAGTTCTGCCATTCCAGGCATCCAAGTGATCTATCCAATACTGGAGTTCTGAACAGGACTCTTGGTCTAAACCGCTAACATCTGAATAGGCGAGACCTTTTCTGAGGTGACGAATCTTTAAGCTCTGAAGGACTCAATAGTGAAGGGGTCTGGGAAATATAGCTTGAATTGTAGAAGAAAGGAGACCTACTATCCTGGCTAGGGATCTGAGAGAGATTTGTGTACTGTGGAGAGTTCGAAGAATCTCTGTTTTGATAGTTTTTACTTTTTGATGAGGAAGATGGAGAGCAGCAGATAAAGAGTCCACCAAGAAACCTAGAAACTCTATTTGTTAAGTAGGAATGATAACAGTTTTTCTTTGTTTATTATGAAAGCCAACTGGGAAAGAAGGAAGCAAGTAATGTGGAAATGAGATAGACTTGAATGCTGACTCTCGTTCGTCTGAAGAATGTTGTCTACATATATGATTAACCTGATGCCCAGAGATCTGCGATGTGCTACCGCTAGCTTCATTATCTTTGTAAAGCACCCAGGTGCTGACGAAAGGCCGAAGGGAAGGGAAGGGAACTGGTAAGGTTTTCCCTGCCACTAGAACTGGAGGAACTTTCTGTGGTCTGTGTGAATTGGAACAGAAAGACACGCATCCTGAATGTCTGAATGTACCATGAAATTGAATTGGAGATGAGTGTCTCTGAGATGTACTTTAGTTTCCATCTTGAAGTGCTCATAAACGACAAACTAGTTGAAAGCTCCAAGATTAATAACCGGTCTCATTTTGTTGTTTTTCTTCTGTGCCAGAAAAAGGAACATAGAAAACCTGAAGGGTTTGGATCTGTGAGTTGAATGGCATTCTTTGACAGAAGACAGTTGATATCCTCTGAAATTAGAATGATATTTCCGTTGCAAAACGAGGAAGGGGAGGAAGGTAACTCTGAAATGGGTTGAGTAGAATTCTATTAGGTAACCCTGTATCGTATTTGGACCCCCCCGGGTCTGCAGTTATCATTTTCCATTTTGTTAAGAACGATTAAAGACAACCTCCTACTGGAGGAAAACCAGAAACAGGACCTACCTTGTTGGTTATTATTCCTAAAGCTGCCTTCTCCTCGACCCCGGTAACCTCTGCCCCTTTGAGGGAAGAACTGGGGTTTGTGCTCTTGCACTCCATAGGAAGAGTTGAAGGAGCCTCTGTATCCATGCGAATGAAAGGAACGGCCAGTAAAGTGGCTGCTTCCTCTACCGGCCCATGCAAAAGCCCGCTGGTTGAAAACATTCTTGAGGGATTGTTGCACTTAATCGATAGATGCAAACGTAGATACACATCTGCTGAGATCCTTAATAAAGGAGTCCCCAAATAGCAGACCATCCGCTTTAATGTCAGGGTCAAGGGTCACTAAATTAGCTAGCTTAGGATCTAGCTTTAACAAAAGTCCTTTCCTTCTCTCGTGAGTAATGGTGCATTGGCGCACCACAAAAAAAAAAATGCTCTCCGAATCCACAGAAAAAGGTCTAATGGGTCAATGTTTGAGTTCTCCAGCCTTGCTGACTCTGTCATATCAAAAATATGAGTGAAGTGAGCCACTAAATTTAGCAATTTGTCCTGGCAGGTCGACCAGGCTTTCTCTACCCATTTATGAAGATCTTTGCCAAATTTAGAAAAGAAGGTAAGAAGGGGTTGGTCTATGGAGGGTGTAGAAGTAATATTAGAAGATTAAGAGAGAACGGGGGCATTCAGATTTCAATTTGGCCCTTGTCTGCTTTTCTAACATAATTCTTAACCTGGAAGAGATATAGTCCCCCAAATGGGAAGAAGGAAACCATTCTGTGGGAATTAGGATGGTGTAGCAGGGAGGGATCAAACATAGGGGTGCCATCTGATTCTAGGATGGTTTTGGCAACATAAGGGTCAGAGGAGGAAAATGATAACTTAGGCCTTTTGGGAGGGGGAAAGAAGGATCATTAGTGTCCAAAATATCAGAGGCATCATCCACATCACCTATTTCACCCATGTCATAATCCGTATCAAGGATGTGCAAAATAACCATTTGTTTAGGCGCGCTTTGTAAATGTTTAGCCTAGGATTTACATTTAGAGTGAGTAACAGAAGAATTCCCCTCCTTAGAAGGAGGCCTGGGTGGATCCTCAATCTGGGGTGAAGAAACTTCACCAGTCAATGCAGTGCCAAAAGAGGTGACCTCAAGTTGGGACTTAGGAGATGACATAACATTAAGTTTACGTTTTCTGATATCCTATGCAGAATGGGCCAGTGATGATTTTGTCACCATGCTCTTAAAAGAAGATTCCAGTGTCTTGGCTATTAGATCCATAGAGGCTGCAATGGCCTGTTCCACAGAATTGTGAATATAAATACTGAAATCTTTATAAAAAATGTCACCCTCATCATTCCTGACTTGAATAAGAGTAGAGCTGTCTATTTTCATATTGAAAACATTAAGTATCAACTTTGGGGAGGAAAGGGTTAAAAAAAAGTAGAAACCCCCAGGAGGGAGATAAAATAAAAGCGCACGCCCAACAGGGCATGAAGTTTCTTGTCTGAGGCATTAGGAAATCAGCTTGAGGTGGGGAGAATAGACCGCTCCCCCTGTGATGTAATGGGGAGCAGGGCCTAAGCCTGCCAGGAAAAATCAGAAGCAATGCTGAGGAGACGCAAGGAGAAGTGTCTGTGCAGCAAAACAAAGAAGAATGGCTGATTAACAGTCTGACAGAGTTACCCGAGGTATCAAGAAGCCGTTGATGGAGCGCAAAAAGAGCAAGCTGGAAGAGCATTTAGAACGCACGCAGAGGGTGTGTTGAAAAAAAAGCAGCAACCAAGCAATAAGTATGAATTAAACCATAATAATGACAAAACAAGTTAAATAAACTATCTGTACAGCATATGAAGTATGAGAAGTAGGGCTTATTTTGACTGCGAGCAGCAAGAAAAGAGGGCTATACTGCGTTATGATTGGTGCTTCTTTTGATACATCTTGCGTTCCCATTGGCTATTTGTTGTCTAGCCTCATGGGAATCATAGTTTTCTTTACTGCTGCTATTGAATTAAAGCAAGATTAGCGTAGTGTAATAGGATCCTCCGGTCATGACATAAAATTAAAGTTACTAAAGTCTTTTACTGTACCAATGCCATGCAAAGGTAACTGATTTAGGTATATATACACACCAGATGTGACAGTACATTTATAATCAAAGTATATTTATATATAATATATATGTTAACTCACGTCCCCACCATGCACAGTTATCTGATCAATAATTTTGTTACAGATTTTACAGTGACATTATCAATGATATCATCAAAGATTTCATGAGTGTTGTAATTTTTGGAGCAGGTGTCAGTGCATGGTGAGGGCGTGAGTTATTGTTACCTCAGAGCACTAGTTGTAGTTATTTTAGATAACTATAACAAGTGAGTTTCTATAGTTTGGTACATTTCAAATGTAAGCCTAACTTTAACGTCGCTGTAACCTTGGTTTTTTTAAGTGAATTTCTATGTTTTTTAAAATTATATTTCCTAACTTTAATGTCCCTGTAACCTGTGTTTCTTCAGTGAGTTTCTATGTTTTTTTAACATAAAGAAATTTATATTACTATACGTTAATCCAGCCTCTGGCGCAGTGGTTGGCCGCAGGACCTGGCTTGTGGCCAACCCCCCTAACAACCCAATGCCACGCTGTGCGCTGCCCTTTGATCATGCACAGCGGGAGTTGGCTGCGGCTTGTCTCTCTCTAGGTGTGAGATGGTGTATCAGGGGGTGAGATTGGGTGTGAGAGTGTCTGTATGGGTGTGAGAGTGGGTGCATCAGTGTCTTAGTGGGTGAGTCAGTTTCTCAGTGGGTCTTTGAGTGGGTGTGTGAGGGATTCAGTGGGTCTGTGAGTGGGTATTTGAGAGTCTGAGTGGGTATGTGAGTGTCTTAGTGGGTCTGTTAGTGGGTGTGTAAGGGTCTGAGTAGGTTTGTGAGTCAATGAAAGAGATTGAAAAATAGATATTGAGAGGAGAGAAAGACAGGGAGCAAGGTAGATAGTTTTTTAGGCTCTGATGGATGATATACTTAAAATGGGATATTTCTGGAGAAATTCAAAAGAAAAATGTGTTTGTCAATTAAAAAGAGCAAGGTCACCTTTTATTATGAACCTTCAACTTTTGATGTTGAAAATAGATTAAAGTAGGGATTAACCACAGACACAACTGGACTCGAACCCTCAATTTTTAGTGCAGGAGTCTTAACCATTATGCCACAGGTGATTCATGCAGTGCTCTCCTTGCATGGAGAGACAATTATCAGATGGGAGAGAGAGAGAGAGAGAGAGAGCGAGAGAGAGATTGACAGGACTGTGGGGCGTGCCTCAAGGCCCCAAGGTCCTAGCTGGCTCTCCACGTCCTGCGGGAGCTGGCAATGCTCCGGAAGCAGGAAGCTGCTTTAAGCAGCAGCTCCCTGCATGTGGAAGCAATGTTTTCATCTGTCTTCCCAGCATGCATATTTGCATGCTAAGAAGACAGATGAAAACTCAATTTTATGCAAGGAAGAGCTGTTTGACAGCATTCTCTTGCGGAATGTGGACCTTGTTTGCTTTTGCTTGGTCAGAGCTGTCAGCTCCCACCAAGCAAAAGCAAACAGCTATGACCCAGGCTGGGCACTCTGGGACATAGCAGGAGCCAGCCCAGGAGGATGGTGGTCCCGCGGGCCATCTGTGGCTCCTCGAGGGGGCTGCGTGGCCCCCCTCCACCTCTACACTCAGCCCCAAGGAGGTGGTGGGCCCTAGGCTGCGGGGGTCCTAAATGCAATGCCCACCTTTCTTTTTTGTCAAATTTATTTATATATTTTTTTTCTAAACAATAGAGTAGCACTCCAAAGCATATTGATGGCTGTTTATTGTTCCCTCACAATACAGCCAACACGTTTCGCCCAACAAGGTCTTGATCACGGCTGTCCCTTTTTAGTCTTTACCTTTTATAGTTTTTTTTATCACACAAATGCATTCTGGCACTCATGGTTTTACTGGACCAAATGACATATTAGTGCCTCCCTGACCATCTCCAATGTTTTCAGTAACCAAATGATGTACATAAAAACTTATGTCTGATATGGTAGGCATATCTCCAGTTTCATATCAATGTTCATGTAGTATATTAATAACTTCAAGTATGCAACTCTATTTTTCAACAGCAGGAGTTACTCCCTCTAAGTGAGGCAATGCTATTCTAATTCTTGTTAGAATCACATCTCCCCTCAGTGGGAACAAGACCTACATTGTCTCCAAATTTCTATAATACAATTGTGTGCTAATGTCAAAATGATTCAGTAATATCGGGATGATTTTACTGTTGGTAATTGGACAGAGGCGAAATTTGGGTCATCCTTAAAAATATGTCTACTGCTATCTTTATCACACTATATACTTCCGAAGGTGGGCAATCCATTATAAAAATTGTAGAAATCACATGGCAACTATCAAAAGCCACTGATAATCTAGTAAGTTTCCAAACATCTTATAATGTAAGGTTTCGTCTAAGTGCAAGACAATTTCAACCAAAAGGCAATAGGAATGATGTGATGAATTTTCGCACACAGGATCAAAAAAATCATGTTTGAACTATAAATTACAAAGTATGCACATGAAGAAAATTAAAGACAGCCAAACTTTCGCTCAAAGAGCAAAAAGAGCAGAATTAGATTTTTCCCTAAAAAAAGAGTAAAATTTTGGAAAAAGAAAGTTTCTTCTGCCCAAAGGAGATTTGCAATAGAGAAAAGGCTGATCGTGATGGACCTGAAGTTAAAAACGGCCTGTCACTAGCTCGAATCACTAAAGGACATTCTTGGAACTACTCCTTTGCCCTGAACTGTCCTAGTGAGATTTGCTGTCCCAGAGCTCTTTGCTGCATTTCATTTGGCCATAGCTGATGGCAGGGGGAGGTGCTGACCATTGCGCTATATAGCGCTGCCTCTTCCACCGCAGAGCAGTACATTCTTGGAACTGCTCCTTTGCCCTGAACAGCCCTGGTGGGACTCGCTGTCCCATGGCTTCTTGCTGCGGAACTGAATAATGGGGCTATTGCAGGTTATTGGGCTTTAAAACATAAAGTCACCTATTGGCTATGGAATTGGGGCCTGGAAGGTTGTTCCTTAGCAAAAATAATCATTATGGCCTGGAGGGTGGAGTGGGTTGGACCCTCCCCCAAGACCTTCTCCGGGAATTGTATTGTGATCAATTTTGACAAACGTGATGTTGTCCCGAAGGTTTTAAACTTTGTCCCTTGAATTTCTTACACTCCCCTCATTCAGGCATTTCCTTTAGGCTTCCTTTCTAGGCTTGCTTTTGTTGCAACTGTCCCTCTGTCAGTTGGATAGCCTAAACATCAAAGGGGTACTGGTGTAAGGTCTAATGAGGGTAATGTGTTTGTACTTACAACAAATAACAAATATGACACACTGGGGTTAGAGGCTCTAGATTGACTCCCTCTTACTCAGGTCAGTTTACAATCCCATGTGGCTCAGGCTATGGTTACATCCAATAGTTCTTTAATTGAGCCAGCTTGACACAGGAACTGTTTGTCAGAAGCTGTCACTGTTTACGCCTTATGTGTGTGAGGACTTTTCTGGTGCCCAATGGCAGATCTCCCCCCAAGTCTCCATAGATATCCTGACGTACTCTAGTTTTGATGTGAGGGGCCTCAAGCTGGCCTCCTGGAATGTGGCTGGGGTGAGAGGGAAAAGGGATAACCCAGAATGGCTTGAGTACCTTAAATCGTTTTTGCTAATTTGTATTCAGGAGACTTGGGACACAGAGGGTACTTTTTATTTGGATGGGTATAAATCATTTTTAGCCCAGTGGTTCCGTCCTCTAGGGGGAGGCCGAATGGAGGTCTTTTAACAGTGGTTTCCTAGTCTTTGGACTGTAAGGTAAGGCAAGTGCCGACAGCTTCACCTATCATGCAGGCTTTTGTTTTTCTGCCGCAATTGTGGGCACTTTTGTACTTTTTAATTTTTGCAATGTGACAAATGGACCATCTTTCTGTGCCTCTATTCAGTCACTTCAGTCTTTTATATTGGACATTGAACACCAGGAGTGTGCAAGAGTAGATTTTATTGTAGTGGAAGATTTTAATTTGCATCCCTGCACCCGTTCATTTTCGTCATGCAACCATATGTATGGCAATAGTAATTTGCATCATGATCGTAGCCTGGTGGCTGAGCTCAACTTGGTTTGTATTATGACCAAGGTCCATCTGGATTTAAAGGGTGATTTCCGGCCAACTTTTATAGGTGATGGTGCTAAATCTACATTAGATTACATTTTTTGCACTGCCCCATTTCAGGAGCAGATTCCTCTGTTTATGAAAAGCCCCTCTTGTTTTAGCAATCTATTTTGCATTTTTACTGATATTGGTAGTTGTTTGGACTTCGCTCCACTGAAAAATGCTGTTTGCAAGTTGGATTCCACAACGACTGAGAAGGGAAGGAGACTTAAATGGGCAAAGATTATTCCAGAGGACTTTTTGAAAACTCTTGTGGTTGTTAAAAGGAGAGAGTTTGAAATTTGTCTTGGGGATTATTCTGATGATGTGGTTTTTGGAGTGAATACCAGGATATAATCAAGGAAGTACATTTTAGTCTAACTCTACCTCCCAAATGAAGAATCAGTACAAACCCTAGGTGGTTATATTCTAATTGTCATATGCTACTATTGTGTCCACTTAAGGCTACTCCCAAGGATCGCCGCCTCATTTCAAGAAGACGCAGAGTCTATAAATAGGTGATCGTAGGAAAGTACCCTCTTTCTTGCCATGGTTACCCCCATTTTCTGCCTGTTGTCAGTATGTTTGACTGTGTCTATCGGGTTCCTGCTATCCCAGCCCCAGTAGTTTTGCTCTCTCCTCTAAACTGTACTTTTTTCTTCCCACAATTGGCATACTGGTCCCCCCACATAAGTCCCTAGTACATGGTACCTAGGTACCCAGGGCATTTGGGTTCAAGGGGATCCCTATGGGCTGCAGCAGTTATTCTGCCACCCACAGGGACCCCATGAAAAGGGTTCTGCAGGCCTGCCATTAGAGCCTGCGTGAAATGGGCATATGCACCTGTTTTTACTACAGGTCACTACACCAGGGGACTATCAGTCACCCCTATGGTAGGCCCTCTCAGCCCAGAGGGTGGGGTGCAGGTACCTGTGTGTGAGGGCACCCCTGCACTAGCAGAGGTGACCCCACAAACTCCAGATCCATTATCCTGGACTTTGTGTGTGCGGAGATGCCATTTTACACGTGTTCTGGAAATAGGTCACTACCCATGTCCAGCTACATAATGGTAACTAAGAACCTGGGCATATTTGGTATCAAACATGTCAGAATCATACCTCAATACTGTTGCAAGTATTGAAAGAATGATTCCATGCACTCTGGAGGCTCGATAGAGGACCCCCAGCATTGCTGCCACCAGTCTTTCAGGGTTTTCTGGGCAGCCCACCTGCTGCCACTCCACAGACAGGTTTCTGCTCTCCTTCTGCCTGATCTGATCAAGCCCTGGAAGGCAGAACAAAGGATTTTCTTTGGGAGAGGGAGGTAACACCCTTTGAAAATAGGTGTGACTGGGTTGGGAGTGGTAGCCTCCCTAAGCAACTCGTTTGCTTTGTAGGTATGTGTCCTCTGTACATAAACCAGTCTAAACCGGTTCAAGGGCTCCCAGTCCCTGCTCTGGGGCGAAACAGGACAATGGAAAGGGGATTGAACACTCCCCTGTCCATCCCCACCCAAGGGGTGGTGCCTAGAGCTCCTCCTCAGTTTTGGCTTACAAGATTCCAGCAGGACTCCTCTTCATCCTTCACTTTCACTGCTGCCCTCCGGAACTGCGACTAGAACCTCAAGGACAGAACAAGCTGCTTCCAAGAAGAAAGGACTCTTCAGCAACATTGTTCGAAGGGCTCCTGCAAGCTTTGCAACAATTTCCTCGCTGTGCTTCCTCAGAGGACTGCAACTCTTCAGCCTGCATGAAAAGAAGAAGGAATCTACCTTAGAATCACTCCCCTGCAACCACAGGCACCTATGACAAGCGATGGCTGACTGCGTGGATCCCCTCTCCTACTGGGATGCATGGATCCTGCATCATGAGTGGTAGTCCAGAGTAGTCCTCTTAGTCTTCTGTGCCAGTTGTCCAACTTTGGTGGAGGTAAGCTTTTGCCTTCCTACACAGGACAGTACCCCCTTGCACCATGTCTGTTGCAGCTGCCAAGGCTTGTTTGCATCTCTTACAAGAGATCTTCAAGAAACTTGTAGCTCCCACCCCCAGCACTTCATCCTGCAAAGCACAGCCTCCTGCGTGGCTCTCCTGAGGTGTGGGCTCCTCTTTTGTAGTGCAGCATGGGCTCCTTCTGTGACTTCTGTGTCCCTTTCCTGTGGGACTCCTGTGGGTGCTGCCTCTTATCATATGGGCTCTCTGAAATGCTGATGGTCCCCTGTGACCACCCTCTTGGGTTGAGTCCTCCTGGGTCTTGCTAGTGCTCGGCAGCACCTCTTTTCCACTAATCGCAAGTTTGCCTTTGCCAAGGTTTGTTGGTGGAATTCCTGCACCAACACCCGTCTGCAATCTTCCTTCCGGGGTGGGACATCTTCTGTATCCATCAGGAACTATTCTTTTACTCCAGGGCTGCAGTGCTGGTCTGTTCTTCAGTACTGTTGACCAACTCCTGCATCCAAAGCTGGGTGGGTAGTGCCTCCTACTCCTCCTGGACTCCACTGTGACTCTTGAACTTGGTCCCCCCTATAGGTCTTCTTTCTTCATGAATCCACTGCTGGTTTTCTTGCAGTCTTCTCTGGGTGTCTTATTTTTCTTCTTTTCCTCCTTTTGGGTGGTTTGGGGAAAATCCAGTGTTTTACTCCTGCATTCCTGGTCGTCAGTGGGTATAGTGTTACTTACCACTGTGGGTTTCTAGTACTCCGAGCTCCCCTCTTCACATTTTACTTACCAAGGTGGGGGTACCTTGTTTGCATTCCATTTTTTAGTATATGGTTTGTACTCCCCCTAGGGTCACTATTGGTTATTGCTATTTGCACTAACCTTTTCTATACCTATTTCTGATTACTAGTATATATATTTATAAGGGTGGGTTACCTGTCTGAGTGTTTTTTTTTCATGTGTGTAAGTAATCTGCGACTACAGTGGGATTGCATGAGCTTTGCATGTCTCCTAGATAAGCCTTGGCTACTCATCCACAGCTACCTCTACAGAGCCTGGCTTCTAGACACTGCCTTACACTTCACTAAGAGGGGATATCTGGACCTGGTATAAGGTGTAAGTACCATAGGTATCCACCACACACCATGCCAGCTTCCTACAGCCATTGAGGAGAGGAAAAGTGAACTGAGAGAGGCAGCTTGGCAGAATTTGTTGGAAATGTGTAATTACGGAGATGGTGGTCAGTTTTGAGAAGTAGTTAACTGCCCCCTGTTCAAAGGCGATTGTGCCCAAGATATTTCTTCACACATCGTTCCATAAACCTGGGTTGAGCATTTTCACTGTATGAATGGGGGTATGAGGGAGGATGGATCAGTGGTACCCCTGAGATTGTTTTTGCATCTGTCAAGAAGTTGAAGTTATAGAGGGTTGACAACCAACTGAAAGATTGACAAGCCACAAAGCCCCCAGCCCTGATGGCATACCTGCTGATTTGTTCAAGTCCAAGTCTGGTTTATGGGGCCCGCTTTTAAGTAGAGTTTTAAATGTAGCTGCTCCAATGGGTCCTCTGTGTTCTTGGTCCAAGTCCATTATTATTCCTATCCATAAAGAGGGCTCAAGAGGTCTTCCTGGTTGTTATAGGCCAATCTCATTGATTGACTCTGTTGTTAAAGTGATGGGCAGGGTGATCCTTGAGAGGGCCATGATTTTGGCTGAGAAGGTTTTTTTTTTTTTAAATCTATAGTATGAATTTGGCCTGTTCTATACACTTGTGATCAATGCCTTAATTTGTATACATTGATGAATAAATACACAGTTGCGAAATCAGGATTGTTTTTATAGCATATATGGACCTCTCCTCTGCCTTTGATAAGGTAAATCGATCTAAGATATGGCAGATCCTGTTGGACAAAGGCCTGGACCCAGCCATTCTTAGTATTTTGGCTTACCTGCATAGGGACATGATGGTGGCAGTGCGCTGTAATATGGATGGGGTTTGTACTAGTTCTTTTAGCCTCCAGACTGGTGTGTGACAAGGTTGTATACTGGCCTCATTTTTATTCACGTTGTACATAAATGATCTGGGGGCTAGGCTACTTGATAAGCCTGTAGACTGTCCATGTTTCAGCTCACGGTTGATTCCCGCACTTTTGTATGTAGATGATACTGTCCTATTAGCTAGGACTGCATTGGGACTACAGGTACTACTTGAGTGTTTTGTGGACTATTTGAACAATTTAGATCTTTCCCCGAGTGACAAGAAGTCCCAGGTAATGGTGGCGGGTCTTAAGATGACTCAAGTTAGATCTTTTTATGTAGAGAATAATAAATTGACCTGGATACAAACCTACCCGTACCTGGGTGTTGTTTTCAATGCTCAAATTATGTGGGGCCCATTAGTGAAATTAAAGAGGTCTGCTTTATTAAGAACTATTGGTGCCCTGTTTTGTTTCTACCAGGATAAGCAGTAAGCTTTTGGGGGCGTTTTTGAAAATATTCTAGGCAAAATATGTCCCACTTGTGGCAGCAACTTTTGGAGTTATGCCAATGTCAATAATTTACAAGTGGTTGAAAATTATTTCTGCAGGTGATTGCTTGCAGTTCTTTCCTCAACTCCAGCTTTTACAAATCATGATGAATTCAGACTTCCATACACCTCTGATCTCATAGCGTTACGTCCCCTGATCAGGTGGCTGACGACCTGCGTGCATGTGGAAAATCGCGTGGGTAGAGAGATTCTCATAGATTGCCTAACCTTAGACTGTTGGAGATCAATCAATTGATTGAAATATATTAGGAACACTTTTGTCAAATTGGGCAGATCGGATTTTTTTGAGTCACCCACTTATATTGTAAAGGCTGATATTGCTTGGACCAGGGTGAACTTTATGCAGTGGAGAAAGTTAGAGAGGGAGGCTCTTGAGCTGAAGATACCCTTGGTTCATGACTATGTACTTCTTATGACTAGTCCTGCTACTGAACCCTGTTTAATCCACTGTAAAAATCTTCACCAATCTTACCTCCTAACAAGGTTTAAGTTTAACTAGTTCCATCACTTGTTGATACATTCAAAATTTGTTGGATTGGGTAATGACCAGGGCCCTTGTGTGTGTTAACTTTTCCCCATCAAATCTACTGCATTTTGTTTTTTTTGTAGTTTTTATACAATTCCTCGCAGAATGTTTTTACTATGGTTGTTAAGGCCTACCCATCTTGTGCAAGTTTTTGCCAGAAGTACATACTATATATGCTTTTGCCTGTTTTTTATCTTCCTCCACCGTCACGCCAACAGAAACACGCCCATGCTATCACGACTCACGAATCCATGCGGCGGTCTTTCAACTGCGGTATTCCATTGGCGGTACACACCGCCGCGCTCAAAATACACACACATCTCCAAAACACCGCCACATTTGACAATATCAAATACACACACCTGATACACATACAAACACCACTCCCACACAATCAATACTATAAAACACACACCCACAAACCCCTACGACCCAAAACTTTGACGAAGGCCAGGGAGACTGCACAGCATAGACAACGCCACCACACAGAGGCACACAACACCATCACCCACACTACATCCACGCACAAAACACCACACACCACTACACATCACCACACTCATCACCACATACACCACCCCACACATCACCTACACCACCCCATGGCACGGCAAAGACACCCCAGGTTCTCGGAGGAGGAGCTCAGGGTCATGGTGGAGGAAATCGTACGGGTAGAGCCACAGCTATTTGGATCACAGGTGCAGCACACCTCCATAGCTAGGAAGATGGAGCTATGGCGAAGAATAGTCGACAGGGTCAACGCAGTGGGACAACACCCAAGAAATCGGGAGGACATCAGGAAGAGGTGGAACGACCTACGGGGAAAGGTGCGTTCCGTGGTCTCCAGGCACAACATCGCGGTACAGCGGACTGGCGGTGGACCCCCACCTCCTCCCCCACAACTAACAACATGGGAGGAGCAGGTCTTGACCATTATGCATCCTGAGGGCCTCGGAGGAGTCAGTGGAGGAATGGACTCTGGTAAGTCAAATCTTAAATATCATGTCCCCCACCCTACCTGTATGTTATCACAGACCCCCACCCTCACCCCCTCCCCCATCACTCCCACTCCTCACTAATGTACTAATAACACAAACCACCCATCCCAATACCAAGCCCTGCATGACACAACAAAGCATGGACACCCCTCACCAAAGCATGCCCACTGCACATACCCATAACACCCCCCAACCATCATCACACAAGCCCCCACACAGGAATGCTAGCACCGGGGTACACGCTCACCCACCCATTGCACACCATGACACACACACATGCAATAATCATGCTTTTACACCCCTGCAGGACCACTACCCAACGTCAACAGACAGGAGGGTCCAGACATCTCTACCCCACCCACAGAAGAGGCCACAGTGATGACAGCAGCTCTGGCCAACTGGATTCAGATGACCAGCCCGGACCATCGTGGGCCTCGGGACAGTCGGTTCCCCTCGCACAGGCACAGCCCACCACAGACCTTCCACCCTCTGGTAACACCAGCACAGCACCCACCCAGCGGGCCCATACCTCCGTCCCCAGGACACGTCAATCAGCTGTGTGTCCACCACTACAGGGAACCCAGGATAACCCACCACCCCAACAACAACAGGGACCTGGGGGCAGTGGCAGTGGGCACACAGTCCAGGGAACGGAGGCACAGGAACACAGATGAACTGGGAGGGCTGCTGTGCGACAGGGGGCCGACAGGCCAAGGGAACCCACTCTCCACGAGGCCCTCTCCTCCATCATGGGAGCATACCACCACTCCCAGGAGACGATGGCTACGGTCCTGGCTAAGTTTCAGGAGACCCAGCGCCTGCAGGAGGAATAGTATTTGGGGTTCAGGGAGGAACTCAAAACCATCAGCTCCGCCCTGGGCACCATCGTAGGGGTGCTGAAGGAGATACTTAACACCAGGAGGGACACTGTGGCACTCCAAGGGGCCCCTGACACTAGCATGGACGATGAACTGCCCACCACCTCTGCCGGCGCTAGTGGACAGGAGGCACCGCCACAGGACCACCACACCAGCACCTCACCCCCTGCAGACGGAGAACCACCCCTCAAGCGGTCCCTGAGATCCAGGAACAGGACAGAGCACGATGGCAAGACCCCCGCCAAGAAATGAGACCACCCTGATTGTCATCCCACTGTCCCACTTTGTAACCCTGTCCATATTGGAACTGCCCCAGCTCCACTTCCTATGCCCATATGGGCAGTGCACCTGTGAGACACCCTTGAACCACAAAACAATCTGGAGTCAGTCTGTGATTTTGAAAATGTGTATTACCAATGACAGTGACAAAATCCGTTATCAAATGTAAAGTCAACATACCTATGTCACACATCACAAGTCCATGAGGAATGTAAGCAGATGACACACGTTGGTAACCACACCTGTGAAACCGTAATGGAAATGTACAACTCAGTTACCATATACTGGTTGAAATTGACAGACAGGATAGAGTTAGAAGGGTGAAAGTACTGTAGAATCACGTTCTCCTGGATCCATTTGGACCTAGTAGACCCTGTGATACACAATGAAAATACAGGCCTGTTTCTGTTGAACACATTACAATGTTGAATTAACTAGGCCTTGGAGAAATGTCTATTGTGCTTGAAACGCATTATGTTGCAAGGCTTGCTAAACTGATGGCCATCACAAGACACCACCGCATGCTAGCTTGCGAAATCCTCACTGCTAAAAGTACTAACGTATGCACTTATTTATTATTTTGCCGGCTCAGCTCCTGCCTCTCTGCGGAGAGGGGCAACGGCGTTTTGGGCTGGTCGGGCCCCCTCCGGGGCAGGGTGCTGGTGCTGTCGTGAGTATCTGACATTTCCTCGGTCCCGTCTGTTTATGTTTTGAATTTTTTTCCTCTTCTCCTCTCTCTCTCTCCCTCTGTTCGCAGAGGGTGTTATATAGGGGAGAGGTAGCGGGGTGATTTACGTTTGCACTTCGAAATGGAGTTGTGGATAATTGTACTATATGCTATTCCTATTAGCCTGCTGTTCTTTCTTGTTATGTTTGTTCTTTGTTTACGGTGGCATGCGGATGTTCCTGTCCCCATTATTCCAAGCTCTTCTAGAGTACCTCGTTCAGACATTCAGATGATGGCCGTCAGATGGCCGCGTGCTGGAGTTTTGTTTTGATATTATCGTTTCTGCCTTATTGTGCCATTTCCTTCCCTCTTTTGTTCTCAGTGCTAACGAATTCATGGTTCAGTAGTTACTGTAAATATTAGCCAAGGGTTTCTGTTTATCCAGCGACTCAACATGTGTGAGACTGTTAATGGTATGGTCTCGGTACACAGCGGGAGGCGCTGTGTGGCCACAACTCCCAACCGGAAAGGGTTGGTGCTGCATTTCCCAGCCGGAGGGGCTGGGGAGGAATACTCTGGCCGGAGGGGGTTGTGATTGTCCACTCCAGCAGGAAGGGCAGGTTGTGCCCGGTGATTTATCGAGTGATAGTTGTCCACTCCAGTGGAGCAGGCAAGGCAGGCAGTGCCGTGTTCTCGCCTATTTATTTATTTATTTTCTCTCTCTCTCTCTCTGCGCTGATAGTGTTGAGGTGTTGTGCTCTGTGGGGGCGTCGTATCGATTTTTTTTTTCTTTCTTCTCTTTCTCTCTCGCTCCTGCTGGTTAGATGGAGAGTTGAGTGAGATGAATGGATGAGGTGTAGGAAAAGGGTGTTGGAGAGATAGAAGGGGTGGATGAATTATGTGTTAGGATAGTAATGAGAATACAGTGAGGAAGGAGATGTGTATTAACTGACTGACTCAAGCTGCGATTGTACCAGAACTCAGGAGCATTACGCCCTCCAATACCGTTACAGTGACTGATTACTACAACTGACAGGGTCTGCCTGTGCACCACACTCTACTGTCACCACGCACCAGCACAAAGGGTGGGAGGAATGACCATCACGTAGGGCAAGTACCTGTTTTTGTTATGTTGTTATCGTATTGTCCCATATGTGAATGAGTGCACTGTTCACCATTGTTGCATTACCTGTGTGTCACCCGCCACGGTTCTAATCCCATACAGCCGCACCCTGCCTCAGGGCAGGAAAGCAAGGGTGTGGGATCTTTGCCTTTCTCTCTTGACCTTCCTGTCATCTTTTATTCGCTAAAAGGACACCAGTGTACGCCGTCACCAGCACCTTGGCACTGTTTTTTTTCATTCCAAACTTGTGCATGCTTGCGGTGAACAAGGCTGCGTGTACTGTTGTGTGATTGCAGACAAACTCTCCGCTTCACTAATAACAAATGCAGTTGGCAGTGCTGATTTGAGTGCCGGTTTTCCTCATGTGTCATTTGATATGAGCGGCAGAAATAGCCGACTCCCTGGTGTTTCCTGGTGTGACCGAACTGTTTACGTGAAGTGGTAAGGGAAAGCGGTGACCTTTTATTTAGCTATGGGGAACCCCTTTAGCAAGGAACATTTGAACACACACAAAATCACACCCCCTAGGGATAGTCCTGCCTACCAAGTAGCCGTTAAGCAAGGACTACATGCATTAATGTTTCTTGACAAATGGCACAGGATGACGGCAAGGCGACCCGACTTACAGTTTCCAAGTAATGGCACATATCACATGAACAAGTTGTCATACTTGAGACAAATGCTGATTTTAAAGGGACGTAAGATTCGAAACCTTGAATGGGACTCTTTCTACTCATGGGACTATTGCCTACGAGACCTCAGACATACCAACGACATAAAAGCTAAAGTGTGCAAGGAATTGGTGGTGTTGAAAGAGGGATTTTATTGTGAAAAAGAGAGGAATGAGAAGAGGGAGGAGCGGAGGGATAAAATGCTCGATATGGTAGGAACATTCCCATGTCTTCCTGTGGTAGGTGCACCATCACAGGAACACAGTATGCAGGGAACGACAAAGGAAGAGACCGAGGACGCACTCATAGAAGACATACTGATGGGGAGGTTAGGTAATGAGAACAAAACAGTGAGTTCGGAGGAAAAAGTGCACGTTGAGCACTTAGTGACAAGTACAGAGCCTCCTGAGCTATCTCTGGCTCAGAAAACTGCAGCCGTAAGCTCGCACATGGTTTAATAAAAGAGGAACTAACAAAAATGAACCTTGACCGATTGAAAGACTTTCAAATGCTGCAGGAAGTCAGAGAGGAAGTGGCCCACATTGCTCAGAAAACGAACAAGGAAAGTGACAGTTTGTTGGCGCAGGCTACAAAGAAAGGAAATGAACCAAAATTGTTGAATACACATTGGAAACAGCAGTTCCAAGACGCGTCCAGGGACAGTAGTGAAGGGATAAAGGGATTGCATGAGATAATATGGGAGATATGTATTTTCACACACCACACGAAGCATAACATTGATATTTTGACAAGGTTTTTAGACGGAAGTCTATTTGAAAGGAGGAACAGCCTCACAGGAACACAAACGAAAGGAAATTCACCATACGGTACACCGAGTGCTTCTCCCAGCACACTAAGAAAGACTAAGTTCCTGAAATCAGACAGAAAAAATTGTCGTGCCATACTCACAGATCTCATTGATAGAATACAGACATTTGCGGAGGTAGAAAGAGATAACAATAGGGAATACAGAGAGGAACTTCTAGCCATGGCGCGATCAGAACTGATGGCCCTAGGCCCTGAGATACACCAGATATATGCTCATTACACTAACAGCACAAGTCCCCTGCCAACAGAATACAGTTGGGACACTTCTCAAATGAGTTTCACAGATGCAGACGTGCCATCCTGGAGTAACGACAAATTGTCTGAAAAACTGGAATACGCTATATTAAAATTACAGAAATGGAAAGAATTGAAAGAAGGGTTAAAAGCAGCTCAGGTCCTGCAGAGCCTAGAGAAAAATAAGGAAGGGACAGAACAGGTAGAGACAAAGATGATGCCCCTGAGAGAAGTACCTTCGTCCTCCTTAGGGGAGGATGGCCATACCCCAACATATGTCTATGTACCTTGGCATAGAGCTGACCTGTTTTCCTTCACCAAAGACTTCCCAAAATTACGCGATGAGCCACACAAATGGTACACAGAATTGAATAGAATAGTGTCAATGGGAGAAATGCTGTGGAAGGATTTGAACATGTTATTCAGTATAATAATACCACGAGATTTATGGGAGGATTGTAAGAAGGTGGTAGGATGGCCGGCAGAGGAACCGGTGAGGGGAAAAGGGGGGCACCGGGACAAGAGGTAGAGACAGCAAGAGACAAGGTGATGAAATACATACGAGAAAAAGTACCAGAGGAAAAGGTTGATTGGTCTAAAATAATACATACAAAACAGGAGAAGAATGAAAGTGTGACAAGTTACTACGACCGCCTTCTACAGGTCTACCAGCAGAGTAGTGGAATGAGGAACCCACTGGGTGAGGCGATGCCTGCGTTTGTGACCAACTTTGTATATGGATTACAGCAGCCTATACAAACTCATTTACAAACGTCTTTTGTGAGTTGGCAACAAGAACCCATTGACAAAGTGTTAACAGCAGCCTGGTATTGCGCAGACTATCAAACAAATATCCAAAGGGCAGATGATGAGAAATTGAAAAAGGATAAGGTAAAACTAATGGTGGTACAAGAACGATTTTACAATAATAATCAAAGCAGGGGTAGGGGAAGGGGCAGGGGCAGAGGACAGTGTGAACGGGTACCTTTCACGCCCCGCCAGGTACCACCTTTTTCCACTGTAACCAACAGGGACACTGGAAGGCAGATTGCCCTTTTTTAGCCAGGGGACTAAGAGGTAGAGGTCAGCAGAGACAACAACAGGGCAGTATACAACACGGGACACAACAGTTACTACCCCCACCTTATACTAACAATGCATATGATGCTGCCACTGTAAATGACCCGGCTTGTGCGGGGTGGGGTACATATCAAGACATACCACAGGCACCTCAGGGGGGATATGGGTTTCCATACCCACCTCCTGTGGAGACACATTTCACAGGCCCAGTACTGTCGGTTGATCAAGAAGGTCCATATGTAGATGGAACAGTGCTAAGCAGAACTGTGCCTTTTTTAGTTGACACTGGGGCCACTATGTCAATGCTAAAGGCCTCTGATGTACCCAACGCACCATTATCAGCAACTCAAATAACAGCCATAGGTTTGACAGGACAATCTATGAGTGAATACTTAACACAACCATTGAAATTCAAAGTAGGCCCTATTACTGTAAATCACCAATTTATTTTTGGGAGACACTGTCCAGTAAATTTGCTAGGAAGGGATCTCCTATGTAAATTACAGTGCACCATCAGCTGCTCACCTGAAGGGATCTTCCTGGAAAGCAAGGAGAATGGGATAGCATTACAGGCTTTCATGGGATGTGACTCCGGAGGCAAGGGACAAGAACAGAGTCTCCCACAAGAATTACAAGACTCGGTCCCCAGTGAAGTGTGGGCAAAGGGGCCAAATGATGTGGGAAGAATATTAGATTGCCCCCCAGTGTGAGTGACACTGCGCCCTGGAGCCCGTCTACCACAGGTGCCACAATACAAAATAGCCAAAGAGGGAGAGGAGGGGATAGCTCCAGTAATAGAAGAGCTTCTAAAGAAGGGGATACTGCGGGAGGTACGACACAGCCCATGCAACACTCCTATTCTCCCCGTGAAAAAAGCAGCGAAAGGACCAGATGGGTCCCCGGTATACCGATTTACTCAAGATCTTAGGGAACTGAGCAAGGCAGTTATACCATCATTCCCTGTGGTTCCCAACCCAGCCACCATCATATCAAACATTCCCAGTACAGCTTCGCACTTCACAGTCCTGGATCTCAGCAATGCCTTTTTCTCAGTGCCTCTTCATAGGGAGTCTCAGGGTCTATTCTGTTTTACGTACAAAAATAGAAAGCTAACATATACTTGTCTCCCTCAGGGGTTTGTGGACAGTCCAACATTATTCTCAGACGCTTTAAGAGCAGACTTGGCATCATTGCATTTTGCAGGAGGATCAACTTTGATACAATATATTGATGATTTGTTGCTAGCCTCACCATCACGGAAAGCGTGTGTCCAGGACACCGTGGCCCTACTCTGTCACCTTGCCATAAAAGGACATAAGGTCTCCCCAAAGAAGTTGCAGTTCTGCCAATCAAAGGTGAAATACCTAGGGCACGAACTGTCACCAGGGTCCAGGAGATTGCTACCAGATAGGATAGCAACAATAACTCAGCACCCCAGGCCACAAACACAGAAGGAGGTGAGGGCTTTCCTTGGGGTGGCAGGTTACTGCAGGCATTGGATACCGAATTTCTCCCTGATTGCACGACCACTTTTGAATTTAACACACAAGGATGTGCCAGACAAAGTACCATGGTCAGAAAACTGTGAAGAGGCTTTTCAGAAATTAAAGTTCGCATTGTGTGCGGCACCAGCATTTGGCCTCCCAGACTACACCAAAGATTTCCATTTATTTTGCCATGAAAAAGGTGGTTGCTCCTTAGGGGTTTTGACACAAAAACACAGCACCTTCTACCGCCCGGTGGCTTACTATTCGGGTACCCTGGACCCAGTAGCAGCAGGTCTTACCCATGTCTGAAGGCAGTAGCAGCGGCCGCTTTAGCAGTGGAACAATCAGAAAACATTGTCCTGGCTCATACTTTGGTGTTACATGTCCCACACGCAATTGACACATTACTAACTACCACTAAGACCCAGCACCTGACAAATGCTCGCATCTCACGCTATGAGTTGACACTATTGGCACCACATATAAGGATAAAGAGTTGCACAACATTGAATCCCTCCTGCCTGTTGCCTACCGAAATGGATCACGATGATCCCACCATAATTAATTCTTTCCACGATTGTATTATGGCAGTCGACACACACACCAAGGTGAGGCCAGATCTCAGAGATCTTATGCATTAGGGACCACACAGGGATGCTTCAAGCAGCCTATGCTGTGGGGACGGCCAAAAGACTACTTGAAGGAGGAAGGCTACCAAAGATTAAAAGTGCCCAGGCAGCAGAATTAGTAGCACTAATCAGAGCATGCAAATTGGCAGCAGGAAAGACAACGAATATTTACACAGACAGCCAATATGCTTTTGGGGTCACTCATGATTTCGGTCAACTGTGGCAATGAGGGGATTTCTCACTTCAGCAGGCCAACACATACAACATGCTTCATTGATTGTTGCCTTGTTGCAAGCTCTACTACTGCCCAGAAAAATTACAATTGTAAAATGTGCAGCCCACACTTCTGCTAAGGACTATGGCGGTCATTCTGACCGCGGCGGGCGGCGTTCGCCGCCCGCCATGCGGTTACCGCCGAATGGCCGCTCCGCGGTCAGGAGACCGCAGCGGCCATTCTGGCTTTCCCGCTGGGCCGGCGGGCGACCGCCAAAAGGCCGCCCGCCGGCCCAGCGGGAAAGCCCCTGCAACGAGGAAGCCGGCTCCGAATGAAGCTGGGGGAGTTGCAGGGGTGCGACGGGTGCAGTGGCATCGTCGCGATTTTCACTGTCTGCAAAGCAGACAGTGAAAATCTGTATGGGGCCCTGTTAGGGGGCCCCTGCACTGCCCATGCCAGTGGCATGGGCAGTGCAGGGGCCCCTAGGGGCCCCACGACACCCGTTCCCGCCATCCTGGTTCTGGCAGTGAAAACCGCCAGAAACAGGCTGGCGGGAAGGGGGTCGGAATCCCCATGGCGGTGCTGCAAGCAGCGCCACCATGGAGGATTCCCTGGGCCAGGGGAAAACCGGCGGGAAACCGCCGGTTCCCCTTTTCTGACCGTGGCTTTACCGCCGTGGTCAGAATAGCCCTGGAAGCACTGCCAGCCTGTTGGCGGTGCTTCCGCTGCCCTCCGCCCTGGCGGTCAGAGACCGCCAGGGTTGGAATGAGGGCCTATGTTTCTGTGGGAAATGCTTTTGTTGACAAAGAGGCACGAAGAATAGCCCTCAGTGGGTTTGAGTATGTAATGGCCCAGGTTAAACCCACCACAATAGCTAAGGAGGAAAGTACATATTTTGATCCAAAATGTGTTCAACAGCAGGCTGATGGGTCAGAACTAACAGATTGGGAAAAGGGCGGTTGCAAGACAGACGGGGAGGGTGTGTGGGTGGGTCCCAACGGTAAAATATGTCTACCATCCACGTTACTGTCCTCTATGTCACGCCTTTTCCATGGCCCCTCACATGTGGGTAAGGATGGAATGATACGACTGTTTTCACAATGTTGGTTTAATACCAAATTTCGGCAATATGCAGAACATTTATGTAAGAGATGCACGGTTTGTGCACAGTACAACACGGGAAAAGGTACACCAACCGCTTCAGGCCATTTCCCACCGCCACATGGACCCTTTGAAAGCCTCCAAATGGACTTCATTGAGATGCCCCCGGTATATAAGCTAAAATATGTTTTGGTAATAGTTTGTATGTTCAGCAAATGGACTGAGGCATACCCCACCAGGAACTGTGATGCACAAACTGTGGCTAAGTGCCTTTTAAAAGAGTTAATACCACGTTTTGGGGTGCCGATTCTTTTAAGTTCAGACAATGGACCAGGATTCATTTCACATGTTATTCAGGGCCTTTGCAAAGGGCTGGGAATAACACAAAAGTTGCATTGCGCATACCATCCACCTGCAGCAGGGGCAGTAGTGAGAAAAAATGGGGTGTTGAAAAACAGAATAGGGAAGATATGCGCAGTGACTGAACTATCTTGGATTGATGCATTACCATTAGCGCTCCTCGCTATGAGAAGTACCCCTGATAGAGTTACAAAATTAAGTCCCCAATGAGGTGCTATTTGGGCGCCCCATGAATATTCCAGGCCACACGTCAGCTGCCCCATTGGCAATAACAGATGATCTTTTGTTACAATATTGCAGGAAGATAACAGAGACGTTACGCTGTCTTCACCCCCAGGTACTGCAGGCCCTGCCAGAAGGAGGAATGCCACCAGAACACGGACTACTGCCTGGCAACTGGGTTTGGGTCAAGGCCCACACTAGGCGCCATTGCCTTCAACCACGGTGGAAAGGGCCTTACCAAGTTCTATTGACAACAGCAACAGCGGGCAAGTGTGAGGGTCTCAAATATTGGATCCATAGCTCACACAACAAGAGAGCAATTGAACCTGAGGTCATCCAGCCACCACCTGCGGTACCCATAAAGGTCACACCTGCACCGCAGGGGTACAACCTTCGATCAACAAGAAACACCAAACAACACTGACAGGGCTGCTCATGCTGCACTCCTACAGGAGTCAGGAGGTGCAAGCGGGTCCTGCGGTGAGACTACAGGGCTGCTCGTGCTGCACTCCTACAGGAGTCAGGAGGTGCAAGCGGGTCCTGCGGTGAGACTACAGGGCTGCTCGTGCTGCGCTCCTACAGGAGTCAGGAGACGCAAGTGGGTCCATCAAAGAGTTCTTCATAGACTGCTCGTACTGCACACCTCAGGAGAGGGATGGGTGCAAGCGGGACTTACCTGAATATCTACGTATATCATGCAAGTGGTTTCAAGTGCTAGTAACCTGTGACACCACTCTGTGACGTGCCAACAAGAAGATACAGAGAATAAGAGATTAACAGACAAGGACTAAACAGTGCAATTTGTGACACCTGGAGTAGAATAATGCCTAGAAGAAGAAGAAAGGAGAAAAAGTGGCCGATGGTACTAACTGCCATATGTACCCCTGTTCCAGCAATAATTATCACTATAATAATTATTATATATCATGAAGAAATACGAATCCCATATCTGGACCAAGAACAGTATATAAATAACAGTGTAAATAAAATAGGGATTACCATTGCAGTGAAACAAGAACAAGGGGAGAACTCTAGTGTGGTTGAAAGGGTGGGGAACAGGACACAGTGGATAAAATATACCAAATGGGAGGAAGATGGGAACGATTACAGGGATAATGCATATGTGCAAATGGTGAAAGTTTATAAGGAATTGGCAAATGTGTCTGATTGCTATATTTGTACACATTTACCCACCTCTGCCCAGGGAAGGACAGATTACGCCCAGATTCCTCTTCCTCAGTATGCTTCATGTCACATACTAAATTGCATGTTTGCAAAGGAAGTAAATGGGACTATAAAGAGAAGGCCACCTAAGAGGAAGGTTGTAAAAGGGAGATTAAAGGAGGGAAACAGTGGGGCAGGAAGAGAAAGTAAAGGAGGAGGTATGATGGGTGTGTGTGGACAACTCGTACCGGAAAAAGGTGAAACAGAGCTGCTGGAAGCATTCAACATAGGAAGAGATGAGGGTTATGTACAGGGGGAGAAGAACATAGATATATCACAAATGTCCCTTTCTATACATGAGAAAAAGGGGTCATGGTGTTTTCAATACCTCAAAGGCAGCATCCCAAGGCCAAATACATTTTATGATACGGTGTGTCGAATGGTTACAGCAGTAATGAAATGCCATAACATACACCTCCCCAACCATAATAATAACAGCATAAAGGTAGGAGAAAGCACCTGCTCCAAATACTCTGATTTGGATAACATACGGAAGGGCCCAGAAGGTTTGTCTATAGGTCTCTCAGCTCCAAGGGGAATATACATAGTATGTGGGACATCTGCATATTTTAGACTGCCTGCAGGGTGGCAGGGCTCCTGCTATCTGGCGTTCGTACTACCCCAAATGTTGCATATAACAAATTTGACCAATGCAACACAACAGGCACCCGGTAGCGTACGAAGAAAAAGGGCACCTACTTGGTTGGATAGGTTCATAGCAGTGGAAGGAATATTTGTGATGCCATTAGGAATAGCGCATTCAGAATATCAAATACACAGATTGGCAGTATTGGTAGAAACATTAGCAAGTTCTACTGCAGCAGACTTAGGTAACATTACTGAAGAACTTACAGACTTAAGAGCTGTTGTAATACAGAACAGACTTGCATTAGACATCATTTTAGCAAGAGCTGGTGGTGTATGTAACGTGATCCATCAGGAATGCTGTGTTTTTATACCGGACAACAGTGGGAATGTGAGGAAGGCAATAGGGAAAATAGAGGTGGTAGAAGAAGGAGCAAGGAAAGTGGCGGATGTGACGGATGTGACGGAAATAGGAGGAATACTAAAGGACATTGCAGCATGGTTCCGTGGTTGGGGATCCTCGCTGATAGAAGTACTGGTGGTGGGAATAGTCGGATTTATAACATTATGGGGGTTATTACAACTTTGGAGGAGGTGTTTATCCGTCCCAAAAGTGACGGTAAAGTGATGGATATACCACCAGCCGTATTACGAGTCCATTATATCCTATGGAACTCGTAATACGGCTGGTGGTATATCCGTCACTTTACCGTCACTTTTGGGATGGATTAACACCTCCTCCAAAGTTGTAATAACCCCCTATGTGTGTTGATAAGGGTGTGTCCTTCCTGTTTGAACATGTTAATTAAGAAAATGTATCATAAGGACACTGAGCACCATCGTAAGAGAAGGCATGAGGATGAGGCCAGGGAAGATGATGCTATTGAAATGACACCTGTCCATCAGGATGATTAAACTGTCAATGAGTGTTTTCATTGGGTATCAGAGGGCGGAATGTGGAATCACGTTCTCCTGGATCCATTTGGACCTAGTAGACCCTGTGATACACAATGAAAATACAGGCCTGTTTCTGTTGAACACATTACAATGTTGAATTAACTAGGCGTTGGAGAAATGTCTATTGTGCTTGAAACGCATTATGTTGCAAGGCTTGCTAAACTGACGGCCATCACAAGACACCACCGCATGCTAGCTTGCGAAATCCTCACTGCTAAAAGTACTAACGTATGCACTTATTGTTCCTCTTTCTCCACATATAGATGTATCACAAGACATTTGATTCAGAGGACATTGTGCAAGCTTCCTGTCCATGATTCTAACCCTTATATGGAGCATCACGTGTGCTATATAGAAAAAAGTTAATCTTACGACAATTATCAAGAACCAATGAAATGTGTTAATGTGTTTGTGGTTTAATGCTATAAAAGATCATGCATTACTTCCTTGTGCAGACTGTTCGAGCTGGATTTTGCCCGCTCAGTCTCCGTGTACACGTATTTCTTATTGTGCTTATTAGTTCTTATTAAAAGTAATCTAAGGAAGAGTGGCTGGTCTCGGCTTGTTTCCTGAATTGTCTGGATCTGAAATACTCTGACTTGGCTTCGACAATTTGGCTTCGACAGTACTTGTAGTAGGCAGGAATGTGTTCTCACCTGTGTGTCACTGGAAATATTGCTGGATAACTGAGTCCCTGTTGTCAATGTCTTCTTCCTCTGCTTCCTCCTCATCACTGTCCACAGGCTCCACAGCTGCCACAACACCGTCATCTGGACCATCCCCCTGCAGAAAAGGCACCTGGCGTCGCAAAGCCAGATTGTGAAGCATACTATAGGCGATGATGATCTGGCACACCTTCCTTGGTGAGTAGAA
Source organism: Pleurodeles waltl (assembly GCF_031143425.1). NCBI lineage: Eukaryota > Metazoa > Chordata > Amphibia > Caudata > Salamandridae > Pleurodeles > Pleurodeles waltl. Next base: position 469,781,270 of record NC_090450.1, read on the forward strand.
TAGGGAACCACCTGTCATATGGAGGCACCTGAACCTGGCCTTCAGGAGGCTGAAGGTGCGTTCGATCACCCTCCTAGTCCGTTCATGGGCCTCATTGTAGCGTTCCTCTGCCCTGGTCCTGGGATACCTCACTGGGGTCAGTAGCCATGACAGGTTGGGGTAACCAGAGTCCCCTAATAGCCACACACGGTGCCTCTGGAGTTGACCCATCACATAAGGGATGCTGCTATTCCGCAGGATGTAGGCGTCATGCACTGAGCCAGGGAACATAGCATTTACCTGCGAGATGTACTGGTCTGCCAAACATACCATCTGTACATTCATCGAATGATAACTCTTCCGGTTCCTGTACACCTGTTCACTCCTGTGGGGGGGGGACCAGAGCTACATGGGTCCCATCAATGGCACCTATGATGTTGGGGATATGTCCCAGGGCATAGAAGTCACCTTTAACTGCAGCCAAATCCTCCAACTGAGGGAAAACGATGCAGCTCCTCATGTGTTTCAGCAGGGCAGACAACACGCTGGACAACACATAGGCTGGGACATCCCTGATGCCATGGCCACTGTTGTTTGAAATGACCCACTTGCAAGGAAATGGAGCACTGATAGCACCTGCACTTGAGGGGGGATCCCTGTGGGATGGCAGATAGCTGACATCAGGTCAGGCTCCAACTGGGTACACAGTTCCTGGATTGTGGCACGGTCAAACCTGTAGGTGATGATCAAATGTCAATCCTCCATTGTCAACAGGTCCACCAGCGGTCGGTACACCGGAGGATTCTGCCATCTCCTCACATGTCCCAGCTGACGGTGCCTAGGAAGGACAACAGCGACCACAGAGTCAAACAATTCAGAGGTATGTACCCACAGTGTACACAGAACACGAGACAAAATCCAAAAAGTTGTCTGTATGTTTGTTGAGTCTAGGCCTAGGTATGTATGACACAGTTGAAAATGAAGCCATGTGGGCCCCTGAAATGGCGGCTGCCTGACCTCTAAACTGGGACAATGGGATGTGAGGTACCTGCGCTGGCGTTGTACACCGCCGCAGTAGGCGGTCGAAGACCGCGGCGCAATGCTACATTGGTTAACATTGGACCCTATCGGTCCCAGGAGCCAATGAGGAAGTGCGCCGGCGGTGATGATATGCTCCGCCGCGGAATTGACCGCCGCGGACGTGACCGCCATTTTCTATCCGTTGAATCACTCGATACCTGATCTTCGACAGGAGAGGACCTACACTGCAAGTGCTGCTGTGACCTTGGTCTGGAAGAGACAATGGCTCGTGCGTCTGGGGAAAGGGCCCCTGCCTTCACTGCACAGGAGTTGGAGAACCTCGTGGACGGGGTCCTCCCCCAGTACACGCTACTCTACAGTCCTCCAGACCAACAGGTGAGTACACAGGGAGCATGTTGTATGGGCTATGTCTGTGTGGAGAGGGCTGGTTTTAAGTAGGAAGGGGGCAGAGTTCTGTGTGCATGAAGGACTGTGAATGCATGTGCCACATGGCAAGGCGAGGGATGTGGGCCACTCACTTCGACGGTGCAGTTGCTAATGACTTCTCTTCTTCCCCTGTACATGTCATGTAGGTCAGCGCCCACCAGAAGAAGGATATTTGGCGGGCCATCGCCAAGGACGTCCGGACCCTGGGGGTCCACCAGAGACGGAGCACCCACTGCCGGAAGAGATGGGAGGACATTCGCCGCTGGAGCAAGAAGACGGCGGAGGCTCAGCTGGGGATGGCCTCCCAATGTGGGAGGGGTGCCCGTCGAACCATGACCCCCCTGATGTTCAGGATTCTGGCAGTGGCCTACCCGGAGTTGGATGGGCGCTTGAGGGCATCACAGCAGACACAAGGGGGTGAGTACAAGATCATTCTGCGGACTTTGCGCGCAGTGAAGGTGTCTGGGTGGGGAAGGAGGGCTGTGGGTTTCCCTAGGCCAGGGCGAGTATTGTAGGCTAGGCCCCTCCGTAATGCAGACCATGTGGCACTCCACCCCACCTCTGTAGAGTGCCAAGTACAGGTATACATGCCCCTGTGTCATCTATGTGTGCTGATGTCCACCATAGCCATGTAGGCCATATCCCAGGAACTGCATCTGTAGAGCCCAACAGCGCGGCGTAGTGCAGGGGGCTGCTGTGTCTGTATTGTCCGCCAACGGTAGCGGTAAGCCATGCACTCAACCTGTTTTTCTTCTGTCGTCCCCCCCCCCTTTTTGTGGTCTCCCTGTTCTTGTGTGCATCAGCATCATCAGGCGGAGGTACAGTGGCACCGGAGCACGAGGCAGCTGCATCCCACATGGCCATGGAGGGCCACACCACGGACTCAGAATACACCAGTGGGACGGAGGGCGAGGGGAGCTTCACGGCAGGGACAGGATCAGCAACCAGCGACACAGACTCGTCCTCCGATGGGACCTCCCTTGTAGTGGTGGCAAAATCTGGGCCCCCCACTTCTACAGGTACAGCAGCCACCCCCCCTACCAGCACCACCCTCCCAGCAGCCCCTCAGCCTTTGCCCCGTGCCCGCTCACCCAGGAGGGTGGGCATCACCTTCGCCCCAGGCACCTCAGCCCCTGCCCCGGTCACCTCTGCTGCCCTCAGTGAGGAGGCCATTGACCTCCTCAGATCACTCACTGTTGGGCAGTCTACCATTTTGAATGCCATCCAGGGTGTAGAAAGGGAATTGCAACACACAAATGCATTCCTGGAGGGCATTCATTCTGGTCAGGCTGCCCTTCATCGAACCCTGCAATCTTTGGCCTCAGCACTGATGGCAGCCATTGTCCCTGTCTATAGCCTCCCCCCTCCAACTTCCTCCGCCCAGACCCAATCCCCTGTACCTCAGCCTATCCCAAGCACACCATCAGACCAGCCTGCACACACATCAACACACAAGGGAAGCTCAGGCAAACATAAGCACCACACATCCCACAGGCACTCACACAAGCATCACACACATACAGACACAGCAACATCCACTGCCTCCACTGTGTCCCCCTCCTCGTCATCTCCCTCCTCCCTCCCAGTGTCGTCTACACTCTCACCTGCATGCACTACCACTACAGCCACTAAGTCCCGCACCAGCACACCCACCACCACACCCCGCTCACCTGCACTCACCACCCCCACTACCATTTACACGTCCACTGTGTCCTCTCCCAGTGTGTCTGTGACGCCCCCTCCCAAAGTACATAAACGCAGGCACACACCCACCCAACAGCCATCCACCTCACGACAGCCTCCAGTGCATGTACCTGCACCCAAAGCCACAAAAGTTACACCTCCTACAACCACCTCCTCTTCCTCCACTCCCAGACCCCCCTCCAGCTACCCGTCCCAGTGTTCCTAAGAAACTTTTCCTGAGCAACCTTGACCTCTTTCCCACCACCCCCCCTCCAATTCATAGGTCCCGTACTAGCACCTCAGCCAAAAAATCGCCAGTACCAGTGGTGCCTGTTAGAGGTATGTGGAGTGCACCGGGCACCAGGGCAGCCAGTGTGACACGGAGCCACAGCACAGCCAGTCCCCCCCCTGTGAAGCACCAGAAGTTGGACAGTGCCCGGCGGGAGAGGAGGAAGACTCCAGCAGGCAAAGCCGCTCACAAGGGTCCCGGGGGGAGTGTCCACTCAGCTGTGACTCCTCCCAAGGTGGTGAAGGGGCAGAAGAAATCGCCAAAGTCTGGGAAGAGCAGCACGGCGGAGAAGACCACCATCATCCCCGCTGCCCAGGAGGCCACCGCCAGCCCCATCGTCAGTGGCCAGGAGGCCAGAGTCAGTGCCCAGGAGGGCAGCCCGATCGTCAGTGGCCAGGAGGCCACCGCCAGAGTCAGTGCCCAGGAGGGCCCCGGCAGCCACAGCCCCGCTGGGCAATGAGGGACCGCCATGGCAAGCACCGCATAACAGGGCACAGACCGCCATGGCAAGCACCGCTGAACAGGCCAAGCACCGCTGAACAGGGCACAGACCGCCATGGCAAGCACCGCTGAACAGGTCAAGCACCGCTGAACAGGGCACAGACCACCATGGCAAGCATCGCTGAACAGGCCAAGCACCGCTAAACAGGGCACAGACCACCATGGCAAGCACCGCTGAACAGGACAAGCACCGCTGAACAGGGCAAGCACCGCCAACTCAAGCACCGCTAGCCCATGTGCGGCAGGGGCAGTGACGGGACTGGGACCATCACGGGGAGAGTGATGCACTCTGGGCACCTTTCCCCCTCCAGAACCAGTGGAGAACAGCATCCACTCTGTCTGTCCTTACCAGGATGAAGCACTCTGGGCACCAGTCCCCCTCCAGAACCAGTTGAGAACAGCATCCACTCTGTCTGTCCTTACCAGGATGAAGCACTCTGGGCACCAGTCCCCCTCCAGAACCAGTTGAGAACAGCATCCACTCCGTCTGTCCTTACCAGGATGAAGCACTCTGGGCACCAGTCCCCCTCCAGAACCAGTGGAGAACAGCATCCACTCCGTCTGTCCTTACCAGGATGAAGCACTCTGGGCACCAGTCCCCCTCCAGAACCAGTGAAGAGATCCATCCAATACCTCTGTCCTTAGTAGGATGAAGCACTCTGGGCACCAGTCCCCCTCCAGAACCAGTGGACACTGTTATCCACTTGAGAGACTGTGGCTTTGCACTCCCCAGGATGGTACAGTGGGCAAACCACCCACTGTAGAGACTTGAGAGACCGTGGCTTTGCACTCCACAGGATGGTACAGTGGGCAAACCACCCACTGTAGAGACTTGAGAGACTGTGGCTTTGCACTCCCCAGGATGGTACAGTGGGCAAACCACCCACTGTAGAGACTTGAGAGACTGTGGCTTTGCACTCCCCAGGATTGAACAGTGGGCAAACCACCCACTGTAGAGACTTGAGAGACTGTGGCTTTGCACACCCCAGGATACATCAATGGGCATGGAGCCCCCTCGTGGATCTGGCGTGGTGCAGTGATCCGGCTGAGGTGCCCCCCCTTCCGTTCCCCCTGAGGTGCCTGTTGTATTTCTATCTGATGCCCCGGTAGTGTTCTCTCCGTTTTAATCAGGTATCTGATGTGGGCCTCGCCCATGCATTTTAGGCCCAGTTGTCCACGGACATTGAATGGTGCATTACCTGCACTACTAATCGTGATGTATATTTTGTTGAATGTGTCTATTGATCTGCATATATTTGGTTACTGTATTTTGATATCTTACAATGGTTGCACTCATTTCCTTTTGTCTTTGCATTCTTCCAGGGGGGTTTGGGGGTTGTTACTGTGATGTTTGGATATGCATTGGTGTGTGTGTTGTAGTGGGTGAGGGTCGGGGTGGGGTGTTGCGTGTGTGTGTCCCTGACTTTTGCCTCCCCTCCCCTATGTCGTAGGTGCAGTACTCACCGTTGTCTTCGGCGCCGACGTTGATGATGGTCGTACAGGAGCAGGAAGACTATCGCAGGGAGTATTTGGAGTTCCGGATCCATGGTGTCCTGATTCCTCGTGGAGGGTGAGCGTTTTCCCTTTGAAATGGCTGTTTCCGCCGTGTTTTTATCCACGGTGAATCCGCCCCGGAAAAGGTGGCGGATTGGTAGGTTGTGATACTGTGGGCGGTACTTTGTTGCCCGCCTGTCTGTTGGCGGTGACCGCCGCGCTGTTTGTTTGTACCGCCGTGGCGGTCGGAGTGTTAAAGTGGATGTCTTTGTTGGCGGTTTCCGCCACGGTCATAATTCCCTTTTTTTTACCGACAGCTTGTTTGCGGTCTTACCGCCGCTTTAACACCGTCCGCCAGGTTTGTAATGTCCCCCATAATCTCTTCACACCCAATATACAATTGAATTAAAATGTATACATAATTGCTCTACTCCTTTGTTTCCACCTGTGCCCTGAGATTTTTGCAACAGAAAAACAATAAAGAGAGGTGTGCCAGATCTTAACATTCTGAGGACAGCTACATAATTTTGCATTCCTACTTGTTGGCACAGAGGTTTAATCCAGCACCCTTTCTTCTCACATATGCTTGGCAGGCAAACAACACATGGGTTACTGTTTCTTTCGCGCATTTACATACTGGGCATAACAATGAATCATTATTCTTCCATTTGCTTGTTAATTCATACAAAGGAAGAGTGACAACTCTAAACTGGAAATACAGGGGCATATTTATACTCCGTTTGCGCCGAATTTGCGTTGTTTTTTTCGACGCAAATTCGACGCAAAACTAACTCCATATTTATACTTTGGCGTTAGACGGGTCTAGCGCCAAAGTTCATGGAGTTAGCGTCATTTTTTTGCGTGAACACCTTCCTTGCGTTAATGATATGCAAGGTAGGCGTTCCCGTCTTAAAAAATGACTCCGATGCTATTGCATCGGATTTATACTCCCGGGCAAAAATGACGCCCGGGAGTGGGCGGGACTAAAAAACCTGCATTTGCGCCGGATTTTAGCGCCTGGGTCAGGGCAGGCGTTAAGGGACCTGTGGGCTCAGAATGAGCCCAGAGGTGCCCTCCCAAGCCCCCAGGGACACCCCCTGCCACCCTTGCCCACCCCAGGAGGACACCCAAGGCTGGAGGGACCCATCCCAGGGAAGAAAAGGTAAGTTGTGGTAAGTTTTTTTTTTTAAAAAAAATTTGTGGCATAGGGGGGCCTGATTTGTGCCCCCCTACATGCCACTATGCCCAATGACCATGCCCAGGGGACAGAAGTCCCCTGGGCATGGCCATTGGGCAAGGGGGCATGACTCCTGTCTTTGCTAAGACAGGAGTCATGTTAATGGCGTCTGGGCGCCAAAAAAAAATTGCGCAAATCGGGTTAAGACGATTTTTTTGCCTCAGCCTGACTTGCCCCATTTTTGGACGCCCAAACGCCATTTTTCCCTACGCCGGCGCTGCCTGGTGTACGTGGTTTTTTTTCACGCACACCAGGCAGCGCCGGTCGACTAACGCCGGCTAACGCCATTCAATAAATACGGCGCCCGCATGGCGCTTCAGAATGGCGTTAGACGGCGCTAATTTTTTTGGCGCAAAACTGCGTTAGCGCAGTTTTGCGTCAAAAAGTATAAATATGGCCCACAATTTCCTATCTAATGGTATTGTCATAATATACCAGAAATATTCCAACACACATACAGATTTAAAAAAAAAAAAACTCGCCAGATAGTCTGGTGCTCTGAATTGCACGAGCTCTGTTCTGAAAAGACCAGGCCCAGTAATGTTTCTTTAGTTCATCCTTTGTGGGAAACGAAGCAGTAGAAGGAGCTAACCATAGGTCCACTCAGACAAAAGAAATTAGCATTTTTTTCGTTATCCAGCCATGGAACTTAATAAACGTTGTCAGATTTGATAATTTCCTGCAAGGCTAAGACATACTGGGAAAGCTCTGGCCTCCTCCAATAGAAGAGTGTGTGCAATCTAGCTTTCTTTTCAATAGGTTTTCTATCCATATCAAGGAATAACAGAATCAATGGTGTTGATGATGGTAGGTTAACAATGCTCTTTAAGAACTAGTGGGCAGATGTCTAAAAAGTTTTTGCACTCGCAAACGGTGCGAATCGCAAAATTCGGCCGTTTGCGAGTGCAAAAACGTCTGCGATGCATGAAAGGCATTCGCAGACCAAAAATCAGAAATTGCAAAAATTGTGATTTTTCGCGTTGCGACCTGGTTTTGCGAGTCGCATTTTGCGATTCGGTATTCCCATTAGGAGTCTCAAAATCCAAGTCACAAAGAGATGCATCAAAAAATCGCAAATTGTGATTTTTCGCAGAATGGCATTTTGCACATGCAAAATACCACTAAGTGAAACCAGGTGGTAACCAGGTGCAACCTATTTAAAGAGGCCTAGAATGCCTCAGACTCTTTTCCACAATGGCTGCACTCTACGTCATGGCGAGGATGATGAGGATCTTGGCAGGTTTGAGGAGAGGGAGGAGGCGACAGGAGCGCATTTTCAGAGTGCGCATTACACTTTTTAACCTCACAGAGGAGGAAATATATGAGAGGTATAGATTGAACTCAGCCATGATACTTGATCTGATAGCTGAGCTACAACCCATACTGCAGCGCAGAACACTAAGGACTCACAGCATACCCACCCATGTGCAGGTATTATGCTCCCTCCACCTACTCACCTCCGGGAGCTATCAAGGGGTCATAGCAGCAGCTGGAGGGGTCTCACAGAGTACCCTCTCAAGGTTTTTCAATGCCTTTCTCAATGCCATGCTGAGCAGAATACACCAGTACACCAGATTCCCCCACACCCCACAGGAAATACAGCAGACAAAAATTGAATTTTACCAGATAGCACAGTTCCCCCACGTCCTAGGTGCCATAGATGGGACACATGTGGCAATCTGTCCACCATCAGCCACAGAGTATGTGTACCGCAACCGGAAATACCAACATTCAATGAATATACAGGTGATATGCAATGCTTCCTACATCATAACTGATCTCGTAGCCAGGTACCCAGGGAGCACACATGATTCGTACATCTTTCGCCATACCGGCATACACACAAGACTGCTAGCTGGGGAGTTTGGAGAAGGATATCTACTAGGTATTGTCCCTCTATACAATGACGCATTGATGGCGTGCTGATGTCAGATGGCTCAGTTACTCATCATACCCTCTGTCCCTTCCAGGAGACAGTGCCTACATAGTGTGCACCTACATGATGACACCCTACCTCAATCCTGCAACACCTGCTGAACGGAGATACAATGCAGCACACAGGGCGACCCGCAACGTGGTGGAGCGCACATTTGGACTGCTGAAGAGTCGCTTCCGGTGCCTCCACAAAAGTGGAGGGGCACTACAGTACAATCCAGTGACCACATGTAGAATAGTGGCTACTTGTGCAATCTTGCACATTATAGCTACCACCAGGGGCGTACCTGTAGAAATATGTGATACTGAATCTGATGAGGATGATGATCCCATACCACCCCTACAGCCAGCAGACAGGACCAGTGCAGCAGAGGGAAGGCAAAGGCGTGCTGACATCACACACAACCATTTCAGATGTAAGTATGAATGACACAAATCCACTGACAACTGTACCTGTAGTGAAATAAATGTATTACCTTAATGTCAGGTAATGTTCGTTCGACGAATTGCAAAAAAAAATGAAGTGAAAAACTAGAGACAATGAAGGTCCTGAGTAATGCACTATTACGTCATAGTGAAAACATTACCCCTCTGGCAGCTACAGTTATTTTTTGCGGCCACGCACACCACTTAGGTGCCCAATTGCCTCACTGGCACCTCTATTGTCCACCTCAGTGGCAGTGCTGTGCCTGGCACTGCGCCGTCTGGTGTCCAATGCTGGTACAGCTACACTGCTGAGGCTGGAACTGTCCTCTGTGTCCCCCAGTGCAAGCTCACTATGTGTGGATGACCTCTGTCCCATTATGTTATCGATCACATTATTGATCTGTACCAGTCCGTTCGCAACATCCCTGCTGCTGTGTGCTGCCTCCACTTGTGCAGCCACTGCACGACGTGCAATAAGTGACGTTGCATTTGCCACCCTGTTGACAGAGCAACAGAAGCCCCCAAACATGTTCATAAATCTGCGTTCCTGTCTGCGGTGGCTCACACTCTCATGGCGCAGCTCCTGGCATAGTTCACGCACAGCACAAGTTAGCTCTCTGGTGTCCTGTGATGCCTGCACCTGTCCCTCATGCAGAAGTTCTATATTAGAATTGAGGCACTTAAGCTGGCGATGCAGGCCCCCCATGTTGCTGTTATGTTGCTGCATCTTTTTTTGTAAACCAAGGATCCTCTTGTTGTGTAGGCGCTGCAACATAGCAGCTTCCAGCCCACCAAAGAAGGAGGGACCCTCACCTGCCTCATGCTGCTGTGCACTGGAATTTGTCACCATCTTGCGGGGTGCTGTGGTCTGCTGACAGCTGGCCCCCTGCATCTGGCTGCGCCTGCCTGTTGGTGATGGTGTAATTGGCCCTTCCTGCTGCTCATCTGAGTCTTGGCTGAGCTCTGGCAGTGGCCTGCGTTGGACAGGCGCAATGGTGAGAGACCCACTTGTGTTGGAATCAGGGGCTGGATGGGTGTCAGTCTCGCCTACGCTTGCTGATGCTGTGGCTGCTGGGCCTGGCCCACCTGCAACGACAATATGCAGCATGTCAGTTATGTTTGTTACAATTACGGTCACACATTGGTTATAAAGGTACAGGTATTTCTCTTCACTGTGTTGTGGGTGTTGTGTTCCTCTGGGTGTCGCTCTACTTAATTACATTGTATGGGCTACTTTCAGCTGTGGGCTGTGGACTGCCACTCCCATAATGCATTGTTGTGCTGCTTCTAAGATGTGGACTACTTCTCACAATGTTTAACATTACTTGCTAATTCCTAAGGGGCTTTTGTGCATACACATATGGGGTTACAATTCAATATTGCACTTACCTTGGCTGGTACTTGGTGTGCCGGAGGTGTCTATCTCTGTGACCCCAGTCACAGCTTCAGGGAGGAGTGTCGACTCCACTAGGTCCTCTAATGGGGTGGATGGTGCCTCTGTGGGTGGACCGCCTCCTGTGCCCCTGGGCTCCTGCAGTCTTCTTGCCACCCTCTCCTTTGCACAGGACCGCAGGTCATACCACCTCTTCTTTATCTCGTCGACCGAGCGCTGTGTCACTCCAATTGCGCAGATTTTGGATTGAATATCTGCCCAGAGTCTTCTTTTCTCACTCTCCGGCACCTGGAGTGAGCTTTTGCCAAAAAGGCTGTCATGGCTCCTGACCACCTCATCTGTCAGCATCTCAAGCTCTTGCTCGCTGAATTTGAGCTTCCTCTTTCTCTCTCCCTTCTCCTTTCCTTGGGCTGAGGTGTCCATCCTTGCTCAGGTGTGCCGCCTCCTTCAGAGTGTTGCTCTGTGTGGCTGGGCTGCTGTCTCTCTGGATGCTGGTTTGGGTGTGGCACCTGAAACTGCCTGGGATGACTCACTTCCTGCTTGTGATGTCATCAGGCTCCTCCAGGTGTGCTTTCTCGAACTTTCTCGCAATTTGCGATTTTTTACCGAATCGATAAAAAATCGCAATTTGCGAAAATGCTAATTGCGATTCGGTAAATGGGCCTCGCAAACCACAAATAGAGATTTTTAAGAAATCGCTAATTCCAAATCGCAAATTTGTTACATGGCCAATTGCGACTCGGAAATTGCGATTTCTTAAAAATCGCTATTTGCTATTTGCAAGGCCATTTTTTCATACATATGGCTCTAATTTTCATTCCTTCCTAAATTTGCAGGATATAAAAAGCACCATGCAGAGCGGCGCCCACTGCTTTAACCTCATAAATCTTCAGAACAGGTTTGGTGTGAGATGCCCTGTGCTCCTTGATACTATCTCTAGTATGCTGTTTATGTTTGACAGTCATTTTTTCAAGATGATGCTTACATGACATGGAAGAAGACACCCGCACTACTAAATAGTCAAAGCAATCTACTTTATCTAGGTACCTGCCGCCAAGTGATGGCCCACCCTTGAAAGATGTGTGCCCATTAAAAGACACATATTTTGTCTTTGTTACATTTATCGTCAGTCCCCACAGACCACAGAATGCATCAAACGATCTAACAGCGTCTCTAGTCCCTGGGTATTTTAGCATTCAACAAGGTATCCTCTGCAAAAAGTGAAATAGGTGCCTTAATTTCTCCAAGCGTGGGCTCATCTAAGGATGTCTCCATAAGGAAATCAACTATATTGTTTGTATAGAGAAAAAAAGGGATGGGGCAAGGACACAACCTTGCCAAACTCCATTCACCACTGGGATGCGGTCAGTAAGCTGACTTTAATGTAATTACCGTCATGTAACCGGATAAGCAATTTAAAAAAAATAGCAGGCATCCCCATTTCGCCAAGGACTTGCCACAGCTTATTACGTTGAAAAAGATCAAATGCTGATTCAAGATCAACAAAGGCAACGTACAAACTGCCTTTGTCGATCAATTGTGTTTTCCAATATATAGTCATAAATCTAAACACCTGATCAGTTGTGGCTGTCTTCCTATGAAACCCCACTTGGCAAGGCAATAAAATGCCCTCATTCTTGATCCATAGTTCAATTTTATTTAACAAAATTCTTGAAAATATTTATGTATGCAGTCTAGCAGACTAATTGGTATATAATTGGACAGACAGCCACAGTCACCTTTTTTGAAGATCGGAATGACTGTTGCACCTTTCCAAGTATCCAGAATTGTCACTCCCTTTGCATTAGAATTAGCAAGAGTTACAATATAATGGGACCAATGTGTTTTCTCAACAAGAAATAGATCAACGGGTATCCCATCAGGCCCAGGCTCTACCTCTAGTGTTAGCATCAAGCCAACAAATACAACTTAAGATAAAAAAGAGGACTCTCTGATATAGTCATTTGAACTAAGGGAGATGTTACAGGTGACATTAAATTATTACTCGAATACAAAGATGAAAAATGAAGAGGCCAATCTGAAGATGATATGTAGTTCTGAGGAGATCTGTTTGCCCCACGTGACCAAAGACCAAGATTTAATTGAATCCTTAACAGATCAAGTAGCTTTAAGATCCTGCCAATGGGATTCATCTCAGTCTCCCAGTATATGATTTATAATCCTTCCTAGCACTCCATACCATGTCAATAGCTTTGCTTTTGATTGCAAGAGTTAAGATGTTATGTTTCTTCCTACAATCTTTATTAAACCAAGTAGGGGCTGTTGTGGCATATTTCTTACTCAGGTTTGCAGGAACAACAAAGTATTCCAAAATATGCTTACAACAGCTTGAATGTAGGAGTGGAAGGTTAAGCTCTTCAAAAAGGTGATTTATCTTGATTAACATAAGCTGCAGATCAAAACGTATTGCTGCTAGCAATTCTTGTTTAACAACAACCTGGTTACACTTTAGATGACACATATCATTAGAAACAACAACATCCCTAGTAGAGAAGGGCATGTACCTATCATCAGTATGTGAGCTAAAAAATGCTGTCACAATATAGCAAAGAGGATTATGTTCCTCACTCATGACACTTCTCTATGACTATATCTTTCATGAGCAACAATGACCTAAGATCCACTAAAATATTAGGTCTATTAAAAGTATGGGCTCCCTTAAGCTCTGATTGGGTCTGTCCATTAGCAGCCCTGACCCGCAATTCTATAGAAAGAGCCTTCAATTGCAAACCGGTTTGGATCCACTTCTTGATAGGAGTTAAACCCAAATGAGGGAGAGTCCAACACTCATCCCTCTCTTCCGTTATCCTGAAATCATCATAATCCATGGGCTTGAATGTTGTATTATAGTCACCTGCTAAAATAAGGCATGCTTGACCCAGCCTTTTGGCTAAATACTATTCCAAGGTGGTTAAAGTTTTTGAAGCCTGGCCTCCCTTTGTAACTTTAGAGTAGATGTTAAAAACGTTTACATTGGAAGCTTTTCCTGACAAAATACTGATACCCAAATTGTCAGGGCAAATAATACAAAGTTGAGGGATTTTAAAATTCAAATCAATCTTTACCCATATTGTTAATTCCCAGGAAGGTCTCCCTACAAGGTTGGAAATTGCAGGAACATAGAAGTTTAAATATCCTGGTTTAAAGGCAGGTTCTATGCACCAACTTTCCTGGAAAATACAGATGTCAAATTATCCTAGGTACTCGCTACATACTGGGAGGGCCAGTTTTGATTTAAGACTTGCCACGTTCCAGGAGATGATTTGTATTACAGAACTATCCAATACTGTTTGTCCAGGGGGAAAAGATGTACCACCCAAAAGAGGGGAAAGTGTACCTGTTACATTAATCTTTGCAGAAGGCAAAGCTCTAAGAGTCTGAACACTAAATAGATTACTATTCACATTCGAAATAAGCCTAGTTTTACTATCATATAATTTATAAGGCAAAGTATAGACATAGCCCAGACTTTTCCAGAGCTCAGTATTATTTTCAGTCAAATGACCCATCGCTGCTCCTTCTTGGATAAGTTCTTAATGAGACAAGGGGTCCACTGAAATCTTTGAGATGAACAGACCAAGAAACTCACGAAAAATTAGAATGACTTCCTCTGGACTTCCTTGTTGTTGGAAAATGGGTTACTGGTAAGGGCAGGTAGGTACCTACACCTAGCAACAAGCCACTAACCTCCACCTAGGTACAGTTAGGTCTCAGTAAATTAATCCCAGCTCAACCCTTGGTAGCTTGGCAACGAGCGTCAAGGCTTAACTTAGGAGACAGTGTGTAAAGCATTCAAATATCACAAAACAGTAATTAAATAAAACACAGGAAACAGTTTAAAAATCCAAAACCAATTTATAAAAATAGTTTATATTTTTATCTTTAAAATGACACAAAAACGATTAAAATCGGTTCAGGGGAACCGGAGATATGAATTTTTAAAGTATTATTATTTTTCTAGCGCTTAGAAACAAAAAGCGCCAATCGGGTCATCTGGTTGCACCAGGACCGGGACAAAGTCAAAGTTTCAGGCCGACCGCGATGGAGCCCTGCTCGGCTACAAGTCGCGGGAGGCCTCGGTTGAAAAGTTACCTTCTGACTTAGTCTTTATTTTGAAGTTTTTCTTCACCGGGACGAACCTGCCAGTTGAATCCGACCTCCTGGAGCCCTTGTCCGGATACGCGATGTGGGTTTCCTCAGTGGTGATTTCTACCTTCGGACTTAGTCGTTTTTTCGAGATGAAAATCCTTCGACCGGGGTAAACCTGGATCTTGATCCGACGTCCGTGGAGCCCTTCTCGGATACGATGGCTGGGAGGTCCCGGTCAACTTTTTACGTTCGGACTTAGTCTCTTTTTCGGATGTTTTTCTTTACCGGGACGAACCACAAAGTCAGGCCGGGTCGCGGTTGAGGCAAGCCGGCTAGAATTTCCGCGGCGGGTCGGTCCCTCTCTGGAGCTTTTTTACAAAATTTGTCAAATCTTCTCCAAACTTCTGGGGCTTCACCCAGATGTTCTTTTAAGGTTCTTTTGGGGTCCACAGCTCACCCCAAGGGTCCAGAAGTTCTGTGATGGTCCTTGGGGGGTGCGGACTTCAACTCCCAGAATGCACCTGGCGCAAACTCCTTTTTGGCCACTGGGCAGTGGTCAACTGGTCTCTTTTTTAGGAGTTGGTGCAGGGGGACTCTGGATAGCAATTTTACACCTGTAGCAAACAGGGAGTCCCTCCTTGAACCAGTTGAAGCCAGGCAAAGTCCTTCTTGTGGTGAAGCCCAAGTGTGCAGCTGGTGCAGTCCTTCTGAGTGCAGGGTCCAGGTGCAGGCCAGGGGTCCAGCAGGGCAGTCCTTCTTCTCCTTAAGTTCCTTCTTCTTGAAAGTTGGCGGGGATCTGAGGTGTGGGGGCAGGTCTGCCAGTTTTATTCTTGCTCCTGGGTGAAAAGCAGGGGGGCCCTGGTTCTCCAATCAGGTACAGGGTCGTCCCCCTGTGATGACCACTTCCTGGGAAGTGTGGCAAAAATCCATCCCAAAAGGCAACAGTCTCTAAAAATCCAACATGGCTGAATCTGATTTTTGGAGGTTACATCTGGCTGAGCCCACCCACTGGTGTGGCTAAAAATCATAAACACACCCCTCTCCTGCCCTCTCCTAATCTAATCAAGGGGGCACCTAGCTGTCTGGGGTTGCAGGATGTGGGGGTATTGCTGGGTGCTCCAGATGTCCTTCTCTGCCTTTGAAGACCAGTTTGGCAGCCCTCCCCCTTCCTGCCTCACCATCTGCTGAGGGGAGATTCTCTCCCCCAAGCACATTCCTTTGTGTGAAGCCAGGCCACTTCACACCTCATCAAAGTAGCCTGGCAGAAGCTGCTGCAGGCTGGCCAATCAGAGCACAGCAGCAAAAACAATGCAGAGCTGAAATTGGCAACTTTTTAGGTAAAGTCTAAACTTTATACCTGAACAAGTTATATTAAATCCAACAACTGGAAGTTGTGGGATTTATTACAACAATTAATTTGATACCAAATTCTTGGTATGTAACATTTAAGGAGACTTTAAAATTTAAAATAAAGTCTGCCCATTCTAGCCTATGAAGGCCATTTACTTCAATGAGGGAAAAATGAATTTGGCTGTTTTTACCTCACCAGGGCTTATAAATCTATTTTTATAAAGTCCCTGCTTATAGTTACATGGCACCCAGCCCTAGGGGCACATAGGGCACACCTTAGGGGTGACTTATATGTAAAAATAAGGTAGTTTAAGACTTTGGAAGTACCTTTAATTCCAAAGTCGAATTTGCATATAACTTTAATTTAAAAGCAGCCAGCAAGGCAGGCTTGCTTTTAAAATGACACTGGGCACCTCAGCAGTGCACCTAGGTGTGCACCACCTATGCTGTGGTCCCTAAACCTACATGCCCTACCATATACTAGGGACTTATAGGTAGGTTAACTTAGCCAATTATAATTAGCCTAATTTGCATATCCATTTTACACAGAGCACAGGCCCTGGGACTGGTTAGCAGTACCCAGGGCACAGCCAAGAGTCAGTAACCACCAGTACCTATCCAAAAAGAGTGGGAGTGATCAGGCAAAAAAGGAGGACTTTCCTACACTGCCCCCCCCAGATGAAAGGTGATGGGTACTAACCTACACCCTGGTAGTCCTCATCAGCTAAGTGGAAAAACCTGGAAAGGCCATCTGCATTGGCATGGGCAGTCCCAGGTCTGTGCTCCACTGTGAAGTCCATCCCCTGTAGGGAAATGGACCACCTTAACAGTTTTGGGTTTTCCCCCCTCATCTGCATCAACCATCTGAGAGGTCTGTGGTCAGTTTGTACACGGAAGTGAGTGCCAAACAAGTAAGGCCTCAACTTCTTCAGGGACCAGACCACAGCAAAGGCCTCCCTCTCAATGGCACTCCATTTTTTCTCTCTAGGGAGTAGTCGCCTGCTGATGAAGGCAACTGGGTGATCATGGCCCTCTTCATTAACTTGTGCTAACACTGCCCCAATCCCTTCCTCTGAAGCATCTGTTTGCACTACAAACTCCTTGCTATAGTCAGGGGCCAGTAACACTGGTGCTGAACACATAGCCTGTTTTAGGGTGTCAAAAGCTTTCTGACACTCTGGGGTCCAAATGACCTTCTTGGGTTGTTTCTTGGAGGTAAGCTCAGTCAGAGGGGCCACTATGGTCCCAAAATTCTGAACAAACCTCCTGTAGTACCCAGTCAGGCCAAGAAAGGCCCTGACCTGAGTCTGGGTTTTAGGAGCCTCCCAATCCAGAATAGTCTGGATCTTGGGCTGGAGAGGTTGTACATGGCCTCCACCAACAAGGTGACCCAGGTACACAACAGAGCTTTGCCCTATCTGGCACTTGCTTGCCTTGATAGTCAGGCCTGCTTGAAGCAGGGCCTGAAGCACTTCCTTCAGGTGGACCAGGTGGTCCTTCCAGGTGGAACTAAATACAGCTATATCATCCAGATAAGCTGCACTGAAAGATTCCAACCCAGATAGGACTCTGTTCACCAACCGTTGGAAGGTGGCAGGAGCATTTTTCATGCCAAAGGGCATCACCTTGAACTGAAAGTGGCCATCTGGTGTGGAAAATGCTGACCTCTCCTTAGCTCTTGGACTTCAGGCAATCTGCCAATATCCTGAGGTCAGATCAAATGTGCTCAGGAATTTGGCAGCCCCCAGCCTGTCAATGAGCTCATCAGCTCTAGGTATGGGGTGAGCATCAGTCCTAGTGACTGCGTTTAGACCTCTGTAGTCCACACAGAATCTCAATTCTTTCTTCCCCCCTTGGGGATTAGCTTTGGGCACCAGTACCACTGGACTGGACCAAGGACTATCAGAGGGCTCAATTACCTTGAGGTCCAACATCTTAGCCACTTCAGCTTTGATGTTGGCCTTGACCTGGTCAGACAGCCTGTACAGCTTGTTCTTGACAGGCAAGCAGTCACCAGTGTCAACATCATGGTCACACCAATTGGTGAGTCCTGGGGTCAGGGAGAACAGACTAGCAAACTGTCCCAAAACATGCTTACAGTCTTTTTGTTGCTGGTCTGTCAATTTGGGAGAGAGTACCACTCCCTCCACTGACCCATCTTTTGCCTTTGTGGACAGGAGGTCTGGCAGAGGCTCACCCTCCTCCTCCTTCCCTTCATCAGTGACCATTAGCATGGTCATGTCTGCCCTGTCCTGGTGGGGTTTCATCCTGTTAACATGCAGGATCCTGTGAGGATTCCTGGGGGTGCCAAGGTCCACCAAGTATGTGACCTCACCTTTTTTCTCCAGAATTGGATAGGGCCCAGTCCACTTGGCCTGTAGTGCCCTAGGAGCCATGGGCTCCAAAACCCACACCAGCTGTCCTGGGTGATACTCAGGCAGGGTAGCCTTTTGATCATGCCAGAGCTTCATGAGCTCCTGGCTTGCCTCCAGGTTTCTGCTTGCCTTCTTCATATACTCAGCCATGCGTGACCGCAGGCCCAGTACATAATCTAGCACATTCTCCTTGGATTCTTTGAGAGGCTTTTCCCAAGACTCTCTCACCAAGCACAATGGGCCTCTTACAGGGTGCCCAAACAGTAACTCAAAGGGGCTGAATCCAACCCCCTTCTGTGGCACCTCTCTGTAGGCAAACAGCAGGCATGGGAGGAGGACATCCCATCTCCTCCTGAGTTTGTCAGACAAACCCATGATCATGCCCTTCAGGGTCTTATTAAATCTTTCCACAAGACCATTGGTCTGTGGGTGGTAGGGGGTGGTGAACTTATAAGTAACACCACACTCATCCCACATGGCTTTCAGATAGGCTGACATAAAGTTTGTGCCCCTATCTGAGACCACCTCCTTTGGGAATCCCACTCTGGTGAACACACCAAGTAGGGCCCTAGCCACTGTGGGAGCAGTGACTGTCCGGAGGGGTATTGCCTCAGGGTACCTGGTGGCATGGTCCACTACCACCACAATGTACCTGTTACCTGAAGCAGTTGGTGGGTCTAGGGGACCAACAATGTCAATCCCCACCCGCTCAAAGGGAGTCCCAACCACTGGCAGTGGTATCAGGGGAGCCTTTGGTTTGCCTCCTGTCTTGCCACTGGCTTGACAGGTGACACAGGAGCTGCAAAACTCCCTGACTTTTTCTGACATTTGTGGCCAATAAAAATGGTTGACCAGCCTGTTCCAGGTCTTGGTCTGTCCCAAATGACCAGCTAAGGAGATATCATGGCTTAAGGTAAGGAGGAATTCTCTATACTTCTGGGGGACCACTACTCTCCTAGTAGCCCCTGGTTTGAGGACCCTTGCCTCAGTGTAGAGAACTCCATCCTCCCAGTAAACCTTGTGGGACCCACTGGTATCCCCTTGTTCTTGCCTGGCAGCAGTCTGTCTCAGGCTCTCAAGAGTGGGACACTCTCTTTGTCCCTGGCACAAATCTTCTCTGGTGGGCCCACCTGCCCCTTGCAGTTCTGCCAAATCAGGCATAGTTTGCAGGGAAAGTGTCCCTCCCTCAGAGTTCAGATCCTCCCCCTCAGGGTTGGATTCTTCCTGACCCTCTGTACTTGTTGGGGCTGGCAATCCAGACCCAGTGCCCTTTCTCTTTTTCTTGGAGGCTTGGCCCATTGTTCCAGGGTCCAAGTGTCCAGCATTTCCCTGTTGTGCTGCCTGTGACCTGGTCACAGCACACACCCATTCAGGGAGGTCCAGCATCTGTGCATGGACCCTTCTCTCCACTTCTGACCATTCAGATGCTTCAAGATCATTTCCCAGCAGACACTCTACTGGGAGGGCAGGAGCTACAGCTACCTTTTTAGGGCCAGTCACCCCTCCCCATTCCAGACTCACCATAGCCATGGGATGGAGTTTGGTTCTGCTATCTGCATAAGTCACCTGGTGGAAGACACCAGGTTAGACCTGCTCTGGAGAAACCAGCTTATCTGTGACCATTGTCACACTGGCTCCTGTATCTCTCAGAGCTTCCACTTCAGTCCCATTGACTTTAGGCCTCTGCCTATACCTCTCCATGATGGGAGGTAAGGTGGCCATAGTTGCAATGTCCACCCCACCCACGGATACTAAGGTGACTTCAGTGTACCCTGATTCCACCCCTGGGCCAACTTCCACCCCCAACCCTACACTAGCAATCCCCTGGGATTGCCCACCAGTGGGGGGCTTCCTGGAGCAGATAGCATCTCCTCTTTTATGTCCAGGTTGATGACAATCAAAACACTTGCCGGCCTTAGCAAGCTCCTGAAACCTTCCTGCTTTAGCAGGATCAAAATTCTTTCCCTGATACCCTTTCCCTTTAAAAGTGAATTGGCTCGGGGCTCCCCCTCCCTGAGAAGTTTTTGGGGACTCTTGTGAGGACTCTTTGGGCTTTTTATCATCTTTCCCCTGGTTCTTCCCCTGAGAAGAACCATGTCCTCCCTTTTTCTGATCACCCCCTGGGGGTTTCTGGTTAACCCTAGTTCTTAACCAGTCATCTGCTGCCTCCCCCAGCTCTCTGGGGTTGGTCAACCTAGAGTCTACTAGATACTGGCGGAGCCTCTCTTGGACACAATTAGTTAGAAGGTGCTCCCTCATAATCAAATTGTACAGCCCCTCAAAGGTACTTACCCTGTTGCCCTGTATCCAGCCCTCCAGTGCCTTTACTGAAATGTCCACAAAGTCCACCCAGGACTGGGTGCTTGTCTTTTGGGTGTCCCTAAACTTGAGCCTATACTGCTCTGGGGTCAGACCAAACTTTTTAGTCAAGCAACTCTTCATACTGGGGTATGAGTCTGCATCCTCCCCACTCATGGTTAGGAGCCTATCCCTCCCAGAGTTGGGAACCAACTCCCAAAGAAGTGAACCCCAGTACTGAGGCTTGACTTTCCTCATCTGGAGGGCCCTCTCAAAGGCCCCCAGCCACTTATCTATGTCATCCCCCTCTACATAGGCAGGAACCACCCCTTTGGGTAAACTGGGGGCAAAACCCCCACCCAGGGACACCTCAGCCTCTTTATCGCTGCCACCATCTCTTTTCTCTTTGCTTGCCCACTTTTTCTTTTCTAGGGCCAGCTTCTCTGCTTCCAAAGCTATGTATGCTAGCTGGGCCTCCAGCTCTCTTTCTCTGATAGATGGGTTCTCTCCTCCTGAAGGGACCCCCTTCCTACCACTAGCTTTGGGCCTGCCCCTAGTGACTGTATCTACTGAGGACCGTTCTTCCTCTTCCTCACTTAGGCTCGGATGCCTTCCCTCCCCTGAGTGGTTAGAGTTAGCATCTTCCCCTTTTTCTTCCTCCTCTGGAGCTTCCTCTGTCTCTACCTCTTGGGCCTCAGCCCATGCTGTCAGGGATTTAATCAGGATTTGCTTCCTGAGATCAGTGGTTGCAGGCAACCCTCTCTCAATACACAACCCCCTAAGCTGGACTACTGTCAGTGTGGGTAGACTAGCCAGATCAAGCTCCATGGTTCCCTAGTTTTGTGTCAACAAAAACATTTTGCAAAAATTGGAAACAAGAATTTAGAAAAATTACAAAAATTCAATAATTGAAATTAATCCAAATTAATAATTAATAAAAAAAAAAAAAAAAAATTAAAAAAAAGGTTTGCACTAAGACAATTTAAAGGATTTTTAATTTGTTTTACTTAAACTGTAACGTGATACTGAACACAAGTACAGGATCCCACCGCTGCCACCAAAAATGTTGGAAAATGGGTTATTGGTAAGGGCAGGTAGGTACCTACACCTAGCAACAAGCCACTAACCTCCACCTAGGTACAGTTAGGTCTCAGTAAATTAATCCCAGCTCAACCCTTGGTAGCTTGGCAACGAGCGTCAAGGCTTAACTTAGGAGACAGTGTGTAAAGCATTCAAATATCACAAAACAGTAATTAAATAAAACACAGGAAACAGTTTAAAAATCCAAAACCAATTTATAAAAATAGTTTATATTTTTATCTTTAAAATGACACAAAAACGATTAAAATCGGTTCAGGGGAACCGGAGATATGAATTTTTAAAGTATTATTATTTTTCTAGCGCTTAGAAACAAAAAGCGCCAATCGGGTCATCTGGTTGCACCAGGACCGGGACAAAGTCAAAGTTTCAGGCCGACCGCGATGGAGCCCTGCTCGGCTACAAGTCGCGGGAGGCCTCGGTTGAAAAGTTACCTTCTGACTTAGTCTTTATTTTGAAGTTTTTCTTCACCGGGACGAACCTGCCAGTTGAATCCGACCTCCTGGAGCCCTTGTCCGGATACGCGATGTGGGTTTCCTCGGTGGTGATTTCTACCTTCGGACTTAGTCGTTTTTTCGAGATGAAAATCCTTCGACCGGGGTAAACCTGGATCTTGATCCGACGTCCGTGGAGCCCTTCTCGGATACGATGGCTGGGAGGTCCCGCTCAACTTTTTACGTTCGGACTTAGTCTCTTTTTCTGATGTTTTTCTTTACCGGGACGAACCACGAAGTCAGGCCGGGTCGCGGTTGAGGCAAGCCGGCTAGAATTTCCGCGGCGGGTCGGTCCCTCTCTGGAGCTTTTTTACAAAATTTGTCAAATCTTCTCCAAACTTCTGGGGCTTCACCCAGATGTTCTTTTAAGGTTCTTTTGGGGTCCACAGCTCACCCCAAGGGTCCAGAAGTTCTGTGATGGTCCTTGGGGGGGTGCGGACTTCAACTCCCAGAATGCACCTGGCGCAAACTCCTTTTTGGCCACTGGGCAGTGGTCAACTGGTCTCTTTTTTAGGAGTTGGTGCAGGGGGACTCTGGATAGCAATTTTTCACCTGTAGCAAACAGGGAGTCCCTCCTTGAACCAGTTGAAGCCAGGCAAAGTCCTTCTTGTGGTGAAGCCCAAGTGTGCAGCTGGTGCAGTCCTTCTGAGTGCAGGGTCCAGGTGCAGGCCAGGGGTCCAGCAGGGCAGTCCTTCTTCTCCTTAAGTTCCTTCTTCTTGAAAGTTGGCGGGGATCTGAGGTGTGGGGGCAGGTCTGCCAGTTTTATTCTTGCTCCTGGGTGAAAAGCAGGGGGGCCCTGGTTCTCCAATCAGGTACAGGGTCGTCCCCCTGTGATGACCACTTCCTGGGAAGTGTGGCAAAAATCCATCCCAAAAGGCAACAGTCTCTAAAAATCCAACATGGCTGAATCTGATTTTTGGAGGTTACATCTGGCTGAGCCCACCCACTGGTGTGGCTAAAAATCATAAACACACCCCTCTCCTGCCCTCTCCTAATCTAATCAAGGGGGCACCTAGCTGTCTGGGGTTGCAGGATGTGGGGGTGTTGCTGGGTGCTCCAGATGTCCTTCTCTGCCTTTGAAGACCAGTTTGGCAGCCCTCCCCCTTCCTGCCTCACCATCTGCTGAGGGGAGATTCTCTCCCCCAAGCACATTCCTTTGTGTGAAGCCAGGCCACTTCACACCTCATCAAAGTAGTCTAGCAGAAGCTGCTGCAGGCTGGCCAATCAGAGCACAGCAGCAAAAACAATGCAGAGCTGAAATTGGCAACTTTTTAGGTAAAGTCTAATCTTTATACCTGAACAAGTTATATTAAATCCAACAACTGGAAGTTGTGGGATTTATTACAACAATTAATTTGATACCAAATTCTTGGTATGTAACATTTAAGGAGACTTTAAAATTTAAAATAAAGTCTGCCCATTCTAGCCTATGAAGGCCATTTACTTCAATGAGGGAAAAACGAATTTGGCTGTTTTTACCTCACCAGGGCTTATAAATCTATTTTTATAAAGTCCCTGCTTATAGTTACATGGCACCCAGCCCTAGGGGCACATAGGGCACACCTTAGGGGTGACTTATATGTAAAAATAAGGTAGTTTAAGACTTTGGAAGTACCTTTAATTCCAAAGTCGAATTTGCATATAACTTTAATTTAAAAGCAGCCAGCAAGGCAGGCTTGCTTTTAAAATGACACTGGGCACCTCAGCAGTGCACCTAGGTGTGCACCACCTATGTTGTGGTCCCTAAACCTACATGCCCTACCATATACTAGGGCCTTATAGGTAGGTTAACTTAGCCAATTATAATTAGCCTAATTTGCATATCCATTTTACACAGAGCACAGGCCCTGGGACTGGTTAGCAGTACCCAGGGCACAGCCAAGAGTCAGTAACCACCAGTACCTATCCAAAAAGAGTGGGGGTGATCAGGCAAAAAAGAGGACTTTCCTACACTTGTTTACTCGGATCTCTCTTGTAATCGGTGTTCATTCAAAAATCCTAAATCATCTAGTCTGGAAAATTAAATAAGGGTTTGAGAATGGAAGAGTTTATGCTTTGTTTCCTAATTACAACCACCTTGAAAGAGTGGCATCTGCGTTCTTTCAACCCAGATAGTTTCAGCTGCTAACTAAAAAAAACCAAGTCCTATAGGTCAAAACATTTGTTGCACGTTGATGAATATCACACATTGCTTCCGAAGCTGAATACTTTACTAAATAGGCAGGCCATTAGTCAACTATCTTCTTAAATATTAGTAAAAAAGTATCATAAGTCTGCAATTCAGCATCTGAATATGTTACTAAAGGAGATGTGTAGATCAATAAAGATCTCATCAGGCAACCAATCAAACACTCGCTTTACTCAATCTTGACTAAATTGTGCAGGGTGACAAGCAAAATGTTCCATAAAAGATCCAAAACGTCTCTTAACTTCAGTGAATCAGGAGAAAAATGTGTGATACTTAAAATGACTTCTAGGAGGTCTGTAGACTGTTATATCAAGGTCTACTTTCGCACTGAATTCTCACAGTCGTGTAACCCTTTTGCTAGGTCCCAGTAATGACATGAAGCTAAGAAGATCTGTGGAGACTTCTTGATTGCTGCTTGAAAGAGTGATTCCTTTCAGTAGGTAAGTGCCACCCGGCACACTGCAGCATACAAGGAAGGTGTCAATTATTTCCTTAGAAGGAAAAAAGACAAAGGATAAAAACAAAATTCTTGGCAATCTTGTAGCTGTTAATTTAAGATGAAGAGTGAAATGAAGGTGATTAGCAAGGCACCAAATTTGCTCTCATGTCAGGGAAGAGAACAAAGGCAAACAAAATATGCAGACTTAAAATTAGGTTGTTTTTCCAACTGTCAGAAACAAAAGCACAGACACACAAAAAGTAGCAAAGAGGCGAATAACGCAACAAAAATTAAGGTAATGAGTGTGCTGTGATGCTCTTATAAGGTCAAAACAGACACTGACATTACAGGTGAAGACCCCACTTCATCTTGGCTTGTTGATCTCGGATAGCATCCTTTGGACAGACCACCATCTTGGAAAGGACAGTTTATAAGACTTGCCCACACCCCTTTCCCGAAACCTAGGGTGTTTGTTTGAATTGTGCAGTTTTCCATTTTGGCCCACTGCTAAATTCAACTTATAGAGCACTCTTTTGTGTGACCTGGAGCGCAGAGGCCAGAGTAATCTGTGTGATAGGGTTGCTAAATCACATGCTAAGCTAGTGTCTAGCCTGACAGTGCAGTAAAGTACTCAGGGCCTAATTTACAAGGCCCATGGTCCAGGGCAGTGATGCAAGTGCTTTGATGCACCACCCCGCACCACCAGGAAGGGGAAGAAATGCACAGTATATACGGTACGTTTCTGTCCTCTCGCCCTGTGCTGGCGCACAAATTGCTGCCATGCACCAACGCAGGCACACTTGCACCATGGTGCAAGGGTCCATGCATTGTGAGGATGAATGCTTTTGTGCAGGAAGGGACACCTTCTTCACAAAAACAATCACAAGAGGTGTTTTCTTCTTTCTATGTGTCCTGCAGAATGCAGCACATTGAGGAAGAAACAGAGAGAAATAAAGATATTTCTCCCCATTGTGTCACTATTATGCCACTTCTGAGGAGGCATAGGAATCTGACGCATTCCCAGACTTGTAAATCTGGGAATGCATCAGGTTCCTTTGGGTTCCATGGGTGTTGTGTGGGAACACCCCAAGCAGCACCCATGGAACGCCCCTTTCACGCAGTCATGCGGGAAAGGGGTCCATGTTTACAAGGCCATCAATAGCCATGCAAGGTGGCTTTGAATTGCATTGTAAATATGGTCTGGCACACTGTTTCACCAGAGTGTAAAAGAAATGATGCTCCGTTGCACAGTGTGCCTCTAGGGCCTGGTAAATGAGGCCCTCGTTCTCTTCAGTGCATGCAATCTCTCATAAATATTCATCACTTCTCTTGACACAAATGTAACACATATTAGGATGACAAACACAGTGAAGGAGCATCGGCAGTGAAGGCTGGCCTTGTTGACATAAATATGACTGTACCATAGCACAGAGTAGTACAACAAAACAACATGATATCCCATAACACAACATATTGTAAAAGAAAATAACATGACATATAAATCACAGCCAGGTCTTACTTGGCTGCTTTCCTTCTAGTTTCCTTCTCACTATGGTTCCCAAGAGTTGAGACATGAGCTAGTCAAAGGCTGATGTCAAAGAGAAGATTCTTCACATTTTAGTACGTTTGTGTATAGGCTTGGTAGTGAAGAAGAGGAGCAAAAATCGGTGTTTTCCTTGTGTGTGCCACTTCTTACATTGGTGAAACGAGTCACTTCATACTCAAAATGTAGGTTGGGTGAAATGGTCAAGGTTGTTTTGATGTTTCTTGTATTCAGGGCTGCAGAGGTCATCAAGGTCTAGAGGAATACACTCTTTTATCTTATTGAATGCCTTGATTTCTCTGTTGGGATAGCTTTTTGTGAATGTGTGCCACAAACCTTGACATATCTCAGTGATATTGCAACATAGTTTCAAAGTCTGATCAGAATTTAATTCTTTTTATTTGATGTGTAAACGGCATGCCTACAATTAACATAAAGTGCAGCACATCCCTATTTAGGTTTGCTTTAAGGGTACTTTTGCCATTCATTGCCATTCAGGGCAAATTATTGCACTTAATGCTTAACACAAAGCAACTAGGGACTTGATTTATAGAATTGCTTTGAGATTTGTTTTTTTGTCTTATATAGCACACAACTTGATCTCAAATAGAGGTATCCCAACACTTTAGATAGTGTGTTCCAAACAAGGAGGAGAGAAAAAGAAGACACTGGAAAAAGATTTAGGTGGTCATTATGACCTCGGCGGTCTTTTTCAAAGACCGCCGAGGAACCGCTGTGCTGAAGACCGCCAGTGCAGGCAGTTTTCCGCTCGGCGAATTATGACTGCTGGCAACCCTCTGTCCTTTTTTGGACGGAGAGCCGCCAGCAGCCATACTGGCGGTCGGGGGGAAGTGGAGGTTGCTCCACCTCCCCGTTATCAGAACGGCCCACCGAATCATGTTCCATGATTCGATGTGGCGGTGTTCTGGTGACAGGGTGCTGGCGGCGGAGCAGCCCCCATGGATCCCGTCCCCTCTCGGAGGATCAACGGACAAGGTAAGTTGATCGTCCGTTAGGGGAGGGGGATGGGGGATTGTTGTGTGTTGTGTGCGTGCATGGGGGTGTGCGTGTGAGTATGTAGAGGGGGTGTGTGAGTGCGTGTATGCATGAGGGGGTGTAGTGTGTTAGAAAATGTGTGCGTGTCTGTCTGTTAGTATGTCTGTGTGTATGTGTGCGTGCATGTCTGTATGTAGGTGTGCGTGTATGACTGTGTGGTGTCTGTTGGCATGTTTGTTGGTATGTGTGCGGGTATGTGTGTTGGTAGTGTCTGTATGCGTGCAGGGTAGAGGTGTGTTCCGATGTTGAGGGTAGGGGTGG
Organism: Pleurodeles waltl; assembly: GCF_031143425.1. Taxonomy (NCBI): domain Eukaryota; kingdom Metazoa; phylum Chordata; class Amphibia; order Caudata; family Salamandridae; genus Pleurodeles; species Pleurodeles waltl. Next base: position 469,808,886 of record NC_090450.1, read on the forward strand.
GGAGGGGGGTCCTGCCACCTTTGGGGGTGGCAGGTGTGTAGGGGGTGTGGGGGGAGGACTCGGGGTGGGGTTGGGGGGTGGGGGAGACCCCTATCAGTGCCAGGGAAGGAATTCCCTGGCACTAATAGTGCTTACCGCCATGGATTTCATACGGAGCATACGGAGACCATTAGTAGACTGGCAAATGCCAGCTTACCTGACTCACAGCTGGAACAGGGACTGGAATCTTCTACACACACAGGAATAGTGGGTAAGATGCATGGCGCAAAGAATAAACAGATGCTGAGCTCTGGTGCTTCCCTCGCCATTGAGGTTTCAGCAACTCTGTCATAGACCACTATGGACCGGTATATTCACCCTGCTAGTCCCCCATTAGTAGTAGGGCGGGGAAGCTCTACATGCAACTGTGTTGGCAACAAGGGTATTAATAGCACCTGGAATCATCAATTTACTACACCCATTACACACACACAGTTTCACCTTTTACTAGTGTGCCTGTGACTGTATCAAGGTGGTATCTATCTATTGAATGGATATGTGGCGCAGTGTATCCATGGTCACTCAGGATGCTTCTGAGACTTCTAAGACTAGCTCACATTGGATTGTCGATGTGGATGCTTGATATAATGAAGAGTATTCAGCTTTGGGGTAATCTATCTCTGGTACCATTGGGCAGTCAATGGCCTGTGCTGCTGGGACTGTCTTTGCAGACAGAAGCCAACAGCTGAATACCGAGGTCATACAACAACCTGGAAATTTTGAGTTTATAATCCTGAGGGCTTTTTATTCACTCTTTGGAGCTGGCAGCTTCTCAGACACTGACATTGTCCAGTTTGGTTTGAATGATAATGATAATAAAGCTGGATCGAACTTTAAGGAATCACGTTATAGTGATACAACAGGAGATGTTACTGCAGGAAGGACAGGCATTAACTTTGAAACGGTGAGGTGTGGGCTCTTATTAAAAGACAAATTAGGTGAACTAGTAACTAAAGCCTTCGCTCAAGGTAACATAGGCCCTGTTTTATCTAAGGAAAGAAGAGGAAGAGGTGCTCTGTGACCCTGATGGTCTAGAGCTTACACCAACAAATTCTCTTTCCTCTCCAAGCTCACAGGTACCACCTGCCCCCCAAGCCATGTATGTCTGCCCCAAATGACTCTGGTACTGTTGACAACTCCAACCCTACCTCATTGATGTTCTTGGCTAATTGACTTCAGAAAGCAGAAAATGGTCCTACCTCAGCGTTCTCTCCAACTCCTACACTTTAATTATGATCTCCTACTGCTTATAGGGAGGAGTACTGGAAGGATTTTTTCTCTATTAAAATAGCATATCTAAAAAACACAAGTGGTGTTGAGAAAGTTAGTAGAGAATATAGATATTCTTCAGACTCTTTTAAGAGATTTGGAGTCATGGCAGGTAGCCCTTCAAGAGACTGTCAGATAAAATGAGAATTTGGTCCTTAGACATGAGACAGAGATTGATGGACTCTCTTCTAGAACAGGCAATTCTAAAAAACAGATCTTGGAGTAATAACCCCCGGAGCCTAGGAATACCTGAGGATGTGAGGGATGATGACCGAAGAGGAAACTTTGTCTGACTCTTTAGAGAAGCTTTTCCTTACACTTCAAATCATCATCTTTTGTTTTCACTTTTGGTCTACTGGACTGTTAGAAACAAAGTAGATTCGCATGCAGAGGCCTTCAGTGCACCCATTTCTTGTGATAACTGTGTGACCATATCATTTTATTGCTGGCTGATGGGAAAATACCATTGTTTTACAAAACAGACTCTTCTCCTACTATACCCATGATTAGTTACATGCTAGGTGTTGTCAGCAAGTAAAACATACACATGCCTTCTAAAGAAATTGAAAATAACATGTGTGGTGTTTGTGAAGGTGCAGGCATTTAAAAAGTGTGAAACCAGGAACAGGAATATAAGGCAAATGTATACTTAACACAGTAAAAAATTCAGTTGAACATTTTCATTTTTTATCCAGTTGAATTCCAAAACACTACTTCTTGGAATATCAACTATAATTATATAATAAATCAATTAATTTATCTGATTTTACAGCAACATGTTAGCACTGATAAGCAGCCATGTACTATTGTTCTTGGATTTTTTTATTGAGTGGACTTGGATGCCAAACAAGTTTGAACAAGAAGAGTTTTTAGCTGCATCCTGAACATGATAAAGCTCATTATTGGCCTTCGATTTGGGTACATTACATTTAGTTGTTGCAGTCATTTTACCTTTAGTGAAGCTAGCGTTTTGAGAATTTCTTGTTTTTCTTGGCAAGCCGTTAAGGTGATTTTGGACTAGGGCATAGCATGATGCAATATTTTTGCCAATCTTTGTCGGCTTTCACCCCTTAAGCTCTTGTGGACACTGGCTTGAACAGGGCTTTGAATTTGACCTGTCAATCAATCAATCAGGCATTGCTTAAAAAGTGCAGCTATTCACCCATAAGCGTCTCAAGGCGCTCGGGGGAGGGTTGCATAGCTACCATCAGTGATGTGGTTCTCCAAAAAGCCATGTCTTCAGCTCCTTCATGAAGTTGAGGAGGGAGGTAGTTAATCTGAGGTGAAGCAGGAGGGTGTTCCAGGCCGTGGCTGCGATGTGGGAGAAAGAGCGTCCCCTGTTCTTGATTTCCTGATGTGTGGTACTTCAGCGAGTAGAGCTGGCCTGATCAGAGGGACCTGTGGGGTACGTGAAAATTTAGTCGGCTGTTTAGGTAGGCTGGTCCGGTGTCATGGAGGGCTTTGTGGGCGTGAAAGAGGATCTTGAAGGTGATTCTTTTTTCTATTGTAAGCCAATGAAGTGTTTGCAGGTGCTGAGAGATGTGGCAGTGTCAGGGCAGGTCGAGGACCAGTCTGGCGGCGGCGTTCTGGATGTTCTGTAGTCTGCAGGTGAGCTTCATGTTTATCCCAACATAGAGTGCGTTGCCGTAGTCTAGTCTGCTGGTGATAAGGGCGTGTTTGACGGTCTTTCTGTGTCCCAGGGGAATCCATTTGAAGGTCTTGCATGGGAGGTGGAGGGTGTGGAAGCAGGTGGATGTGACTGAGCTGATTTGGTGGTCCATGTTGAGTTTGATGTCTAGGATGATCCCGAGGTTTCAGGCTTGGATCGCGGATGCGGGCGGGTTTCCGAGGGTGGGTGGCCATCATGAGTCGTTCCATGTGTCGGGTTGTGGGCCCATGATGAGAACTTCTGTCTTGTTCGCCTTGAGTTGGAGGCAGCTGTTTTTCATCCAGTTGGCTACTGCTCCCATACCTTTGCAGAACTTGTGTCTGGCTGTCTTGGTTTCGTAGGAGACGATGTTGATTCCATAGCTCCTGACAATGGCGGCCAGTGGGGTCATGTAGATGTTGAATAGAGTAGGGCCTGTATATTATTAGTTGCAAATTAACTTGTACAGGATTCCCCCTGACGAGTTGGAAAGTGACCCATGTAATGGCAATTGAAGAGGAGAAATCCCTAGTATTCCAGTTCTATCGCAACTTAATTTTCCATCTTAAATGTTTTTATGTGTTTTCACTGACATTATAATAAATAGCAAGTACAATAACAACTGTGCACTGTCATTTTCTTTAATGCCTTTATCATCTCAGTACTCAACACCCCCTTTAATTATTGACACAACCTTATCAGGAGGCATCTCCTCAAGACTGGAGGAGTGAGGTCACTACAAATATTGCCAATATATCCATTCCAATGCCCCCAGATTTTGGCCCATTTTTGGGAGCATCTTCAGCCATTACATACCACCCTCTCGGCCAATATGCATCAATCCATATCACATTTCTAGTCCCCAAGCTGTGGCGATTGCTCTGCTCCCCACAGTCTTTGTTTGGCTACTGCCAATCCCAGGGTTATCCATGTACACTCCATTTGGTTCAGATCTGTTTCATGGCAGATATTCAGTAGGCACAATTTTGCAGAAGCAGTTATAGAATCCCCACTCACCTTGCTCATACATGCTACCACTGCTACTCAAAATATTTGTATCTCTGGGCATTTTCATCCAATATGATAAAATGTGTTGATTTGTCCGCATCCTCGCCAACAACACTCATCAGTCACCGTATGCATCTTAACCATTGTAGTCTGAGCATAGTATGAGCGGTGAAGGATCTTTAGCTGGACTAGGCAGAAACCTGCCCGTATAGCCACCTCCCTAGGGGAACAATAAGGCCTCAATCCAGTCATCATCCTCTAGGCCTTCCAAGTCTTGGACCCATCATTCTTTCAGGTGCAGCACAGCATCAGATGTGTTATTGAGCAACTTTTTGTAACTCAGGGATGTGACTTTCCATGGCTTGTACTCGTCCAGCAGTCGGTCCTCTAGGGGCAAAGACTCAAGGGTCACCACTCCTCTCTGCAGTACTGCCCTCAGTGCATGGCATAACTCTGTATGTAGTGGTATCTCTCAGTGGGCACTAATTGATAGTCATTGCAGATCTGCTAAGGGGATAGCTCATCCCTGGGTCCAAAGATTCCCCATCCAAGAGAAGCCAGTTAGGTCCCATTTGCCCAACCCTGGTTGCTTTCCTAGAATACCAAACTCTGCCGACTCCCAGAGGGGTGTCACTTGTGTGATCTTGCCCTTCCAGCCCAGGGCCCGTGTTGCTGTGTTCCAGAGCACTACTACTGTTGCCATAGGACCATGAATGTTAGTCCTCCTAGGTACACCATAAAAAGCCCTAAGGTATCCCCCAAGCTGCATCACCAGCCTGTCCATCCAGAATGCAGGTTCATCCAGGTAGAGAAAGACCCAATTGTTTACGTAGTGCTATTGATGTAAGGCCTCCATCCTACAGCAGTGCCCTAAGTGTGCCCCAATCTCCTTAAAAAATGACTTGTGTACTGCAAGATGTACAGGAAGCATAGTAGGGACATCATTTTAAAAGAAGCAGCTTTACCTACAAGTGACAATGGTAGGGATCTCCAATGTCAGACATCCTGCTTTAGCATCTCTAGCAGTGGTGTCAGATTGCTAGGGTCTAGGTCCATTGTGATATAGATTCCTAGATAGCAGAACCCCTTCTGTAGCAATCTCCACCACACAGGGCATTTTGGTACCTGTCCCCACAGACTGTTTAATAAGGATTTTCGCCGATTAATATTATACTCTGAGTAGCGGCCAAATATAGTAATTACCTGCATTAGCCTATTAAGCATATTTTCAGGATCCATCACATACAGCAGAACATCATCCACATACAGTTATATTTTATCTTTCCCACAGGTAATTCCAGTGCAAACAGTGGATTAGCGGGTCCCTTCTGATCTGGTCCTCCAAGGGGTCCAGTGCCAGGGCAAAACTTAGAGGCGACAAAGGTCAGCCCTGCCACGTCCCTTGCTGGAACCCAAAGTCCCAGGATTTTCCCCCATTTACTTTCACCTGTTGCAACGGATCAGTGTATAAGAGTTGTACACATTGCACAAAGTCAGGCCAAACCCGTTCTGGGGCCACCACCTCAAACATTTAGGCCCACTCTACTGTATCAAATGGCATTTTGATATCTAATGAAAGCACCAGGGCATGCTGCTGCAGATTGGGTGCCTGATTCATTATGTCACATATGCACCTCAGGTTGAGAGCGGTACTTCGAGAAGGCATCAACCCCAATTGCTCTGGATGGACCGATGCCATAATCACCTTGATCAGTTGGAAGGCCAACACCTTGGCCAGAATCTCAACCTCAGCATTTAGAAGCAAAATCAGCCTATATGAAATGCATTCATCGGGTGGTTTCCTCTCTTTATGGATGACCATAATAGTGGCCAGCCTCTAGGCAGCAATACTCATTGTTTACTCTCTTTAAACATTTTCAGCATGTGGAGCGCCAACTTTAGTTTGTAGAGTTCTATCGGCACTCTGTTAGGGCCGACTGCCTTGCCAGAATTTGTGTCTCAAGGAGGCCTCGGTCAGGGTCCGTGAGACTCGGTAGGTGGATATCAGACAGGAACTCCCGGGACTCCTCCACCATGGCAGTCACAGTTAGGGAACTTAGCTTGGTGTGGTAGTTGGCGAAAGCGTTTGCCATGCTTTGTTTATCCCTCACCAGTATTGCTTGCCCTGTCTTCACCTCTAGCACCCAACACCGGGCCTGTTTCTTTTTATCTAACCAGGCTAAAATCTTGCCCACTTTAATAACTACTTAATATAAGTAGTGTTGTGTGGCCCTATGACTTGTCTTGGTGGTGTCTACTGTCACATCTCTATATTCTTGTGTTTTAAAGCTAGGGCAAGATTTGCTTCTTTGCTCTCCTGTGCAGTAAATCCCCACTCTTGCATTTGAATCTCTTGTTGAAGTGTCTCAAGCCTGGCTCTTTTATCATTCTTGTGCCCCCACAATAAGGGAGAGGGCCTGTCCTTTAATAATAGTTGCCGCTGCCTCACATAAAATCTGAAAGAACTCAACCAAGGCCTCATTCTCAGAATAGTAATGTGCCGTTGCTTCTAGCAGGCCGTCCATGATGAGAGATATCCTAAGATACCAGGGATTAAGAGATATGTCTTGTGTTTAGGACCCCTGTGAAGACCAAACACCACCCACATTGAAGAATGATCTGTAATGCCCCTAGCCACGTGGCGGACCTCTGCGAAAGGATGAAGTTGGTGAATAAGGTTGAGAAGGCAATCAATTCAAGAAAGGCTGCCATGTGCCCTTGAGTGGAATGATTATTTTTTCTGTCTGGGATTGTGGGCCTGCCAATCCAAGGGCTGTAAGGAAGTCAGTAAGTGGACAGTGGGATGACCCCACCAAATTTTGGGGTCAATTGTCCCATTCCTCACATAGTGTCAGATTGAAGTCCCCTCGCATATGTAGTTGGCAGTCTGGCAGGAACTTAGGTTAGGTAGCGTGCTGTCATGGAGCGGTGGCCGGACATAGACCAAGCATGCATTAATCGTCACTCCCTCCAAGCTCCCTTGTGTATCAGGCCAGACTTGGTGAATGGTAATTGGCAGGGTTTTCCTTATTAAAATTCTCTACTCCCTTCAGCCTGTGGAGTACACTGCATGGGTCAACATTTTTTAACCCCATCTATCTAGTGCTTGATAGGTGTTAGCCATCATGTGGGTCTCAAGTAGCAGGACCACATCTGGTGCCTGGCATTTAATGTACTGCAAGATGACACCTCCAGTCAGTTTACGTTCCAGGACAACAGTTATATAGATGTGATATCAGTCTTTCCTCCCATTGGTGTGTCCAGCCTAGAGGCTCCTCTGGCCTGCCAATCTTACTTTCCAGCCTCGGAAGTCAGGCAGAGGTACAGAGTTGGATGCACGTAGCAAATGTCACTGGCAGTGCCTCATAAAATAACATAACCCCCACTAACAAACAATAGTAGAGATCATATCCTCTGATCATGCCCCTCCTGCCTTCCTGCACAGCGGACTGAAAACTGCCAACCCCCCAACATTGCTGAGTGCCTGTTGCCCTGAACCAAAACGTAAATTATAAGTGAAAGTAGCGGCTACCAAAATCTCCCCCCATGCTCACTTGTTACTAAGAGCCATCTGTCTCTGTGTGCAGCTGTATCTTCCTCAGCTGTAGGTTATGGTTAGTAATATCATCCTACAGATGCCTATCTGCTGCACCGGCAAATTGTAGCAATGTATCCTGTGATTCTTTCAACCTCATCCCACACCTTCAAACCATTCTTTCTGTGTCTCCTCTTGGGTGTCTGTCTGTGAGGCCTGTTGATGTGCTAATCATTAGTCATGCTTTGCCTCTTCTGTTTCCACTCTGTGGTCTGAATTGAAGTGTTTGTGTCACTGTCGTTGAGACTGATTCCTTGTTCATGTCCCTTCGGTCAGCCTCCATCTATCTAGCCATTTCCATGCCTCTTCTGGGGTAGCAAAATGCCAACTTTTTCTGACTGCAACTACTCTTAGTTGTGCAGGAAACATCATAGAATATTTCAGTTCTAGCTCTCTCATTACTCTTTTAATCCCTGCAAAGTTAAAGCATAGCCTCTGGACTCATAGTGTGAAATCGGGGAAGAAACTGAAGACTGAATTTTCATAGTTGATCAGTGGGGCACGGTGAACTGTTTGGAGGATTAAATCACAGTCTCTAAAGTTGAAAACATGGGCAATTATCATGCAGGGCGGGGTGGCACACCTGGCTTTGGTAGAGTACTGTACCCTATGGGCCCGCTCAACACAAAAGTAGTTAAACAACATTGAGCATGAGGTTTTCCACAAAGAGGTCCCCTGTTGGTCCCTCAGCATTTTCAGGGACCCCGACCACATTAATGTTATTTATTTTCGGGCATCACTCAAAGTCTGCCAGCTTTGTCCCTAAGACATATGTGGTAGTGTGCAGTTCCTTGATCTGTTTCTTCAGTGTAGCAGTCTCGGCCTTGAAGGTCATGAATGAGTCTTCTGCTTCTTTCACTCTTACACTCATTATGCGGAGATCCGCCTTGACTGGTGTGACCTCCATTGAGACCGTGCACGTTTTTGTCTCTAGGGTCCCCTGGTCCCCCTGGATTGCAGCCATTATATCTTTGAGTGTGAGTGGCTCTCCCTCTTGCAGGGACATTTCCACAGGGACCCACACACCCTCCATTTCTGCTTTTCTAGCCATGTAGCATCAGAGAACAAAATTGTCAAACTTTGTTTGGTGTGCTGCTCAAGCTCCCCTGCCCCTGGGCATCTCAGTTGAACATGGGTTTCACTGCTATCACTGGGGCCACAGTGGTACTCGCCGCCACCTGCAAAGGGTTGCTCCTGAATTAGATCCCCCCTGCGGCATGTCGGTTTTCCCACCATCAGCCCTCTGGCTATCTAAGGCCTCTTCCAGGTCAGGTGTGGTTCATTTCTCCTTAGTGGCCAAGTCTCAATCACCGAGTTTGAGAAGTCAATGTTGGCTTTCAGTGCCAAATTCACACGGTACTTTCTTGCTCCGTGTTTCTGTCTACTTTCCCTCTGGGCAATGTCTTTGGGATCTGTTTCCCAAGAACTCTGCGCATCCTTAGTCTTCCTCCCCTTTTATCAGTCGAGGCCTCGCAGTACACATTTATGGGGGCAATGCAGTCTGTATATCCTACCTCCGTGAATTCCAAATCTGGGGTCCCCCTTTGGAGCCCTCTTAGTGTATTGCACTGTTGTGCAATTACCTTGTCTTCTCCCCCTCACCCTGCTGGGAAAAAAATGGATGGGAGAGGGCTACCTTTCACCAAGCAGGGGATTCTTCACACATATGGGGCCCCCAAAGTTCTGGCCTCTGCTTTCCAATGCTTCTTATCTGCCTCTCCTGCGGCCCTGCACAAAGTCCCTGCGGGGAGCCAAAGGCTTTGCTGGGCCCTCCAAGCAACGAAGGGTCCAGCACCTGTTGTACCACAATATAACCTGGCCTCTGCTTTAGACTGCCAACTTCTGCCTGTAGGGGCGAGGGCCCGGCTGAGTGCCCTCACGTTTCAGGTAGGCTGCCCTAGCACGTCGGCCAATGTCTGTTATGGCACCTCCTTTTCATTAGGCTGCCATCCCTTAATCCTTCCAGGGTCCGCCACTTACTCACTGGGTGCCCCACAGTGCCAAACACAGCTTCTGCCCCATTCTGGGCTCATGGAGAGACGCTCCAGAGTGCTGCTGCCTGTGAGTGGCATTAATCAAGGCGCCTTGCATCTGCTCAATGGTCCGCTGCTGGCGCGGCTGCTGGACGCAACACTGTGGCTCCCAACACCACCATCACAGTACTTTTTCCACTGCCCTGCATTTCTGCCCCTTTATATCACTCTTGCAGGTTCTTTTTCATGCCTTCTTCCCCCTTTTGTCACAGTTTTACTGTTTTTCTATGCCTCCTTTTGTCCTTTTCTGTTTTACGCTCTCTTGCTCTGGTTCAAAGTCTGACGAGAAAAAGTGAGTGACAGTCACCTAAAATGAATACTGGTCAGCCCCACCTTTCACCATTGGTCTATCTAATTAAGCACTGGTTTGTGCAGGTCTATGAAACTCTAGCGGAGAGAGAGAGGTGGACAAGTATGATACTGCGCAGTAGCCAGGATTTTTTACCTGAGGGCCTTAGCTTCACTGGGGATTGTGACGATGGGCAATCTGATGGTGAGGTTGCCAACTCCCCAAGGCCATGATGTTATGCAGAGTTTCTGATGAAAACTCTACATTTTAAAGGAACTTACCTCACTGTAAGATAAATACAGCACATGAGAAAAATGACAAGACTTAACTCTGCATGCAGGGGGGTATTAATCTGAGCAATGCGTGTATATGGTGTGGAACACTTATCTATCAAATTCAAATTAGTTATCCCTGGTATAACTATTTAACTCTTGCCATTTGCAGTCTAGAACAAAACTGTGCAAGTTGCTTAGGCCACAATCAAATGAGAAATAGCATGATGTGGCATTTGAAGTGTATTTATCCTATTTTTTTTTTTTTTGCTGCTGGATCCACCAGACTGGTTAGCAATATTTCTATGGTGTAAAGCGTCATCAATCTAAGTCCACTCCACAGAAATGGTAAGCGGAATAGCGCACATTTGTGTCAGTGACTAACCAGACTACTTGACACTAAATGAGCCTTGAAAATAAAATAAATTATTATAGTACCAAGAAGTAAATTAGTTGATGGTGTGTTTAATATAAATTGCCATTTCAATGCTTTTTCTGGCGGAAAGGTTGGATGTTTATTTTAGATGATTCAAAAATTAGCCTGAAGCATAGCTGTCTAGAATTGTCAGACACGCACGAGGAGTCCAAAAATATTTTGTAAGTCCAAGCCAGTTCGCTCCATCACTTACACCGAGCTCCCTTCTCCTTGATCGTCCTTGTCAAAGCTGCGCAGGAGATGTATGTGAAGTGGGCCTGACATTTATTGACTGAGGCCAGTTGGGCGTCGCTTTCATTTACATCAAACTGCTACCTCACTAGACGTTTGCAGTTCTGGGTTTTCATTCTTGACCCCCTTCAGACTAGCAGGTCCCAGTAATGCCAAGCTTCCTGTGGAAGCACAAGAAAGTACTTTTGGGGATAAGGGAATTTACTAACTTTTGACCCAACACAGGCAGCAACCAAAGTTGTTGTGCAGTGTTGCGTCAAAGAGAGAAAGGGAGAAAGAAACAAATTGTGCCTACTAAGATGTGCTGTTTTTCTTTCTCCCTCTACTTGCGCACTTTAGGTAACTGCCATCCACCAATGCACACACCCTTGATCTATATTGCATGGGTGTGTACGCAATTTCTAGTATACGTTTTTTGTAGCAATATACTATGTAGTACAAAATACTATGCTTTGACAAAGATAAATTATTTTCCTATTTAGTAAGTGTGTTGTACAGTATAGCACACTGTCAAAGTTGCAAAAGTGTATAGGGGGTCATTACAACATTGGCGGTTGGTGATAAAGTGGCGGTAATACCGCCAACCGGCTGGCAGTAAATACCGCCACTTTAACACACCAACCGTCAGGGCGGAATCAACAGGCACCACAGCGGTAACCGCCTACAGCCAGGCGAAAGACAATGTTCTGCCCACTGTATTAAGACAGTCCAATCCGCCACCTTTTCCAGGGCAGTACTAACAACATCAAAAGCAAGGCAGAAACACTGCACAGAAGGGAAACGACTCACCTGTGGAGACTCAGGGAAGAACCACGCCGCCATGGAGCCCGAGCTGCATGTCTTTCCCATGCTATTCTACGTGCTGCTCCACTACGAACACCAACGACGGCTAAGACAACCATGGTGAGTACAGCCGCCTAGCACAGGGGAGGGGGGAGGAAAAAGAGAGTGACACACACATGCACAACACACACCTCACACACACACCATATACACAACCAGATGCAGTAACATAACATATTTACCCTGTACCCCTCAGGAATAATGCAAGAACAAATGCAATAGAGTAAAAAGAGTGTAATAGGATAAAATGGTAGCAATACGTGCATCCAAATCAAAAAGTATATACATATTTACAAATAAAGGGACACTGCCTAATACTCAATGTTTGTGAGCAACAGGGCCACATTTCAAAGTCCAAGGCCCCACTTCACTCCTGCAACAACACGGAGAGAACACTGCAGGGGCATCAGGTCGAAAATAGGCAGGCACCTCAGGGGGACGGGGAACAGGGCCACCTCAGCCGGAAGATGGTATAACGCCACTGGTCCTGGAGGGGACAACATGCCCACTGCTTTGTCCTGGGGAGTGCAAGGCCACAGTCTCTCAAGTGGGTAACTTGCCCACTGGCTCTGGAGGTGGCAATATGCCATGTGCTTGGTCCTGGGGAGTGCAAGGCAACAGTCTCTTGAGTGGATGGCTTGCCCACATCGTCTGGAGGGGGCAACATGCCCATCACTCTGTCCTGGGGAGTGCAAGGCCACAGTCTCTCAAGTGGATGGCTTCTCCACTAGTTCTGGAGGGGGCATCGTGCCCTGTGATCTTCATCCTGGGAAGGATGGGGTGAGTGGATGGCTTCTCCACTGGTTCTGGAGGGGGCATCGTGCCCTCTGATCTTCATCCTGGGGAGGATGGGGTGAGTGGATGGCATCTCCACTGGTTCTGGAAGGTGCATCATGCCCTGTGATGCAGATCTTGGGGAGTGCAAGGTCACAGTCTCTCTGGTGGGTGTCATACCCACTGGATTTGCAGGGGGCAGGCCACACAACAGCCCATGGATGCCCGACTGCACACTGTTAGCTGGCGGTGATGGCTGCTTAGTGGTGGCAGTGCTGGAGTTGCTGCTGCCAGTGGTGGGGGGAGGCTCCAGCCCATTCCTTACAGCCTCGGATGGCTGGCCACTGGTGCTGCTGCTGCTGGTGGTTGTTCTGGTGGTGGTGCTGCTGGTGGTGCTGGTGGTGGGGGGAGGCTCCAGCCCATCCCCTGCAGCCTCGGACGGCGTGCATCACCATGGTTGGTGGTGGGGTCTCCGACTGTGTCCCAGCACTAGGCCCCTTGTCCTTACTGCCTGCTGGGGCAGGGCCCTTGCCCTTCCTTCCTGCAGCTGGGCCTGGCTCCTTGCCCTTCCTTCCTGCGGCACTTGGGGCTGGCTCCTTGCCCTTCCTTCCTGCAGCCCTTGTGGCAGGCACCTTTTCCGTCTAGCTGGCTGGTGGCCGGGATACTTTCCCTCCTGGAGTTGCTGGGGACACTACTGTGCACGTGGACTGGGTGGCTGAGGTGATTGCCTGGGTTTTGACCACCCAGGCCTGACGTGAAGGATGGGGGGAGGGGTAGGGAAGAGGTCAATGGTGGAGAGGAAAAGCTTATTTGGGACATTAGGGTGGGAAGAGGGAGAAGGTTTGGGAGTGGAAAAAGAGGGAGTGGTTGTAGGAGGTGTCTGTCAGCTGATTTTGAGTGTAGGTGCATGGGCTGGATGCTGTTGTGAGGTGGATGGCTGTTGTGAATCTGAGTCCTTGCGTTTGTGTACTTTGGGAGCAGGGGGCACAGACACAGTGGGAGAGGACACAGAGGATGTGTGCATGGATGTGGGGGTGGTGACTGCCAGTGAGGTGTGTGTTCTGATAGGTGTGCTGGTGATGGGGTAGTGGATGAGGATGTAGTGCATGCTGGTGTGAGTGTAGACGCAACTCGGAGGGAGGTGGAGGACGAGGAAGAGGGGGCCACAGTAGAGGCAGTGGATGTTGGTATGTCTGCATCTGGATGGTTTTGTGTGTGTGCCTGTGGGATGATGTATGTTGCTTGTGTTTGCCATGTCCACTCTTGTGTGTTGTCCTGTGTGCATGCTCGTCTGCCGGTGTGCTTGGGGTAGGTAGGGTTTGAGGGGAGTGGGATTGGGTAGAGGACGTTGGAGGGGGGAGGGTGGAAACAGGAACAATGTCTGCCATCAGAGAGGAGGCCAGAGCTTGGATTGATCCCTGTTGGGCCGCAAAGCCAGTGTGAATTTCCTCCAGAAATGCATTGGACTGTTGCATTTGGGCTGCTAGCCCCTGGATGGCATTCACAATGGTTGACTGCCCAACAGAGATGGATCACAGGAGGTCAATAGTATCCTCTTTCAGTGAATCAGGGCTAACTGGTGCAGGGTCTGAGGTGCCTGGGGCGAAGGAGATGCCCACCCTCCTGGGTGAGCAGGCATGGGCTACTTGCTGAGGGGCTGCTGGGAGGGTGTAGGAAGCTGGCCTGGTTTATAGTGGGCACTAATGGTACTCACACCGTGTGCCAGGTCCAGTTATCCCTTATTAGTAGAGTGTAGTAGTGTTCTAGCAGCTTAGGCTGATAGAGGTAGCTATAGCAGAGCAGCCAAGGCTGAACTAGGAGACATGCAAAGCTCATGCAATACCACTTATATCATTTAAGTACTATGTCATAAGAAAGACAATACTCATAGTTACTAAAAATAAAGGTACTTTATTTTAGTGACAATGGGGGTTATTCTAACTTTGGAGGAGGTGTTAATCCGTCCCAAAAGTGACGGAAAAGTGACGGATTTACCACCAGCCGTATTACGAGTCCATTATATCCTATGGAACTCGTAATACGGCTGGTGGTATATCCGTCACTTTACCGTCACTTTTGGGACGGATTAACACTCCTCCAAAGTTAGAATAACCCCCAATGTGCCAAAAATAACTCAGAGGATATACTCCCTTAGGAGGTAAGTAACATACACAAAATATACACAACAAACCAAATCAGGTTAGTAAAACAGTCAGAAAATAGTGCAAACACTGTAGAATACAAAAGGATGCAATAGGCCTAGGGGCAGCACAAACCATGTACTAAGAAAGTGGAATGCGAACCACGAATGGACCCCTAGGCTAGTGTAGAGGGTCGCTGGGAGTGTAAAAAAACACTAAGAGTGTAAAAGATACCCCTGCCCAAGACCCTGGAAAGTAGGAGCAAAGTACTACTATTTCCCCAGAAACACACTAAAGTCGTGATGAAGGATTTTGCAAGGACCACAACCGACTGCAAAGAACTGAAGACAGATTCCTGGACTTGAAGACCTGCAAAGGAAGGAAACCAAGTCCAAAAGTGGCTAAAGTGTCCGGGGGGGGCAGGAGCCCACTAAACCCCGGATCAAGGTGCAAAATGGCTGTCTCTGGTTAGAAGAAGCTGAACATTCTGCAACAACAAAAGGACGTAGGAAATTCTTCTTTGTGCAGAAGATGTCCCACGACATGCTGGAGGATGCAGAGTTGCTTCCTTGGCAAACTACCGCAAACAAGCCTTGCTAGCTGCAAGAGGCACTGTTTAAGAAAAAGGGTGCTGCCCGGGCCCAGGAAGGACCAGGATGTCGCCACTTGGGAGAGGAGACAGAAGGGCCATCAGCAACATAGAGAGCCCATGCAGAAGAAGGAAGCACCAGCAGAAGTCCTTGAACACGGGTTCAAGAAGACTGAACCCGTCGGTCATCTCAACACTGCAAAAGGAGGTCCCACAACACGGGAGATCAACTCAGGGAGCTGAGCATCGCAGAACAGAGCGCTGGGGACCTAGGCTCAGCTGTGCATACAGGATTTCTTGGAAATGTGCACAGAAGCCCTTGTAGCCGCAGATCACGCAGTGCACAGGATTACTGTCTGGAGAGGGGAGGCAAGGAGTTACCTCCTCCAAATTTGGACAGTTAGACCACTGGACATTCTGGGTCACTTGGGTCTACCACCTGTGTTCCAGGGGCCATGTTTGTCAGGATGAGAGGGGTCCCAGAGTACCGCTGACGTTTGGTGAAGTTTGGTGCCTGCTGAAGCAGGGGGAAGATTCTGTCAGCCCACAGGAGATTTCTTCATGGCTTCCAGTACAGGGTGAAGGCAGACAGCCCCCAGAGCATGCACCACCAGAAAACAGTCGAGAAAGCTGGGAGGATTAGGTGCTACAATGTCTCTGGTAGTCTTCTGGGTACTTTGTTGCAGTTTTGCAGGCGTCCTGGAGCAGTCAGCAGTCGATCCTTTGCAGAAATCGAAGAGAGAAGTGCAGAGGAGTCCTGCTGGATTCTTGCAAGTTATCTGATGAAAAGCCCACTGGAGAGACCCTAAATAGCCCTCAGAGGAGGATTGGCCACCTAGGTCAGGTAAGCACCTATCAGGAGGGGTCTCTGACGTCACCTGCTTGCACTGGCCACTCAGAGACCTCCAGAGTGCCCCCACACCACTGGAAACAGGATGGCAGAGGTCTGAGTCACACTGGAGGTGCTCTGGGCACCACCCCTGGGGTGGTGATGGACAGGGGAGTGGTCACTCCCCTTTCTTTTGTCCAGTTTTATGCCAGAGCAGGGACTGGGGGTTCTCTGGTCCAGTGTAGACTGGCTTATGCAAGAGGGCACCATCTGTGCCCTTCAAAGCATTTCCAGAGGCTGGGAGAGGCTACCCCTCCCTATCCTTTAACACCTATTTCCAAAGGAAGAGGGTGTAACACCCTCTCTCAGAGGAAATTCTTTGTTCTGCCTTCCTGGGACTGGGCTGTCCAGACCCCAGGAGGGCAGAATCATGTCCGTGGGGTGGCAGCAGCAGTAGCTGCAGAGAAAACCCCAGAGAGCTGGTTTGGCAGTACTCGGGGTCCATAGTGGAGCCCCTGGGATGCATGGAATTGGCTCCCGAATACCAGATTTGGAATGGGGGAACAATTCCATGATCTTAGACATGTTACATGGCCATATTCGGAGTTACCATTGTGAAGCTACATATAGGTATTGACCTATATGTAGTGCACGTGTGTAATGGTGTCCCCGCACTCACAAAGTCCAGGGAAATGGCCCTGAACTATGTGGGGGCACCTTTGCTAGTGAAAGGGTGCCCTCACACTTAGTAACTTTGCACCTAACCTTCAGCTAGTGAAGGTTAGACATATAGGTGACTGATAAGTTACTTACATGCAGTGAAAATGGCTGTCTGTGAAATAACGTGAGCGTTATTTCACTCAGGCTGCAGTGGCAGTCCTGTGTAAAGGTTTGTCTGAGCTCCCTATGGGTGGCAAAAGAAATGCTGCAGCCCATAGGGATCTCCTGGAACCCCAATACCCTGGGTACCTAGGTACCATATACTAGGGAATTATAAGGGTGTTCCAGTGTGCCAATCAGAATTGGTAAAACTGGTCACTAGCCTGAGGTGACAATTTAAAAGACAGAGAGAGCATAAGCACTGAGGTTCTGGTTAGCAGAGCCTCAGTGACACAGTTAGGCACCACACAGGGAACACATATAGGCCACAAACTATGAGTACTGGGGTCCTGGCTAGCTGGATCCCAGTGAGACAGGCAAAAACAAACTGACATACATGTAAAAATGGGGGTAACATGCCAGGTAAGATGGCACTTTCCTACGCCTCCCCCCCCCCAAATGATGGACAATAAGGCTAACCTTTCCCAGATGAGTCTTCATTGTCTAAGTGGAAATATCTGGAGAGTCCATCTGCATTGGAGTGGGTACTCCCAGGTCTGTGTTCCACTGTATAGTCCATTCCCTGTAGGGAGATGGACCACCTCAACAATTTAGGGTTTTCACCTCTTATTTGTTTAAGCCATAATAGAGGTTTGTGGTCTGTTTGAACAATAAAGTGAGTACCAAAGAGGTATGGTCTCAACTTTTTCAAGGCCCAGACCACAGCAAAGGCCTGCCTCTCTATGGCAGACCAATGCTTTTCTATAAGGGTCAACCTTTTTGCTGATAAAAGCAACAGGTTGATCCTGGCCCTCAGTGTTAAGCTGTGATAGAACTGCCCCTACCCCTAATTCAGAAGCATCAGTTTGAACTATGAATTGTTTGGAGTAACAAGGGCTTTTGAGGACAGGTGCAGAGCACATGGCCTGTTTGAGCTCATCAAAAGCCTTTTGACAGCTAGCTGTCCATAATACCTTTTTAGACAACTTCTTTGATGTGAGGTCATTAGGAGTTGCAGCTATAGTACCATAATTCTTTATGAACCTCCTGTAGTACCCAGCTCTCACTTGGGTTTGAGTTGTAGGGGGAGTCATTCCATAATGGTTTGGATCTTCCCCTGTAGTGGTGCAATCTGTTCCCAACTTACCAGGTGGCCCGGATAAACCACTTTCCCCTGCCCTATCTTGCACTTTTAGGCCTTGATAGTGAGTCCTGCCTTTTGCAGGGCCTCCAAAACTTTCCACCGGTGGACCAGGTGATCATCCCAGGTGGAGCTAAAGACAGCTATATCGTCTAGATATGCTGCACTAAAGGCTTCCAATGCTTGGAAGACTGTATTCACCAACATTTGAAAAGTGGCAGGTGCATTCTTCAATCCAAATGGCATAACTATGAACTGATATTGCCCTCCATTGGTTGAAAATGCTGTTTTTGGATTAGCATCTTCTGATAACTTAATCTGCCAATACCCTGCAGTTAAATCAAAAGTGCTTAGATACTTGGCAGAAGCCAGTGTTTCTATCAGCTCATCTGCCCTAGGTATAGGGTGAGCATCAGTTTTTGTTACTTGATTGAGACCCCTATAGTCCACACAAAACCGTATTTCCTTTTATCCATCTTTACTATGAGGTTTGGGGATAAGCACCACTGGGCTGGCCCAGGGGCTCCCAGAGATTTCAATCACTCCAAGATCCAACATTTTCTGTACCTCTTGTTTGATACAGTTCCTGACATGGTCAGGCTATCTATAAATTTTACTTTTGACAGGTAAACTGTCTCCAGTATCAATTGTGTGCTCACACAAGTTAGTTGTACATGCAATCAGTGAGAAGAGGTCAGAGAACTGATCAAGGAGATTCATGCAGTTGTCCTTCTGCTCAGCAGTACGGCAGTCTGCTAATACAACTCCCTCCACTAAGCCTTCAGCTTCAGTGGTGGAGAAGAGGTCAGGGAGAGGGTCACTCTTTTCCTCCTGCCCCTCATCTGTGGCCATGAGCAGGGTTAAGTCAGCCCTGTCATAATAAGGTTTAAGGCGATTGACATGAAGCACCCTAAGAGGGCTTCTGGCAGTGCCCAGGTCCACCAAATAGGTGACCTCACCATTCTTCTCCACAATGAGATGGGGTCCACTCCTTTTGTCCCGGAGTGTTCTTGGTGCCACAGGCTCTAATACCCACACCTTCTGTCCTTGGTGGTACTGAGTCAGGACAGCCTTCTGGTCATGCCATTGCTTTGGGAGCTCTTGGCTGGCCTGAAGGTTTTTACTGGGCTTTTTCATGTACTCAGCCATCCTTGATTTGAGGCCAAGCACATAGTCCACAACGTCCTATATGGGAGCTTTTAAAGGTTGTTCCCAACCCTCCTTCACAAGAGCAAGGGGACCTCTTATAGCGTGTCCAAAGAGGAGTTCAAAGGGGCTGAAGCCCACTTCTTTCTGGGGTACCTCCCTATAAGCAAAAAGGAGGCATGGCAACAGGACATCCCATCTCCTCCTGTGTTGTTCAGGGAGTCCCATGATCATGCCTTTGAGATTATTATTAAACCTCTCAACCAATCCATTTGTGGATGATAAGGGATGGTGAACTTGTAGGTAACACCACACTCCTTCCACATTGCCTTGAGATATGCAGACATGAAGTTACTACCTCTGTCTGATGCCACTTCCTTCTGGAATCCCACTCTGGAAAATATTCCCAGGAGGGCTTTTGCCACTGCAGGAGCTGTAGTGGTCCTTAAGGGTATAGCTTCCGGGTACCTAGTGGCATGGTCCACCACCACAAGGATGAATCTGTTTCCTGAAGCTGTTGGAAGGTCATTGGGGGCAACAATGTCAAACCCTACCTTTTCAAAGGGCACCCCAACAACTGGAAGTGGAATTAAGGGTCCTTAGGTGTGCCACCAGTCTTGCCACTGGCTTGGCAGGTCACACAGGAACAGCAGAACTCCTTGGTGTCCTCTGACATATGAGGCCAGTGAAACAATGGAACCAGTCTGGCCCATGTTTTACTTTGGCCCAAATTCCCAGCCAAGGGAATGTCATGAGCCAAAGTCAGAAGAAAATCCCTATACTGCAAAGGGATGACCAATCTCCTGGCAGCTCCAGGTTTAGGGTCCCTTGACTCAGTATAGAGAAGGTTGTCTTCCCAATAGACTTTGTGGGTATCAGTGGCATCCCCATTCTGCTGTTTGACAGCTTGCTGTCTTAAACCCTCTAGTGTGGGACAGGTCTGCTGTGCCACACTCAGCTCTTCCCTAGCAGGCCGCCTGCACCCAAAAGCTCAGCAGTGTCTGCTGCCAGCTCATCTGGTGTAGGTTCTGCACAGGGAGAGGATTCCTCTTCCTCAAAAGGGGAATCTTCTCGAGAGGGAAAGATAGTAGGCAAGGATTTACCCTTTCTACCCCTAGCTTTTGGGAGCACTTGGTCCATTTTTACAGGATCCAGTCTTTCCCTGTCCTCCTTGCTTTTGGGCCTGAGCCCTTGTGAGAGCAAAGATATGCCCAGGAATGCCCAGCATTGCTGCATGAGCCTCTAATTCCACTTCAGCCCAAGCTGATGTTTCCAAATCATTTCCTAGTAAGCAGTCTACAGGTAAATCAGTGGCTACCACAACTTTCTTTGGGCCAGTAACCCCTCCCCCCCAGTTAAGATTCACAACAGCCATGGGGTGTATAAGAGTGTTGTTATGAGCATCAGTCACTTGGTACTGCCGACCAAGTAGGTGTTGTTCAGGGGCAACCAGTTTCTCTATGACGATGGTGACACTGGCTCCTGTGTTCCTGTAGGCCTCAACCTCAACACCAGTTATTAGGGGTAGTTGCTTGTACTTACCCATATTAAGGGGACAAGCAACCAAGGTGGCAAAATCAATACCATTATCAGAGACTAAAACAGCCTCTGTGGTCTCCCTAACTAGACTAACCCCGACTGCATTACCAATGGTGAGCCCAGCTACATCCTTTGACTGGCTATTTGTAGTGTTCATCCCACCACCACTGCTATTACTAGGGGCACTAGTGGACGCAGTTGGGGTTGTAGTGGTGGTAGCCTTGGTGTTTTTCTTTGGACAAGTGGAATCACTTGCCCAATGGCCTTTACTTTTACATAAATAACACCATGGCTTCTTTGATTGTGTCAAGAGGATTTGGACCTACCTCCCCCAGAGGATTTTTGTGGGCCTGATGAAGACTCAGAATTATTTTTGTCTTTGTCCCCACCCTTGTAATGAGACTTACCATCCTTCGTCTTGCCATCCTTGTCACCACCTTTATGAGCTTTTCTGCTCTCTCTTGTTCTGACCCATTTCTCTGCCTTCTTTCCCAATTCTTGGGGAGAGGTCAGATCTGAGTCTACCAAGTTCTGCTGCAACAAGTCAGACACACAATTATTCAAAATATGCTCTCTCAAAATTAGATTATACAGGCTTTCATAGTCAGTCACCTTACTCCCATGTAACCATCCCTCCAAGGCATTCACTGAATAGTCTACAAAGTCTATCCAGTCTCGAGAGGTCTCTTTATGGTATCTCTGAACTTTATCCTGTATTGTTTAGTGGTTAAGCCAAATCCATCTAAGAGTGCATCTTTCAAAACTTTGCAATTGTTGGCATCACTCTCCCTGACAGTAAGGAGTCTGTCCCTACCTTTTCCAGTAAAAGATAGCCACAATACAGCAGCGCACTGTCTTTGAGAGACCAACGGTGCCATACAGGCCCTCTCAAGTGCAGAAAAGCACCTGTTTATGTCATCCTCCTCCTTGTAAGGGGGGACAATCTTATGCAGGTTTCTTGAATCTGTTTCTCTAACAGGATGATTCTCAAGATTGCTGCTGTTGCTCCCACCATGGGGAACTAACCTCAACTTCTGTCTTGCTCTCTCTACATCTAAAGATTCCCTATCTAAGGCCAACTGTTGCTGTCTTAGTTTCAGTCTGGTCTCTTCCAACCTCAGCTTTCTGAGTTCCCTGTCTAGGATGTTATCCTTAGGGTGGGAAGTTTGGGAATTCTCTGATACAGAGGTAATGTGAGAATGGGCAGAAGTGGACCTTTCTCTAACTACCTGAACCCTATTCACCTGACCTTTTGGAGTGAAAGGTGCCCTACTGATGTGTGCCCCCTCCCACTACCAACTTCACTAGGTGGCCTGATAACTGAAAGGTCTTTGGAAGTACCCTCCCCAGAGTCCTCAGGGCCCTCCCCTGATTCTACCTTGGTACCCCCCTCCTCTACCTCCTGATCCTGGGTTTGACCAGTCTGACTCTGGTCACTTTCAATGAGAAGGCTAAGAAGGAGATTCTTTGTAGGGTTCTAACAAATCCCCAAACTTCTTTCTGTGCAGAGACCCCTCAAACCTTTGAAGTTTAGACTATCATAAGTTGTTTTCACAAATTTGGGAGTGGCCTCTACCACAGACATGGTGAAAGAAAGAGGTTAGGGGTGAGAGAAAAAGTTTAGAGAACTTTTAAAGAAAAGAGAAAAACTTTTTCAAACGTTTTAGAAACTTTTCAGAAAGCTTTTAAAATAAAAGTAAGACTGTTAAGGTTACTTGTGTATATTTCTAAGTATTTAAAACATGGTTTTCCTATGAAAGCACCAATGACAAAGTGGTAAAGAAGTTACAAGTACTTATTCCACTGCTTCATCACCAATGGAGGAGGCTGGCCTGGCTTATAGTGGGTACCAATGGTACTTACACCTTGTGCCAGGTCCAGTTATCCCATATTGGTAGATTGTAGTAGTGTTCTAGCATCTTAGGCTGATAGAGGTAACTATAGCAGAGCAGCCAAGGCTGAACTAGGAGACATGCAAAGCTCATGCAATACCGCTTATATCATATAGGTACTATATGATAAGAAAGACAATACTCATAGTTACTCAAAATAAAGGTACTTTATTTTAGTGACAATGTGCCAAAAATATTTCAGAGGATACACTCCCTTGGGAGGTAAGTAACATACACAAAATATACACAACAAACCAAATTAGGTAAGTAAAACAGTCAGAAAGTAGTGCAAACACTGTAGAATACAATAAGATGTAATAGGCCTAGGGGCAGCACAAACCATATACTAAGAAAGTGGAATGCAAACCATGAATGGACCACTAGGCTAGTGTAGTGTGTAGAGGGTTGCTGGGAGTGTAGGAAAACACTAAGGGGCATATTTATTCTCTGTTTGCACCGAATTAGTGTCATTTGTTTTTACTCTAATTCGGTGCAAAACTAACTCCATATTTATACTTTGATGCTAGACCCCTCTAGCGCCAAATTTATGGAGTTAAAATCATTTTGTGAAAGTGGAGACCTACCTTTCCTTAATGAGATGCAAGGTAGGCGTTCCCGTGCAAAAAATGACTCTATGGCCTTAACGCCATATTTAGGGGCATATTTATACTCTGCGGCATATTTATACTCTGTTTGCACCGAATTAGCGTCATTTTTTTTACTCTAATTCGGTGCAAATCTAACTCCATATTTATACTTTGGTGCTAGACCCGTCTAGCACCAAGGCCCTGATTTATAGTTTTTTTTGCTCCGCATTTATGTCATTTTTTGACGCAAACATAACACAAACTTACAAAATATTGACCCTTATTTTTTCTTTTTGCTGCAAAACTGCACTAACTCAGTTTTGCACCAAAAAGTTTAGCACCGGCTTGCACCATTTCTGTGCACCAGCCGGGCACCATATTTATGGAATGATGCAAGCCGGTGCAAAGGGTAGGCTAGATTAAAAAAAAATGACTTTAGTCGGGTGGGGCTGGCAGTATAGAAGAAGAGGGTTTAGCACCAAAAAATGACTTTAGGCAGGTTAGAGTAAAAAAAAATGACTCTAACCAGATTAGCGTCATTTTATGGTGCTAAACCTACCATGCCACATGACTCCTGCCTTAGAAAAGGCAGCAGTCATGCCCACCACCCCAATGGCCAGCACAGAGGACAGGGGTCCCCTGGGCATGGCCATTGCACCCTGTGCCATGTATGGGGCCCATTTCAGGGCCCCCTATGGCACTTTCAAAAATAAAATGCAATTTTACCTGTATTTACCTGGGATGGGGTCCCCCATCCTCAGCAGTCCCTCTGGTGTGGGTGGGGGTACCCCTGGGGCCTGGGAGGGCACCTGTGGCCTTATTCCATGGTGTTCCACCATGGGAATAGGCCCACAGGTCCCCTAATGCCTGCCCTGACCCAGGCTTTAAAAAATGGGGCAAAGCAAGCTTTGCCCCATTTTTTGACCCCTCCTCCCTCCCTTGCACCATTTTTGCATGGGAGTATAAATATGGCGTTAAGGCCATAGAGTCATTTTTTGCACGGGAATGCCTACCTTGCATCTCATTAAGGCAAGGTAGGTTTCCTCTTCTAAAAAATTAATTTAACTCCATAAATTTGGCGCTAGACCGGTATACCACCAAAGTTTAAATATGGAGTTAGTTTTGCACTGAATTAAAGTTTTTAAAAAATGACGCTAATTCAGTGCAAACAGAGTATAAATATGCCCCTTAGCGTAAAAAAATGATGCTAATCTGGTTAAAATCATTTATTTTGACTCAAACCTGCCTAACGTCATTTTTTTTAAGCTAGCCTACCCTTTGCTCTGGCTTGCACCATTCCATAAATATGGTGCCCAGCTGGTGCTAAAAAATGGTGCAAGCCAGTACAAAACTTTTTGGTGCAAAACTGAGTTAGTGCAGTTTTGCACCAGAAATTATAAATAAGGCCCTAAGAGTTTAAAAGATACCCCACCCCAAGACCCTGGAAAGTAGGAGTAAAGTACTACTATTTCCCCAGAAACACACTAAAGTCGTGATAAAGGATTTTGCACGGACCACAACCGACTGCAAAGCACTGAAGACAAATTCCTGGACCTGAAGACCTAGAAAGGAAGGGGACCAAGTCCAAGAGTTGCGAGAGTGTCCGGGGGGGCAGGAGCCCACTAAACCCCGGATGAAGGTGCAAAATGGCTGCCTCCAGTTGAAAGAAGCTGAAGATTATGCAACAACAAAAAGAGGTAGGAAGTTCTTCTTCATGCAGAAGATGTCCCACGGCGTTCTGGAGGATGCAGAGTTGTTTCCTTGGCAAAATACCACAAACAAGCCTTGGATGTCCAGGATGTCGCCACTTGGGAGAGGAGACGGAGGGGCCCCCAGCAACGTAGAAGCACCTGCATAAGTCCTTGAACAGAGTGCTGGGGACCTAGGCTCAGCTGTGCATGCAGGATTTCTCAGAAATGTGCACAGAAGCCCTTGTAGCTGCAGATCACGCAGTGCACAGGATTACTGTCTGGAGAGGGGAGGAAAGAACTTACCTCCTCCAAATTTGGACAGTTAGAACACTGGACAGTCTGGGTCACTTGGGTCCACCACCTGTGTTCTAGGGGCCACACTTGTCAGGATGAGAGGGGTCCCAGAGTACCGGTGAAGCTGAAGTTTGGTGCCTGCTGAAGCAGGAGGAAGATTCCGTCGACCCACGGGAGATTTCTTTGTGGCTTCCAGTGCAGGCTGAAGGCAGACAGCCCCCAGAGCACGCACCACCAGGAAACAGTCGAGAAAGCTGACAGGATTAGGTGCTACAATATCGCTGGTAGTTTTCTGGCTACTTTATTGCAGTTTTGCAGGCGTCCTGGAGCAGTCAGCGGTCGATCCTTGGCGGAAGTCGAAGAGAGAAGTGCAGAGGAGTCCTGCTGGATTCTTGCAAGTTATCTGATGAAAAGCCCACTGGAAAGACCCTAAATAGCCCTCAGAGGAAGATTGGCCACCTAGGTCAGGTAAGCACCTATCAGGAGGGGTCTCTGGCGTCACCTGCTTGCTCAGAGGCCTACAGAGTGCCCCCACAACTCTAAAAACAAGATGGCAGAGGTCTGACACACTGGAGGAGCTCTGGGCACCACCCCTGGGGTGTTGATGGACAGGGGAGTAGTCACTCCCCTTTCTTTTGTCCAGTTTAACGCCAGAGCAGGGACTGGGGGTTCACTCATCCAGTGTAGACTGGCTTATGCAAGGAGGGCACCATCTGTTCCCTTCAAAGCATTTCCAGAGGCTGGGAGAGGCTACCCCTTCCCAGCCTTTAACACCTATTTCCAAAGGGAGAGGGTGTAACACCCTCTCTCAGAGGAAATTCCTTGATCTGCCTTCCTGGAACTGGGCTGCCCAGACCCCAGGAGGGCAGAACCCTGTCTGTGGGGTGGCAACAGCAGTATCTGCAGAGAAAACCCGAAAGAGCTGGTTTGGCAGTACCCGGGGTCCATAGTGCAGCCCCTGGGATGCATGGAATTGGCTCCCCAATACCAGATATGGAATGGGGGGACAATCCCATGATATTAGACATGTTACATGGCCATATTCGGAGTTGCCTTTGTGAAGCTACATATAGGCATTGCCCTATATGTTGTGCACGTGTGTAATGGTGTCCCCACACTCACAAAGTCCGGAGAAATGGCCCTGACCTATGTGGGGGCATCTTTGCTAGTGCAAGGGTGCCCTCACACTTAGTAACTTTGCACCTAACCTTCAGCAAGTGAAGGTTAGACATATAGGTGACTTATAAGTTACTGAAGTGCAGTGAGAATGGCTGTGAAATAATGTGTATGTTATTTCACTCAGGCTGCAGTGGCAGTCCTGTGTAAAGGTTTGTCTGAGCTCCCTATGGGTGGCAAAAGAAATGCTGCAGCCCTTAGGGATCTCCTGGAACTCCAATATCTTGGGTACCTAGGTACCATATACTAGGGAATTATAAGGGTGTTCCAGTATGCCAATTGAAATTGGTAAAAGTGGTCACTAGCCTATAGTAACAATTTTAAAGGCAGAGCCTCAGTGACACAGTTAGTCATTACACGGGTATACACATTCAGGCCACAAACTATGAGCACTGGGGTCCTGGCTAGCAGGATCCCAGTGAGACAGGCAAAAACAAACTGGCATACATGTAAAAATGGGGGTAACATACCAGGTAAGATGGTACTTTCCTACAGAGGGCGGTGCTGGTACAGGGGTGGCGGCTGTATCTGTAGCTGGGGTGGTCACAGAGGTGTCTGCCACCACCAGGGAGCATCCATCCGAGGAAGTATCTGTGTCTGAACTGTCCTCTCCAGTCTCAGCTGTGGTGCTCCCCTCACCCTCCATCCCACTGGTGCCCTCTCCGTCAGGGGACTCTGCCTCCTGGGTCCTGTGGGATGCAGCTCCCTCCGTCGCCTGGTGCCTCTGCTCCTCTGCTAGATTATGCTAATGCACATAAGGACAGGGTGACAAAACAAAAAGGGGGGGTGAGAGACAAAGGATACACTTGGTCAATAGCAGCACCAGCACCACCATTGGCATGCACAACACACTCACACACAGGGAACAGCCCTGCACATTAGGCAATGCACTACCAGTCACAATGGTAGTCTCCAGGCCATGGGTAGGGACACATACCGTTAACTGCAGCATACCTGAGACCCACACACCCCTTCCCAGTAGTGGATGCCTACTAGCTAGGTTGGAGGAATTTCACATCAGAAACCTGGCCAACATAGGATCTACTCTGCAATGCCAGGCCTGGCCCAGGGACAACCAAAGGCTCACATTTCCCACCTGGATACCACCCCACCAGGCATAAATAGAAATGAAGGGCACTGTACTCACCCTCTTTTTGCTGCTATGATGCCCCCAACCGCCCATCCAGCTCCGGATAGGCCACTGTCAGTATGCGGGCCATCAGGGGGGGTCAGGGTTCGACTGTCACCCCTCCCTCGTTGGGAGGCCATCCCCAGCTGGGCCTCCGCCGTCTTCTGTGCCCAGCATCTCAGGTCCTCCCACCGTTTCCAACAGCGGGTGCTCTGCCTGTCGTAGACCCCCACGGTCCGCACATCCTTGACGATGTCACACCATATACCCTTCTTCTGATGGGCGTTGACTTGCAGAGAAAATACACATAGGGAAAGATATTAGTCAGACCGTCTTGCCTGTTATACTCATGGCCCACCATACTCCTTCCCACCCCCATTAGCAGGGATATGGCCCAGCATACATGCTGCATGCTGCCCAGGGCCCATCCACCAACCCCCCCACCTGCACGAGGCCTTCCCACACAGCTCTCCATGCATTCATGCCCCATGCATCGTACTCACAGTGTGCTCACCTGTTGGTCTGGAGGCCCATACAGCAGTCGGTACTGGGGTAGGACCCCATCCACTAATCGCTCCAACTCCGCTGAGGTGAAGCCAGGGGCCCTTTCCCCAGTGACACATGCCATGGTAGGTTCCTGACACAGGTCACAGCAGCGTATGCAGTGTAGGTCCTCTCCTGTTGAAGGTCAGGAAGCAAATGAGTGAACAGATAGAAAATGGCGGTCACGTCCGCGGCGGTGCATACTATCACTGCCACCGTAGATCACCATTCGTCACTGTGCCTCATAGGGCCCAATGATAACCAATGAGGATTTGAACTGCGGTTCCCGACCACCTCCTGCAATGGCGCAAAACGTCAGTGGAATTACCTCATTTCCACCTGTCCCTCCATACTGGATAGGCGGACATCATTTCAAGGGGGGGGTATGGATCCTAACTGCGTCACAGTTCACAATTTCACAATCTGGACATACGTCACCAAAATATTATAACAATCACAATATGTATTGAACTGAAGTGGTTACAATGTACAGATAATGACTGGCTGTTCACTATTTTACCCCATAGATGGCAACTGCTGTGGATGAATAGGAGATGGAGACATCCCCTGTGTACAGACCCCTGGTGGACTTGGCAACAATGGAGGACAGGCACATTATCCTCACCTATAGACTTGACAGGGCCACAATCATAGAGCTGTGTGCCCAATTGGAGCCTGACCTGATATCTGCTATCCGTCACCCCACTGGGATCCCCCCTATTGTGCAAGTGCTATCTGTGCTCCATTACTTGGCAACAGGTTGTTTCCAAGTGACAGTGGGAATGTCACAGACAATGTTCTCAATAGTGCTGACCAGAGTGTTGTCTGCCCTTATTAAACACATGTGCAGCTATATTGTTTTCCCCCAAGTGGAGGATTTGGCCACAGCGAAGGCTGACTTCTATGCAATGGGACATATCCCCAACGTCATTGGTACGATTGATGAGACACATATTGCATTTGTTCCCCCCGGCAAAATGAACAGGTCTTCAGAAATCATAAAAGTTATCACTCTTAATGTGCAGACGGCATGTTTGGCGGACCAGTACATCTCCCATGTCAATGCTAAGCATCCAGGCTTGGTGCATGATGCTTTTATTCTGAGGAATAGCAGCATCCCAAATGTGATGGCCCAACTCCAGAGACACTGTGCGTGGCTAATAGATGAGCCCTGGTTCCCACCCAGTGGATGTTGGTGTATGGGTGTGGTGTGGGCCATAAGGGTTAGTGTGTGGCTAACAGTTGTCCCTCGATATTTGCAGGTGACTCTGGTTACCCTAACCTCTCATGGCTACTGACCCCTGTGAGGAATCCTAGGACAAAGGCAGAGGAATGTTCCAATGAGGCACATGGGTGTACAAGAAGGATTATTGAACGTACATTCGGCCTCCTGAAGGCAAGGTTTTGGTGCCTCCATCTAACAGGTGCTACTCACCCAAGAAGGTCTGCCCGATCATTGTGGCATGATGTATGTTGCACAACCTTGGCTTGCGATGCCATGTGCCTTTTCTGCAGGAGGAGGAGGCTGGAGATGGCCATGTGGCAGCAGTGGGCCCTGTGGACAGTGAAGATGAGGAGGCAGAAGATGAGGATGAGGACAGCAGAAGTTCAGTCATTCGTCAATACTTCCAATGACACACAGGTAAGACAGTGTTATTTCACGTTTCATTGACTGTTTGATGTGTGACATTGTCACTGGCAGGCTGTGAATTCCTACTTCTATGGCCACTCACTGTACCCATTGGCATCTTTTTTTGCAGATGTTGGTGCCCCACTATTGCTCCTGGTGTGTTCACTGCAGGCAACTACAGGACGTTTCTATGTAAACATTTCTGTACAGTTGAATTGCAATTTATGAACCTTGTTAAACAAATACATTTTGAAATCATTTGACATACTCCCTACTTGTATTTTTTCAAAGAGTGTTTATTTAAGGGCCAAGAAGTAGAGGGGCAAGTGCAATGGGCTGGGGTGATGATCGAGGAAAGTCCAGGTTAGAGTCCAGTCTATTTGTAGCACAGGTGCATTGTCCAAGGGGGCATAGGAAGGGGAGCAATGGCAGTTCAAGGTGGACAGGGTGACAGAGTGGGACACAAGGGTGGCATTCAGGAGAGTCTCATCTCCTGGCTGGGGTCTTGGCAGTAGTCTCTGGCTTCTTCCTGGATCACAGGGAACGTTTGCAGGGGGAGGAGTGCTGGTAGCCCGTTGGTCCTGTGGCGGTCCTCCTGTCCACTAGCGGCAGCGGAGGTAGAGGGCTGTTCAGCAGTCTGGCTAGTGTCACAGGCCTGCTGGTGTGCCACTGCCTCCCTCAAACTGTTGGCCATGTCTGCCAGCACCCCTGCAATGGAGACCAGCGTGGTGTTAATGGACTTCAAGTCCTCCCTGATCCCCAGGTACTGTCCCACCTGCAGTGGCATGTTCTCCTGTATCTTGTCCAGGATCTGGCCCAGCGTATCCTGGGAATATTGGTATGCTCCCAGGATCGCGGTAAGTGCCTCCTGGAGAGTCGGTTCCCTAGGCCTATCCTTCCCCTGGTGCACAGCAGTCCTTCCAGCTTCCCTGTTGTCCTGTGCCTCTGTCCCCTGAACTGTGTGCCCACTGACCCCAGGTCCCTGATTGTCCTGTGTTTGTGGTGTCACCTTGGGTCCCTGTAGTGGGGAACACACTGCTGATTAACGTGTCCTGGGGGCAGAAGTATGGCCCGCTGGGTGGGTGCTGTGGTGGTGTTTCCTGAGGGGGGAGGTTCTGTGGTGGTGTGATACTGTGCCTGGGTAACCGACTGTCTGAAGGTCCCTGATGGGCCAGGTTGGTCATCCAGATCCCGGCGAGCAGAGCTGCTGTCATCACTGTGGGCCTCTTCTGTGGGGGGACTGGATGTTGCTGGCACCTCTTCCCCGGTGACATTGGATGGGGTACCTGTGAAGCTGTAAATGCAGTGTTATTGTTTCTGTGTGTTACATATTGTGCATGGGTGGGTTTCCATCTATGGTTGTTATTGCCCTGGCAGCTTTGCCTTGTGTGAGTTGTTATTTGGTGGGGTAGCTGATTGTCTCTAGTGTGCTTGCTGTAGTGATAGGTGTCCATGCAGGTCTGTGAGTGGTGTCCATGCATTGGTATGGCATGCAGGGCTTGGCATTGGGATGAGTGGGTTGTTATGGGGGGGGGGTGGGGGGTTGTGGAGTCATGGGAGTGAGGGTAGGGGGGGTATGTGATAGCATGCAGATAGGCGGTGATAGTACTAGAGAGTTGACTTACCAGAGTCCAATCCTCCTGCTACTCCTGCCCGGCCCTCAGGATGCATGATTGCCAAGACTTGCTCCTCTCAAGTTGTTAGTTGTGGGGGAGGAGGTGGGGGTCCACCACCAGTCCTCTGTACTGCGAGCTGGTGTCTTGCTGCAATGGAACGCTCCTTCCCCTGTAGGTCGTTCCACCTCTTCCTGATGTCATCCCGTGTTCTGGGGCGCTGCCCCACGGCTTTGACCCTGTCCAGGATCCTCCACCATAGCTCCATCTTCCTAGCAATGCATATCTGCTGCGCCTGTGCTCCAAATAGCAGTGGCTCTAACCGGATGATTTCCTCCACCATGACCCTTAGCTCCTCCTCAGAGAATGTGGGATGTTGTTGTGGTGCCATGGGTGTGGTGTGAGTGGTGTTGGTGAGGGTGTTTAGGGTGATGTGTTGGAGTGTGTGATGTAAGGTGCATGGGTGGTGTATAGATGATGGTGGTAAGGGGCTCTGGTTGTGTGGGTGCTCTTGCTGTCACTCTCTGCTGGCAATTATTGGTAGTCATAAAGGGTTGTGGGTAATGTGGGTGTGTGTTTTATAGTGGTGTGGGTGTGTGGCTGTGGTGTGTGTATGAGTGTCAGGTGTGTGTTGTGTGAATTGTGCAATATGGTGCTGTATTGTTTGAGTGTGTGTATTTTGAGCGTTGCGGAATGTCTGCCGTGGTGATTTGTGGGTCATAATGTTGTGGGCATTGTTCTGTTGGCGTAGCGGTGTGGGTTTGGATACCGCCAGTTTATCATTGACCTTTGGAGTGGCGGATTTGTGTATGTGGCTGAATAGTGACGGATTGGTGTGTGTGTGTCATAATATGGTTAGCGGATATCTGCAGCCGCCCCAGTATGTTGGCAGCAGTCAGCATGGCGGTAAGTAGAATTTACTGCCAATGACATAATGAGGGCCATAGTCTTTTTAAACTTGCCCATCGGCCACACCTGCCTCAAGTAAGCATCATTTATGGCACCCATCTCGGGAAAGAGACAAGGATTTGTGTCAAATCCAAAGGGTTGCCTTTAATAACCCATGTAGCACTCATGGCATACCACAGAAAACATCTACAGTTACTTTGGTAGCTTGCAAATGCCATTCATGATTTGTGTTGGAAAGTAAATCCCAACATAACCGTTTGTGCCAGATTTGTTTTAATTACGGGATGCAAACCCAGCACAACGTGTTAGTAAATTTCTACCTTTGTTTCTTCTGCAAAATTGTTTGACACTCTGGTTTCCCACTTACCCTCTTAAGTCTTCCTGTACATGATCACCTCACTAAGCCAGGCGATGTTATGGAATGTTTGATTTATGGAAATGTTGTATTCTGTGTTGCCAAAGCACACTGACACAGTGCTAGGGGCATGCAGCATTATGTGAAAAAAATAGCAAGTCAAGTCAATTGTCTCATTGCTTATTATTGTGACACATTAGGATGACATTTATCATGCCTGTTGGCACTTGCTTGTTCGGCAGAATAGCTATGTAAGAAACTCTACAAACAAGGGGACCTGGGCTAATTAGGAGTTTATCACTCACTATATTCTGTAAATCATGCCACGGTTTGCGTCTTTAATCTATGGTCATATTTAGATGAGATGGTCTCAAGTTTCATCTTTTTGGCTTTTTCTCCATAAAAGCAACCACAGCCAATCGAAATGTCATCCTGAAAACAGGAACAACTAGTGCGTAGTGATAATAGGGGTAAGTGTCTATGATGCTGGAAGCATTTGTACAAAACACAAATCCAACATTGTGTGCATAGGTACCCTGATCAACAAACAAATTGTGTAATTATTATTTGGCAAAGAATCTGCCTCCAGTAAAATACTGTCTCTGCGAACATAGACTTCTATGCACATGATCAAATGTAATCCGTTCTTAGGCAGGAGCACAGGTGAAATCCATTGAGACAATTCAATTTCTTCAATCACTACACTAGTATATAATTCTTCTTGGTTTCCACCTCAACATAAATTGGTCAACACAAGACTTTGGGCCAGATTTACTAATTAAGTGGTCTCAAAAATAAATTGCAAATTGCCTTCTGATTTTTTTGCGACCACTATTTTAATTTGCAAAGCAGCCTATATACAAATAGGTCAGTTCATAAAATAAGGTATTGCAAAAGGTTGTAGAACGACCTGCCTAATTAATATTCATTGGGCAGATCACAATTTGTAGCTCTGTGTGACTGGCTGCAATCACAGGGATGATGACTTGCATGGGACAGTAGATTACCATACCTGTAATTGCATTCCCTAATGGAAAACGTATGTTTTTAGATAACCTTCATTCAATCAGAGCAGCACTGCCCAGCTCTCCCCTCGTCCCCCTACCCGAAGCTGCCACTCCAATTCCCAAATCAGAAGGGAGCCAAAGGAGACCCCCTTCCTCTCTGAAAATCACTTACCACCCTGATTTAGGAGCCGGTAATTGATCAGTGGTTTACAACTGGTACTGGGAAAAAAAGCATTGATCAATATGCTCCGCTCCCCATTTTGGAAAGAATAGCCCTAACACGCCACTTCAAAATTGTGAATGGGTAATCATGTCTGAACACATTTTGTGATTTAGGAAATCTGTATACCGAACTCATTCGCGCACTCGTTCGAATGGGCCACAGAGCACTATCCCTAAACTCTTTGGGCCTTATTTATACTTTTTGGTGCAAAACTGCACTAAGGCAGTTTTGCACCAAAAAGTTTTGCACCGGCTTGCACCATTTTTTAGCACCAGCTGGGCACCATCTTTATGGAATGGTGCAAGCCGGTGCAAAGGGTAGGCTAGCTTTAAAAAAATGACGTTAGGCAGGTTTGAGTCAAAATAAATTAATCTGACCAGATTAGCATCATTTTTTGACGCTAAGGGGCATATTTATACTCTGTTTGCACTGAATTAGCGTCATTTATTTTTTATTTTAATTCAGTGCAAAACTAACTCCATATTTAAACTTTGGTGGTAGACCTGTCTAGCGCCAAATTTATGGAGTTAAAGTCATTTTTTGGAAATGGAAACCTACCTTGCCTTAATGAGATGCAAGGTAGGCGTACCCGTGCAAAAAATGACTCTATGGCCTTAACGCCATATTTACACTCCCATGCAAAAATGGTACAAGGGAGGGAGGAGGGGTCAAAAAATGGGGCTAAGCTTGCTTTTCCCCATTTTTTAAAGCCTGGGTCAGGGTAGGCATTAAGGGACATGTGGGCCTATTTCCATGGTGGAACACCATGGAATAAGCCCACAGGTGCCCTCCCCAGGCCCCAGGTGCACCCCCACCCACACCAGAGGGACTGCAGAGGATGGGGGACCCCTTCCCAGGTAAGTACAGGTAAGATTGCCTTTTATTTTTGAAAGTGCCATAGGGGGCCCTGAAATGGTCCCCCATACTTGGCACAGGGTGCAATGGCCATGCCCAGGGGACCCCTGTCCTCTGTGCTGGCCATTGGGGTGGTGGGCATGACTCCTGCCTTTTCTAAGGCAGGAGTCATGTGGCATGGCAGGTTTAGCACCATAAAATGACGCTAATCTGGTTAGAGTCATTTTTTTTTTACTCTAACCTGCCTAAAGTCATTTTTTGGTGCTGAACCCTCTTCTTCTTTTCTGCCAACCCCACCCGACTAAAGTCTTTTACTCTGGCCTACCCTTTGCACCTGCTTGCACCATTCCATAAATATGGTGCCCGGCTGGTGCTCAGAAATGGTGCAAGCCGGTGCTAAACTTTTTGGTGCAAAACTGAGTTAGTGCAGTTTTGCAGCAAAAAGTATAAATAAGGGCCAATATTTTGTAAGTTTGCACCACTTTTGCATCAAAAAATGACGTTAATGCGGCGCAAAAAAAGTATAAATCAGGGCCTTGGTGCTAGACGGGTCTAGCACCAAAGTATAAATATGGAGTTAGATTTGCACTGAATTAGAGTTAAAAAAATTACGCTAATTTGGTGCAACAGAGTATAAATATGCCGCAGAGTATAAATATGCCCCTAACTATGGCGTTAAGGCCATAGAGTCATTTTTTGCACGGGAATGCCTACCTTGCATCTCATTAAGGCAAGGTAGGTCTCCACTTTCCAAAAATGACTTTAACTCCATAAATTTGACGCTAGAGGGGTCTAGCACCAAAGTATAAATATGGAGTTAGTTTTGCACCGAATTAAAGTAAAATAAAATGACACTAATTCGGTGCAAACAGAGTATAAATATGCCCCTTTATTTGTACTGTGAATCATTACTTCAGTTTAGTTTCCATTTAGTTGTACATTTTTTGTCCCTAACGATTATGCTTTTGTCCCTCAAATGCCACATCAGATGCATCCACCTGAGACAAAATACTTTTATTCCTCAAATAACTTTTTTAAAGACATCTCCGTGAATAGAGTAAAGCTAACCATTACCCAACCCGGATTTTCTTACTTAAATTTCCTACATGTCAAAGGTCGCTTCTCATCCATTCCTTTTTCGTATTTGTCTGCTAACATTTCATTCACCAACACATTTGCTGTTATTTTCGCTTATGTTACTCTGTCTTCTACTGCAGGGTTTCTTCTTTACATCACATTATTTTTACATCAACGTGTTTCCTTTTCAGGCAGGCTTCTGCAAAGTGTCAGTGGCACTGTGAACCCCGTATTCAGCAGGTAAGGTGAAGGTTGCTTCTGGGACAGATGGCTAATAAGCATGGACACACTAAAAGATTGATCTTTGTTTATGGGCCCCTTTTTGCTGCAGGTTTGCAGACAAAGGTTTCTAAATACCACTGGAAGTGAATACCAAGGCTGAGCTGATTGGGAGCAAGGTCTACCAAGCACAATAATAGAGAAACATACGAAGGGAAAGAAAAAGGACAAATAGCAGGCTGGAAGGAGACTGGAGAAAAGTGAAAGATTTCTGGGCGGCAAGAAGGGAAGACAGTAGGATGGTGGAAGGAAGGACACTGTGAACGGAAGGAAGACATTATGAAAGGAATAGAGTGAGAAAAGAGAGGTCAGAGGAAAAAAGGAAAGTCAACTGGTGAAAGGAATGAAGGACTGCTGGAAAGAAGGGAGTGTAGAAGAAAAGAAAATAATGCATGGATGAAGGGTAAGGGTTAGGTAAATTAGTTATAGTGAAAGGATAGAGAGATAGAGGGATACATAGGTAATTGGCTGGATGGAATGGTGAAGAGAACTCTTCTAGGAGATTCGAACTTCACTCGAGGTACGGTTCATATTGGGGGGGGGGCGTATTTTAATATTCTGGAACCCCATTGCTCTCCGACACACATAGTTCAGCCCCTTTCTTCTGTGCTGCACTACCACATCCCTAATGAAAAAAATCTAAAACGATTACTACTTTTCTATCCACTATATTTTCCACTTTCTTGTTTTATTTCTTTTTTCGCCGCTATACATAGTTTGCGTTGACGCTAGGAAGTTCTACATCTCTGTCTTCTCACTCTTCTCGCTTTCAGGCTGCACCCATTGTATTGACTGTTTATTAGCCATCCCTATGTTTGGAGAAGGATGAATCGGCCTCAGGGTGTGCAGCCAAGGCTTCTGGTGCCCGGTCAGAGCTGCTGCCCGCTCCCTGTCTCCCGGGACTGGCACCAGGGACTTGTCTCTCATGTGCTGCCGTCTTCTTGTCAGAGACTGTCGCTGCTACCGGCCAGTTTTCAAATGCCAGAGATGGAACTGTCAGAAGCCATTTCGGCAGAGATTTATTCAATGTTCTTTCGGTTTGTCAGTTCATCTTCCCCAGATAGCGCGAGCCACCGCAACATCCATCCAGAGTACTAGATTGCTTTTGATTTGATTTTTTATTTTGCACAAAAGTTTGTAGGTCAACGTGCTTACATTTTCTGAACATGCCTTGGAGCTTTGCGCAACCCTGCTCCCCACATCCGCAGACAATATTCATTATTCATATTGTTTTAACATCAAAATAAAAATGTAGCGGTGTCCCGACTTGAGTGGCCTCCGTCCACACAAGCATATATCATAGAGACAGCTGTCATGGGTCCTCGTGCCAGTAGGAAGACATGTTGGTTTCTCAGTGGAGACATTGGATTAAGAACTGGCAGCATTACGTCATGGTTCTAGCCATGTTTTTGACGAACCCTTTGATCTTGGGCAGATACATCTTTTCCAGGGCCTAAGTTCCCTGAACTGTATGATCTAATTGTGCATATATTATTTATTTTACTAGGAGTTCTTGTAAAGCGCCCGCCTAGCCCGTAGGGCAGCGACTGCTTTACAATGCAAAACAGAATACATATTCCACATGAGAGAGACATGTATGCATGTTTTCAAAGGTAGGTTAGTCAATACAAGTGGAATACCGAAGACGAACATAGATGGGAAGATGGTGATGAAGGGGCACTGTGTTGGAATTATTTTAACGAGGTGCGTTTTTAAGTTAATTCCTGAACCTCGCCAATGAGAGAGAAGGTTTAAGGTGCAGTGGGAGAACATTCGAGATCCTAACGCCATATGTCCAAAATGTCTTGGTGAGTTCGTCCTTTATGTCTTGTGGGTTTCCAGCCTGATAAGGGGCATGGTGTTAATCACGAGACACAAAAGGATGGAGTGCTGAACAATGCAAAAACACAACCCCAGACACAGATCTGGGTTTAATCCATAGTTCTTTTGCTCACCTCACCGTGCCACCTCAGTTTGGACCCAGCCATATGCAAATCAGTCTTTACCCTGTTCCTCATGGGAACAGTCCAGCCCAAACTGCCAAGCCAGGTCCTTTCTGGACCAGAAACAAGCATCCTGGGACAAATTTCAAGATATCACCCTTCATCAGCCAGGCTAACTTGAATCCAGTGGTACAGTGAGCAAGGGACCCACGTCTGAGCATACCCTTCCCACTTAGGGCAACTTTAGCAACACAAAATGATGATAGACGGAGTGCTGAACAACGCAAACGCTCACAGTCACAGATCTGGGTTTAATCCATCATTCTTTTGCTCACCATGCCACCCCAGTTTGGACCCAGCCATATGCAAATCAGCCTTGACCCTGTTCCTCATGGGAACAGTCCAGCCCGAACTGCCAAGTCAGGTCCTCCCTGGACCGGAAACATGCATCCTGGGAAAGGTTTCAGGGTATCACCCTTCATCAGCCAGGCTAACTTGAATCCAGTGGCACAGTGAGCAAGGGACCCACGTCTGGGCATACCCTTCCCACTTAGGTCAACTTTAGCGACACAAAAGGATGATGGGGAACAGGGTCAAGACTGATTTGCATATGGCTGGGTCCAAACTGGAAAGGCATGGGTGGCAAAAAAACGATGGATTTAGGCCCAGATCTCCGTACTGGGGTGAATGTTTGGCATTGTTCAGCATTCCGTCCATCACTTGTTCTTTTTGCATTTGCTGCCCCAAGTGGGAAGGGTATGCCCAGACGTGGGTCCCTTGCTCCCCCATGCCACTGGAGTCTAGCTAGCCTGGCTGATGAAGGGTGTTAATCTGAAACTGGTCCTAGGATGCCTGTTTTCAGTCTAGGGAGGACCTGGTTCTGCAGTTTGGGCTGAACTTTTCCCATGGTGAACAGGGTCAAAACTGATTTGCATATGGCTGGGTCCAAACTGGAAAGGCATGGGTGGCAAAAAAAAGATGGATTTAGGCCCCGATCTCGGTACTGGGGGTGAATGTTTGGCATTCTTCAGCATTCTGTCCATCACTTGTTCTTTTTGCATGAGTTGCCCCAAGTGGGAAGGGTATGCCTAGAGGTGGGTCCCTTGCTCCCCCCTGCCACTGGAGTCAAGCTAGCCTGGCTGATGAAGGGTGATACCCTGAAACCAGTCCTAAGATGCTTGTTTCCAGTCCAGGGAGGACCTGGCTTGGCAGTTCGGGCTGGACTGTTCCCATGGGGAACAGGGTCAAGACTGAATTGCATATGGTTGGGTCCAAACTGGAAAAGTATTGGTGGCAAAAAAATGATGGATTTAGGAGCAGATCTCTGTCCTGGGGGTGAATGTTTGACATTGTTCAGCATTCCGTCCATCACTTGTGCTTTTTGCGTGGTGCTAATCATGGACATTTCACCAAAAACGTTGATTTTAGAGGCCTTTGCGTCTGCACCCACAGTTCCACAGCTGTGAGCCTGTTTCAATACAAATACACTGTCAAAAATTCAGCTCAGAATTTTCTTGATATAGTCAATGAGCTCATAAGCGTAGCAAATGGCCCCTGAGATGGGGTTCCGAGCCCCAGGGGGCCCCCTCATCACCGTGTGCTGTGCACAGGTGACAGGCCCCTGACCGGGTCAAGATACTTTGTGAGGAGGCCCCCTCAAGTTTCTTTACGCCACTGAATAAGCTGCAAAAGAGAGCTGAGAAACAGTGAGCAGCGGTTGCCTCGCTCTGCTATCTGCTGCATGCGCACTGACTCAGGGAAATTCTGATTTGAGCGAATGCTCTTTACACAGTGGAATCTTGTAAACCTCTTGGATTAGAAGACCTTGGATTGAAACGTGGACACAGAGTCTAACAGAGCCTCTGTTAAGTGACTTTAGACAGCATGGCTTAATATTGACCGGTTAATGATAAAAAGAGAAGGAGGTTTGCACACATACATCAAGAGAGTTCCATAAAGTCAAATCAATAAAGGTAGAATTAAACATAAGGATAATGAAACTCTTTCATTACACCATGACATATGTTTCAGCAAGATTAGCTGGATTTTTGTAAGCTTGACAGAGAGAGAACATGGTCTCCACCTCCTTCGGAAGGATCCGTTGCTGCAGTGGAAGATCCTCACCTGCCTGGCGGGGATCTCTGTACATAAAATACACCCACCCATTCAGCTGATACACAGTAGCAACAGCAGAGTACAAAGTGGTTTGCCCTGTCGATGCCACCCATTCAGCATTTGCTTTTTGTTCAACAGAATGAATCTGCTTTCTGTTCAGCATAATGAAATACTTAAAGCAGGAGTTTCTTTCACCTTTCACGAAAAACATTAAAAAATCTCTTGACACATAGGGAGTTTTCTCACTGCACAATAGGAGCATTTTACTACTTTTATGCCTGAAGCCGCAACCACAGAAAAAACAAATCTGACGATTGCACCAACCAGGATAGGACAAGTCAACAGTTACTATGAATCAGCAGCCCTATGGCGAAAAGAGTCAGTAGAAAAACATGACATATATTTTATTTTTCAAAATATAATTTCAGTGTTGCTGTTTTCCCACTGGGCCATGCAAAGGGCGGGCTCCGGGTTTATTTTGACTGATGAGAGCATCTCGTGTCCCAGATGAGGAGAGCTTCTCTTGCAAATGCTAGTATTGGAAGTTGTCCTCTAGTACATCCTATCCTTATTCATAGTTTGATGGCTCTGGTATTAAACTCAGTTGGCAATGGGATTTGAAAAAGGGGCAAAGCTATTGCTGTATTTCTACATGATGGAGAAATCATATGTATTCGGGTCCCTGGTCAGCCAGTACCCAGGGTATCAACACCATACAGTTTCTAAAAAATAGACACCTGTCAGAGTCCAGGGCGAACTCATATGAAAATTGCAAAAACTGTAGTAAAAACATATTTTTACAACTGTGTCTGTTTTAAAAAGTTGGAAAGAGTGCTGTCATAGCACATCAAACCTTCTGTTTATGTAATTGTGAGGAAAACTACAACCCTGACAATCAACACTGCATTTGTTTCCCTTTTTTTCGAAATAAACTAATATTTTACTATATTTTAGCTATTTTCTCAGTATTCTCTGGGGGAAACCACAAACCCCGTGGTTCTTCAGAATCCTAATAAAAAATAATTCAAATTAGCCTGGAAATCTTTTGTGGAAGAAAGTTATGAAGGGTGGTGTGGAAATTGCTCCAAATATAAAACAAGAATCGGCAAAACCATGAGGCCTTCATTTGTCTGCCCGTTGTTTGGCTTTGTCAATGCTTATTTTGTTTTGGCATGGCTTTGCAAACCATTATTGCTTGTCAGTGTAAACATAAACTTTGGTGTAAGCAAAAATATTTATATTAGATAACAAAAAACATTGCAATTGTAGGCCCTGGCAATTAAGGGATCTGCATTGTGAGTGGATGTGTTCCTTGTGCAAGAGCAGAATGCAGTCACTCACATTTAATTGAGACAATGTCTGAAGTGGGCTGACTCAGAACCCATGCAGTATGCTGCAGTGGGTGGAATTAAAAATATGAACAAGACAATAACATACCAATGGGTGAAGAAAGCACATATTTCTAAGTATATTGCATATATAATTTCAGAAAAAAGCAAAATGTCTTTCTTGGCTAACACCAGACTTAAAACATGGTTCACCACTATGTGGGAGTAGTTTAATCCATCTTGTTATAATAGAAGCTATATTTACAACAAGTGAAGTTTGAAATGAAATCTGTACGATCAAAGCTGACCCTCGTCATAAAAGGACTTCGGAATAAGATAAAATTGAAGTGTTTGAGAAGCTGTCACTGGTGTGGTGGTATTTCTTCCTTCAAACTTTATGTTTGGTTTTCTAATACCACACTTCCTCCTGACCTTGACAAAAATGAAAATAATGCAGAACAGGATGCAGCACGTGAGGAAGGCCTTGATAAATATAATCGACGGATTGAAAATATTCCATAATGGAAAATGATATTCCCAAAGAAGAAAAGTCCAAATCAATTCACATACACATTGACATTACTCAATGATTGAGTGTATCTGATGAAAACAGGATTATCACGAACCACAAATCTTATAGATATCAATTGGAAAGTATGTAAATTTCCCAGTAACACTTTAACCTTCATATTAGCCTGTATTTTGTGATTTATTTGCTAAGAAAATAGAAACATTCTTCCACATTCATGAAAAGTCAATGTCTCCTTGGTGAACTTGGTTACTAGAAAGGTTTATTTTAGCGGTTGCATGCCATTTTTTATAATGCACAAGGAAATATGATAAAAACACTGTAGCATCCTCAGTAGATGGTATCTTAGATTTTAAAACCAAAAACAGATATTTTGTTTAACGTCCATTATTGGTCAACATAAATTGCAAACTATTTCATGTAAAACAAATCTCTAAAAATGAGTCTATCAAATATTTTAAGATGCGTTGGAACTAGAACAATAAAATACCATACATAATATGAATATGCAGAAAGACGGTTGCATTGCATAAGGAGGTCAGACATTAAAAAAGATAAAGGGATTAATAAATTATCATCTAGCAGGCTAGATAACCACTTCCGAAGAGACACAGAATTATTTTTAGTGCTTGGTGTTTTGGAGTAAATTGACTAAATGAAGAGGCTAATAAGGCTTAACAGGGCAGATTACCTTTTGCAAGAAATGGGACTGAATATTATCAGCCTCAGTAAAGGAAATATTAGCACACACTTTTCAAAAAGTTTAAATCATTTATATTTTCAAGATCTTAAAAAATGCAAAGGCACGGAGCCCTTATGGTTTTCCCCAAAAAATCACAGAACATTTAATAAATTTCATTTCATCCCGTGATAGATGTATCTATCAAATCAGAACGTTCCTATGTATGGGAATAGCAAAAAAGTTTGGTTATCTGATGGGGCACTCACATGATGCAAATTATCTTTTGGCATACTTGTAGAAAACATTGGTGGACTTTGACCAATTTTATGTAGGAAAATAAGGCTGTAAACTGAAACACAGAGACACTAAAAGACAAGCAAAAATTGAAACATGCAACTGGGCTATTTACAAAAAAATATAAAGCAGAGAATACAATGAGCAGTTGATATATAAGTGATTAGCAATAAGATATCTGCAAAAAAGGCAGATATTCTGTACTTCAATCTCTCAAATCCTCAACCGAATTATGAGGGTTTGAGAGGGAAATTCAATACTCCGAATGGAAGAGCAGGTACAGGCTATGTCATTAATGGCAGCCACTGTGCCCTACTTTTAGCAACATTACCAATATATGACCCAGAATGTCCTCATAGCTGAACATTCTCTTGATGTCCTATAAGAAACTCCAGCCAATAAGGGACATTTCAAGTGTTGGTCCTGGAAACCAACACTCATTTTAGGAGATGCTACCAAGGCTCACTTGTTTTGGTGAGAGTTGAAATGTCATGTAGAGGCCTTTCATGGGTCAAATGAATGGTAGGCTCTGTGACTATCAGACACTTTTCAACAGTCATCAACTCTTGAAATGCTGCCTGGAGCCAAAGCAGATGAAATTTACCATAAATGTGGCAGGAAACTCTCAGTTGACCAGCCACCGCCACTGGTGCCTCTGCTACTATGATAGTAAAGTAAAACCCATGACCTGCAGCAAACTGTGAATATTTACAAACCAGTGTTCAGTTAAGTTACCTCTAAATTTTTTTGCAGGAATCATTATATTATAAAGTAATTTGTTCTCTCAAAACATTGGTCGTTATTAGCTAGTCGTCTCAAATGTACTGAATGGATTCATTAAAAAATCATTACTCCAAAATAACGTTACGCTCTTTCAAAATATTTTCTATAATATTAAAATAAGTGAATAGCTATGGATGTCAATCACTTATTAGTATATTTGCTTTGGTGCAGAACAACCCAGGATAACCTGGAAAACACAGGGAATGACAATAGAGAGAGGAGTTGTGATTATGCTGATGGGTGATTATTGCAGAATAGGCAAGAAATTTAAGTTACCTTGGTATAACAATACAATTTAATACCAAGGGGCAGTATTGGTGGCGCCCACACAGACCCAGGGCTTTGAATGGAAATAATTGAAACAAAGATTTTTAAAAATATTTAAAAATAAAATCAGTATATTATATCTTGGGGTATTTGAAAGGAATCCAGCAATCATGTATCAATGGGTATTAGCAGA
Source organism: Pleurodeles waltl (assembly GCF_031143425.1). Lineage (NCBI taxonomy): Eukaryota > Metazoa > Chordata > Amphibia > Caudata > Salamandridae > Pleurodeles > Pleurodeles waltl. The sequence continues at coordinate 469,852,921 of NC_090450.1, forward strand.
GCCATGTTTCACTCTTTTTAGTTTTATTGTGATGCCAGCCACTTGAGGACGGACATTAATGAATGAGGAAGCTGAGGGCTCTACTAGGTGCAGATATTAAGAATGATATGTTGTTCATTGTTTTGCTGATTGATCAGTTCTGTTACAGAACTCTGCCATTGAGTCTGAAGACAGTGTGAGTGGTACAGTGCATCAGTGAGTTAAGAATAATAAAATAAAAATGTACTCACCCACAGCATGCACTGGCTTGCCTCCGGTCCTCTGCTTAAGTCCTTCGGCTGGTCTGGTCTTCAGGCTGCAGCAATTCTCCACACCAATCCAAACGCTGCTCTCATGCTGCTGATAATGTTAGCAACATAGGAGCAGCACCAGTATGGGCTGTGGCGGGCTGCCTTTACTCTCCCGCAGGCACCGGGGGCCTGTTCCTGCTTTCTACCTAGCTGTCTTAGCGACCTGGGTGGAGAGGGTTACACTGCACATCAGGCTAGCCATTGCAAGACAGCCAGCCAAAGTGATGTGCGCACTGTAAACTGGTGATGTGAGCAGCAATCCCCTGTTGCCAGTCAGCTTCAGTGTCCCCGTCCCCAAACGCAGCTCAGGCTGATGAAAGGGAAAAATAAAATGGTAATTAATTCATTGTATTACTATTTTATTTTTCACCTTTTGAGGTGCTGGCAGCAAAAGGGGCAACACTGTTCTGCCTTATTGTAGGGGCTGCTACTGATTCCTCCCACATCTTGACCATCTGAGTTCATGGATTAATGCATGGACCAGTAAATCGATGAATAGCGCATCTCTGAATGGCTGGAAAATGGATGAGGCTATGGAGAGATGACTGAGTGAACGGATGGATGGGTTTATCCATAGGTTGATAAGGGTATGCATCGATTAATGGTTGGTGAGTGCATGACTGAATGTGTGCATGGACAAATGCACATGTGAGTGCATGGATTGATGAGTGTGCACATGGTTGGCTTAATGGGTGAATTGATGAGTAAGTGCGTTGATGAATAGATGGAGGATTGAGTGCTCCTGTGCTTCCATCATCCCACAGACCAGTGTGTGCATGCTAATGGATTTCCTGTTTGCAGCCCACACCAAGGCTGTGGTGCCCTGTAATCTTACACACCCATCAAACCCCATCAGAGGCTGGCTTTATTGCCTGATCTCTGCATGCATCACACCTTCCTCATAGCTCTCTTTGTAGTAGGCTGAAGGCAGCTCCCCACCCAGCTCATTACTCAACCTGCAGCTCACCTGGTAGGACAGAGACTTATGTAGAAAAGAGATGTCATTGAAGATGTTGGAATGTGGATTATAGTGAGTGCAGGTAGGTGCCTACAGATATTAATAAGGTCACAATCACACATAAGGTCCAGTCAAGTTCGCAATAAATTAATTCATGCTTAACCCTTGGTAGCTTGTCTCACGAGCAGTCAGGCTTAACTTAGGAAACAGAAGTGTAAAGCATTTAGTATCAACAAAACAGTAAGTAAAATACAACAAAAAATCAAAATACAACACCAATTTATAAAAATAAGAAAGTGTTTATCCATAAAATGCCACCAAAATGGCAAAGGTCCAATGTATGGAACAGGAGATATGAATGTTTAAAGATTAAAAGTAAAACTAGCGCTTAAAAACAAATAACACTCAAAGGGTTATAAAAGGTTGCACTGGACCAGGACAAAGTCAAGAACTTCAGCCGCTTGCAATGTTACTCTTACTTCCAGAAGTGTTTCTTGGTGCAGGAAAGTGGGCCACAGCACCAGCAAAAGGTTCAGAAGCTCTGGTTTGCCGCTTGGGGCCTGGGACTACAAATCCCACAATGCACCTGGTCAATCCGTGTAGAATTCAGGTGTTGCTTGTCAGCTGGTGTTGTCCTTGTTGTTGATGTTGCAGGTAGCCCTTCCAGTACTTTCTAACTGTTGCCAATCAGGGAGTCCACTCCTTATCCTTTAAGACAGGCAAAGTCCTTTTGTTGTGAAACTTTGTGAGTGCAGCAGGTGCAGGCCGTATGAGTGCAGTCCTCTCTTGTGCAGTCCAAGGATCCAGCAGGGCAGTCCTTCTTCTCCAGTTGTTTCTTTTGGGTCCACAAGACCAATCCAAGGTTCCAGAATCTCTGAGTTTCTCCTTGGAACGTTGGGACTACAACTCCCACAATGTATGTGGCCAAATCCTTGAAAGTCCACTGTACGCTCTCTAGCTAGCCTTATAATTACACTGGACCCTACCCTTGAGGCACCTGGGGTAGACCTTAGGGCTGACATATGTAAAGATAAGGTAGTTTACATGCCCTACCATATACTAGGTACTTACAGGTAGGTTGTAAAATCCAATTATAATTATGCCTAATTGCCATATTTCTTTACGCAGAGCACTGGCCCAGGACCTGGTTAGCACAGCCCAGGGCACAATCAGAGTCAGGAAACACCATATCAGTCAAAATGGGGGCACAAAGTGAGGGGACATCTGGAAAAAAGCCCAGTTTTCTCACAGGAGAGAAGGTAATTTCAGACAACTACTCAGACAACTAACCAAGCTGATCCTTTAGCATCTTATCACTGCATCTCGACAGCACTACGGGCAAGTAGGCCTGGCAATGCAAAACTCACCTGCATCTTGTTATATTGAAAACAGGATGCAGGGTCCCACAGGGCAGACACCTCTGCCCCAGAACAAAGACACATGTCATTGTGTGAGATGCCTTGGAAGAGACCAGAAACGCACTTGCCAGTGGAGTTTGTGACTGCTTGGTTATAAGCATCATGTTGCTCCTGCATCAGTGTCTCAGCTTCCTCAAAGGAGCACCACGGGGGGTGGTAAGGAGCTCTGCCCTGTCCAGCATATGCCAAACCTCCCATGGGAGACAACAAAGAATCTGTTGACGATCCTGTACTGTGTGCTGGGATGTGTAACTCCTGCAGGCTATCAAAGGGGACCCCATACCGAGGATGATTTTATCTTTAAATTAGACCCCCATGAATCTTCCTAAAGCGACTGCATGCAGCTCCAAGCAAAACATAAAAGTTTCAGTGAGGGCACAATGAAGATTGTGGAGTTCAGCATAGTCATATCCTTGCACAAGAGACTTGCAAAACAGAAAAGGAAAGGTGAAGCAACTCAGTATATGGACATGTTCGATTTCTGCACTAATGAAATTTACACAAGAAAATGTTCCAGGTCGTCAAAGATGGTAACAATCAACCAAAGGTTATTAATGTGGGCTGATCATTATGTGAATGACAGGTAAAACAACCAATGGTTGAGATGGGCTGACTTCTTGTTCATATCTAATGTATTACATTAGCTTTGTGAAGCAACTGAGAATACTTTTCATCTGCACTAAAAATAGAATATCCCCAAACACCTCTTGTTGAGGATCTTTTAAGTGGCGTAACGAAACTTAAGGGGGCCCACTTCCAAAGTACCTGTAGGGGTCCCTCTGGGACCAGTCAGGGGCCTGATCCTTTACACAGTATACTGAGCTGAGGGGGGCCTGGAGCTCATCCCCCCTCCCCCCCGCATTACGGGGGCTGTGGGGGCCTTTGTTATGTCACTGGATCTCTCCAGTCCATGTCATTCGGTGCAATACTGGTCATTTTTCAGGTTTCTGCTAGTGTAATAAATGCAATTGATTGAATCGAAATTGAAGGATGAAATGCTCTGTTTGGTACTGATAATATTGCTTTTGCCTGATTTTACAAGCTGATACCCTTCTTATGAGCTGTGATATTTCCCTTGGAGTGTTGACTCTGGCAGCGGATACTGCAGTGCACCATTGAAGTAAGCCATTGCCTCCGCACTTGGGAATTTCAGTCCCATAGACACCAGGTCCATTTTCTCCAGGTGATGTCACAGCGGGGACAGGGGCGACGGGCAGGAGCAATGTTTAGTCCCTGCCCGAATCCAAGGATTCCCTCAAGGTTTCCACTGTCCTACTACTATCCGTGCTGGGACATCATGACCCCCTATTTCCTGCCCCCGTTCGAGTCCCACCGGATGCCCTGCTCACAATTTCCATCTGCCCTGAACAGGCATAAAATGTCAGCAAATCCGTTACCAGAATCGAGGAAAGGCCACCAAAAGAGGACCTGGTATTCCCAAGTCCATGTGGTTATTCTCCATTCCATTGCTACCCCCCAGTTCATGGGCGAAAAACGTAAGTGCTGGATGTTGATGTTGAGATTCATGCCACAATCAGAGATTCCAACCCCTTGCATCGACGCACCGAAATACAGCAAACTCGTAATGGGAGGAGGCGGCTTGAAGCATTACATCAGAGAAACACATTTACAGAAAAGGGATGTTGGACGTAGGTGTTAAATCTCTGAATATATTTTACCATTTCAGGGTGTTTGATGCTGGAAATTAATGAAAACAGATGATAAAGTCACGGTTTAATTTTGCATTAGTGTTAGTGTTTATCTGTTTCTAAGTGTAAATTACATAAGTAGAGAATTGCAAACAGAAATTACCCCTTTGCACAGGAAGTTTCTAATCAGAAATATGCCAAGCACAGGTTTATAGCCAACATGTACTACACCAATACTAATAAATTACATTGGCCACGCCTCTTGTAAAGGTCCATCACATATGCTTATAAGGCCGCTCACTCTTTAGAGAGCATTCACTAGCACATGCACTCCCATAAGTGTCTGCATGTTGGTACAGACACGCACATACAACCTCATTCTGATTAAAAACTTCCCGTGAAATGCACCAACCCATGTCCATAAAATTGCTAATGTAATTTGTGAAAAGCATTGTGCCTGAGCCTTCCTATCTACTTCCATTTCCTGCACATTTCATGGAGACGAGGATGTCAGATCTTCATATGGGAACCCAATTTTGGGCCTTGTCCACAAAGTTATTTGAGAACTTAGGTGTGCATATACCTTCCTTTGCAATTTTAAACTCACAGTTGCCGTGCATAAATCTTCAATTTACGCTCGTAAAACGGTCTACTGGGATTGAAAAATACAATAGTATGGGCTCATATAACGTGCCACTAAAAGTGTGAGCTTTGCCTGCATAAATAGTGAACACCCACAAACCTGTGAGCTGTAGGTGTCCATAAACAGTTGGCATTATATAGACACATTTGATATGTTTGAAGATTCGCTTCAGTGAGAGGTAGGAAAATTTCTATTCTGAAATTACTGACACCTGCAGTATTAGTAATTTCCGGTGTGAAATACTGCTAACATTTAGCAGTGAACTAAGAATGAGGGCCTTACAATTTAAACTACTTTAAATGGTTACACATGAGAGTAATACGAAATTCACAAAGAAGTTTAGCCCTACTCATTGGAAACTGTGACTATTTCAAATACACATGAGGAATTGTGGGAACCTTTTCAATACCATGGAACTAGGAAATGTACTCAGAGTAAGTGCTAGCCTAGAAGATTACAAGGTCTGACTATGTATTCTGACTTAGGTCCTTTGTGTTGTGTTCTCTTATTGCTCTGAGCAGCAATCTGTTTCAAGGCCAGCTGTGCAGTGAGTTTTATTATGTAATTGCTGAGACGCTCAAGTTTGAAAGGCAGCAGAAATGGCACGATAATAATCATCATTCCAAGTACCGATAATAAACGTATCAAATTGTGTTGCGCTGTTACTGCAAATTGGAAAACGTAAAATAAAATCTTTATGACTCATATCTACCGCATTATTTCCTGCCTACTCTGCCTGAGTCCCTGCCAAAGTTAGGTGGGGTGGTTCAGCGGATTTCGTATTGGGTTTATTTAGCCTGCCATAAACGTTTCTGAGAAGTGAGAAACTACAATATTTCAAATAATTCTTTTTTGCTATTAATGTTCGTACACATTCTGGGTTTCATAATAGAGAACTGTTTCTATTTGTCATATTTTTTAATGTTTGAAAAAATCTTATTCTCTATCCTCCATTGAGTGAAATTACTTTTATGGTTGTGACAGGAATTAGCCCTCCAGAAGCACAAGGAGTGCAGGCAGTATATCCTGGACAGGAAGAAAGGCATAGCCGACATCCGTGATGGCCCAAGTATGCTGAAGGGACAGTAGCTTCCTTAAAAAGCAGGTTTCCTTTCCATCGGAAGGAGCATACAGTGGTCCCCTGGGTCAACATCTGCTGCCCCAGGACATTCACAACAGACGGGGACACTTAGATCTGGGCAACATTTTAATTACGCTTGAGTGATCAGAATAATTTTGGCAATTTCACTTTACTCTAGTGTATGAAATTATTGAAAATTACACAATTACAGCCACTCTTATAATTTGGAGTAATTTGGATTGGAAATGCCGAGCCAAGCGACAAGAAGAGAGCACGAGTGGCTGTAGGCTGCTCCTGTTCCTTATCTGTTCGACCTAGAGCTATTTCCTCGGAGCAAAATGCATCCTTTGGTTTATTAGGGGCGCAAAGGAGTATTTTGCACTAAGAAAATAGCGCTAACGGCAGGGGTATGCTCTTCACTTAATTCTGTGTAATTATAGATAATTATGCTGCAAAAAATTATCTGTTATGCCCACCCCGTAGGGAAAATGCCCCACAGACTTCATCCTAGCTGTGCCGTCAGTATCTAATCAATTATTTGCATCCGGAAATGTTGTTGCCAACTATTGATACATGTTATTGTGAACCACATTTAGGAGGGGACACTGTGTGCAAGCACAACCCTAAATGCAATTTGGAATGAGTCATGTAGCCCTTTTTACGAGTCAGAAAAACATTTCTGTCTTGAAAAGTGGGTTTAATTATTTCAAAAGCTATTTTGTGGTCATAGGTCTTTTTATGAGGCAAGGGCAGGAGCAGTGGGAGAGACCGTTTTCTTCCAGAAGACAATTGCCCATGTGAAAGTATCTATGTACAATCTTTAAGAGCTGTTGGGTGACTATCCCTTCTTATTCTCAATGTCCTTGGTATCCACCCTTGCTATATGCTGGTTATAATATAATAGGGTTAATTTGTGGCATATGGGGAACCCTTGGCATGAAATGTTGCCACATGGGCATACAAGGCACAATCAATCCATATACATTCTCACACTGAACATGTATTTATAACAAATGAAACGGTGTTATTTCATGGCAAGGTCTGTGTTTTTTATTAAATGATTTAGTCTGGGAAAACCAATTTCCCCAAGTTGAAAATTGTTTATTTAATAGCAAACTGTTTGTATTTTAATAAATCATCAAGCTGATGCCTAGGGACACAATTATTGCAATTTCAAAAACATATATTTAAAGCAGATTTGATATTTGTGCGATAATTCATGTTACCATCGTCTGAACTCTTAATGTGTAAAATTAGTAAAACCCATAAGGGTTTCATACCCTGCGCAACATTATTGCTGTACGAAACTGTAAAATCTGCCCATCTGTGTTGTGTTCTGAATTGGGATTAGTTTATTATTACTTTTTCTGCTCTTTCCCAAGCACGGAGATTCTCAGGTAAAACACGTGGGAGAAGAGTGGAATGATGGATAATGAAGAGAAGTGAGATTTAGGAGTGTAGTAGATGCTATGGCAACTAGGAAACCATGTGAAATTTTATTTTTCTGTGCTCTCTTTATCTTCTCTGGAATCTGTAAATATTATTGTAGGCTAATTGTGCTGAAGATGCGCCATTTGCCACCACTATTTTCTCAAAATTGTATTAGATCAAAGAAACCTGCAACAATCCTCGAAGAATGAAATACGCACAAACACGTACATGAATGCATGCACACACAACACATGCAGCTAACAAATGATACACAAAGGGCGGGCTGTGAACCCACCTCAAGCTACCAAAATGTCTCAAAGGTCATGCGCTGTCTCAGGCGACACCTACAAAGGATTTCAGAGTTTTGAACTATTGTCAGAGTCAGATGCAGTAGATGGATTCATGATAAAAAAATATATCTTTCTATTGACGTCCTCACATTGATCCATTGTGTAATGTAACGTTGAACAGACAAATAAAACATGAGTCAAGTGTAGAGTATCGGTTTCACCAAGAGGTCAAATATAATGAGGGCAGCAACTTTCTCTCAACTACCTACTGTGTTTGTATTGATGAATTCCAAGTTTCTAATAGCAGACGCAGCACGAATGTGTAGACTCCTCTATTACATTTCGCAGGGCACTTAAAACCTGGTTGTTCAGGACAAATTAGTATACTTTTGGTCGGCTTTCTGTCGGGATTTTTCTGTACAAGGCTCCCTTTCGGTTGTGTTTGTCTCCACACCTAGGCCCATATTTATGCTTTTTTTGCCCCGCATTTGTGTAATTTTTCGACACGAAAGCGGCGCAAACTTACAAAATACAATTATGGGGCATATGTATGCTCTGTTTGCGCTGGATTTGCATGATTTTTTTTTTTACACAAATCCAGCGAAACTTAACTCTATATTTATATTTTGACTTTAGACCCGTCTAGTGTCAAAATATTGGAGTTAACGTCATTTTTTTACTGTGAAAACCTACCTTGCGTCAATGAGATGCAGGGTAGGTGTTCCAGGGCAAAAAAGGACTCTATGGCCATAGTACCTTATTTATCCTCCCATGCAAAAAGCACACACGGGAGGGAGATGGGGAGGGTCTTAAATAATGGCGCTAAGCCCGTTTAACACCATTATTTAACGCCTGGGTCAGGGCAGGCGTTAGGGGACCTGGGGGCTCATTTCTATGGTCGGAGACCATGGAGGCAGTCCACAGGTGCCCTTCCCTGCCTCCAGGGACACCCCCAGCCACCCCTACCCACACCTGGAGGACACCTAAGGATGGGGGGACCCATACCAGGTACTTCCGTGTAAGTTAAAAAAAAAAATTAAGTGCCTTGGGGGGCCTAACTTGGACCCCCCTACATGGGACTGTGCCCAATGGCCATGCCCAGAGGACATACATCCCCTGGGCATGGCCATTGGGCAGGGGGCATGACTCCTGTCTTTACCAAGACAGGAGTCATGTCCATGGGGGTGTGCATCAAAAAAATGATGCTAGTCAGGATAGAGTAATTTTTTTTACTCTAACCTGACTAGCGCCATTCTTTGACGCACAACCTCCTGTTTCCCCTATGCCACCCCCACCCAGTTAGCAGGCCTTACCGCCGGCTAGCATCATTCCTTAAATATGATGCCCGGCTGGCATCCAGGAATGGCGCTAGCCGGCAGTAAACTTTTTGATGCAAACCTGTGCTTATGCAAGTTTGCGTCAAAAAGTATAAATCAGTGCCTTCATTTTGTAAATTTGCGCAGTTTTTGCATAAAAAATGATGCAAATGCAGTGCAAAAAAAGTATAAATATGGACCCAGGTACTTTGATACCTGTTCAGGTTTAATCATCTGTATAAATGCAAAATACAAATACAAGACAACACAGCGTAATGAGCAAGCTTGTCGTGCTGTTAAAACCCCAATAGTCTTTTAAAACAAGCAGATATTCCTGTGTCTGATTTAAGACCTGTGCAATACGGGATGTCAGATAATTAACTGTGGCTACTGTGCATGCATACACACACACTCAGAAGATTAGCACATTTTCGAGAACCTTCCAGTACGACCACCAACACCTCTCAATCAGATTTAGTGCACGAACAGTGGCACAGATGTAGTTCACAAAATAAATGCTTCCTCTATGTGGCCTACCCAGGTAATGAAACGGTGACCACTGCACTACAATAAAACGCAGGCTATAGGCCCTCATAATGAACATAATGGTCCGGACCGCCATGCCAGCGGTGGCGAAAATTATCGCCACCGGCATGGTGGTCCAGACTGCCATATAATACACATGGGGAGAATGCCACAGGCGGAACTCCGCCACCGCCAGGCTTCTGCCACCAGGCAGCCTGGCAATGGCGGAGTTCCTTATCCAACAGGGCAGCGCTGCCCGCCGGATAATGAACCTGTTTTTCCCCAGCCTTTCCCTGGTGGTTTAGGCCGCCAGGGAAAGGTTGTCAGAATGGGTGC